>NW_015165445.1:0-4953 GCF_001447785.1 Gekko japonicus
CCCCTCCAAGTACTAACCAGGGCTCACGCCGCTTCGCTTCCAAGATCCGATGAGATCTGGCTAGCTTGGGCCAGATAGGTAAGGGCAGGCAGCGGAACGGGACACCCTTTTGGAGCGTTCCCCATATTAAAACCAATCCAGACCGGCACATATTGGGGTTACCTCCTTCCTGGACGTAGGCTCGAACAGGCACCGAGGAGCTGCTTCCTTGAGCATAGGCCGCATAAACGGACACCAGGTAGGGCTCCTTGGGTCTGAAGCCACCTGGGAAGAGGGAACGACAAGACAGAGTTGAGCAGATGGGAGACCGGCAGAGTTGAGCAGATGGGAGACTGCATCCCACCTGCCCCAAACGAGCATCCCCCCAACATAAACCAGCATCTGGTCACCCACCCTGCCTCCTCCACTCCTTCCCCCCATTTGCAAGCACCGTGTCTCTCCCCTCCCCACTCCGCTCACCTCTCAGGAGGGTGCTTCTGCTCTCCACAGGTTGGGGGATCCAACCCAACAACTCCCCGGAAATCTCTTCTCTCCACTCCACCACAAACTGCTCAGGTTGGACCCCCCCAGGGCTGGGGCTGAACGTCCAAGTCACACTGAGACCCAGGCTCTGCGCAGTCCGTACCCGTACCTCCCGAGGGCCGGGGAGATCTAGAGAAAAGGACACGTAGTTTGGGGCTCAGTTCACATGTCACACACACCCAAGCTCGGATTTGTCCTGGGCCCGTAACCTGAAGGGTATTCTTAGAAAAAATATTCTTGAGCAGAGACTAAATCAGCAGGGCAACGAGAAACAGTCAGAGTCCGTGTGTAGGTTTGAAAAAGAAAATGACTTTACTTGAACTAACCGGGAAAAGGTAAACAGGGTTTGAAAACAACAAACTCTAGGTCAAGGGTGTCAAACTCATTTCTTATGAGGGCCGGATCTGACATAGATGAGACCTTGTCGGGCCGGGCCACGTGTGTCGTAAAATGTAATGCCAGGTAGCAGAGATATAAACTTTATAAAGGACACAAACACACAAAAAAATAAAAACATGCTTAAAACATCAGCACTCTTGCAATGTTTTGTTCATTTAACAGTGTCTGATAACCGACACCTCTTGCTCTGAATGACTGCATCGAAATGTCTGTGCTGTTGCAATCTTGAGTATGCTGTTTGGGTGTGTATCTGTAAGCTGCAAACCTACAATGACGCAACAGCAGCAGAACAGGAAGACGAAGCAGAAGACAGCCAGTTCCACTGCGGGTCTGATAGAAGCCCTCCAGAGGCCTGATCCAGCCCCCGGGCCGCAAGCTTGACCCCCCTGCTCTAAGACCTACATGTTTCCAGCTAGAAAACTACACTACAAGAATGGCGTCACATCTCTAAGCAAACAAAGACAAGGAAGAGACCCCAATATGCAAAACAGCCAATACACTGATTTTTCCAATCACAACGCTTAAATTCAGGTCATTTCACTAAGACCGCCTACAAGATTTGCACGCTTTTCTCACTTGAGAACAGACTGGTTACAATAGACACATGTGACTTCCTGTTGATTAACAAAGTTAACTCTATAATTACTGAAGTGTTTTGACTTGCTAAACCCAACACACAGAGATCCGGGCTCTGTGCAGTCAGCACTTGTACCTCCCGACGGCCGGGGAGATCTGGAGAAAAAGACACGTGGTTTACCCTCTTCTGGGGCTCTGTTCACATGTCACACACAAGCTCGGATTTGTCCACGATGGGTGTGACCTCAGATGACCTTCGGGCTCACGTAATCCCTCCCTCCTCTCTCATGTCGCAGGGAGACCGACACCCAAAGTTTCCAGGTTCCAGGTTTCCAGGTTATTAGAACGGATAAAAGGAAGTACTTCTTCACCCAAAGAGTGATTAACACTTGGAATTCACTGCCACAGGAAGTGGTGGCGGCTACAAGCATGGACGGCTTCAAAGGGGAATTAGATAAGCATATGGAGCAGAGGTCCATCAGTGGCTATTAGCCACAAGGTATAGATAGGGTCTCTGGGGCAAGTGATGCTCTGTCTTCTTGGTGCTTGGGGGGGGGGGCAACAGTGGGAGGGCTTCTACTGTCCTGGCCCCACTGGTGGACCTCCTGATGGCACTGGTATTTCTGGCCACTGTGGGATACAGAGTGTTGGACTGGATGGGCCTTTGGCCTGATCCAACATTGGCATCTCTTATGTTCTTATGTTCTTATGTTCCCATTGGCCGTGATTACCAAACATGGCTGTCTGAACCAATTAAGCCGGTTTCTCTCCCAGGAATTGTGAGAAGTGTCACTTTCCAGGAAAAGAAACAGATCTCTTGTTTACTCAGGTTCCTTCATTCAGTGTCATATCTAAAATGATGCATTGGATGGAGAAAGAAGAAGAAGAGGAGGAGGAGGAGGAGGAGGAGGAGATTGGATTTATACCCCGCCCTTCACTCAGAGTCTCAGAGCGGCTTACAATCTCCTTCCCCTTCCCCTCCCCACAACAGACACCCTGTGAGGTAGGTGGGGCTGAGAGAGCTCTGACAGAAACGGCTCTTTTCAAGAACAGCTCTTATCAGAACTGCGGCTTGCCCAAGGTCATCCAGCCAGGTGCAAGTGGAGGAGTGGGGGAATCAAACCCGGTTCTCCCAGATTAGAGTCCGCGCACTCAACCACGACACCAAAGTGGATAGAATTGTTTCACCCTCTCCCGTAACACTAGAACTTGGGGGCACCTAATGAAGTTTTCTTCATTTTTATTTTTATATTTTTATTTTACTGTCGAGTCCTACCCAACTTTGGGCGACCCTGTTGGGTTTTCAAGGGAACAGACGAACAGGGGCGGTTTGCCCTTGACTGCCTCTGCAGAGCAACCCTGGACTTCCTTGACGGTCTGTCTCCCATCAATGTACTAAACAGGGCTGGCCCCACTGAGCTTCAGAGATTTGATGATTTCAGGTTAGCCTGGGCCATCCAGAGCAAGGCAAGAGACGAACAGGGGTGGTTTTGCCCTTGCCTGCCTCTGCGTAGCAACCCTGGGCTTCCTGGGTGGTCTCCCATCCATGAATTAACCAGAGCCGACCCAGATTGGGTTCCGAAATCTGACACAATCAGACTAGCCTGGGTCATCTGGATAAAGGCAAGAAACATGCAGAGGTGGTTTGCCCTTGCCTGCCTCTGCATAGCGACCCTGGGCTTCCTTGGTGGTCTCCCATCCAAGGACTAACCGGGGCCGACCCTGCTTAGCTTCCAACATCCAATGAGATCAGGCTGACCTGGGTCATCCAGGTCAGGGAAGAAGGTGGGTAGAAGGCGCTTCCAGGGGTCATTTCGTAGAAAAAGAGGTGCAGGAGCTCATTAGCATAACTCATTAGTGTAACTTATTTGCATATAGAAGAAGAAGAGAAGAAGAGATTGGATTTATACCCTGCCCTTCACTTGGAGTCTCAGAGCGGCTTACAATCTCCTTTCCCTTCCCCTCCCCACAACAGACACCCTGTGAGGTGGGTGGGGCTGAGAGAGCTCTGACACAAACTGCTCTTTTTCAGGAACAGCTGTGCCAGAGCTTGTGACTGACCCAAGGTCACCCAGCCACGTGCAAGTGGAGGAGTGGGGAATCAAACCCGGTTCTCCCAGATTAGAGTTCGCGCATTTAACCACTACACCAAACTGGCTACAGCAAGGACTTACCTGGCTGCTTCTTGCTCTGACTGAGGGCTG
Organism: Gekko japonicus; assembly: GCF_001447785.1. Taxonomy (NCBI): domain Eukaryota; kingdom Metazoa; phylum Chordata; class Lepidosauria; order Squamata; family Gekkonidae; genus Gekko; species Gekko japonicus. The sequence goes on from NW_015165445.1 coordinate 3,702, forward strand.
CTGGGAGCAGGGGGCGGGGCTTGTTGCATGTGCCCGACCCCTTGGCTCCTTACTGCCGGAGCTCCGCTCCTGTGTGCTCTTGCAGGAAATGACCCCTGGGCGCTTCTCCTTACAGTCAGACTCACGGGCACCCAATGAAGCGTCTTAATTTATACTGAATTGCCTATTTGCAGTATGCTGAACCCTCCAGGCCAGACCAGCAGCGACTGGGAGAGAAACGGCAGGTGGGATTTATTGCACTGCAGACCTCTGGTGCAGCAGCAGTCCCAGTTTGCCGGTCTGACTGAAAGAGCGAAGGGGTGACCAGCCCCGCTTATTCACAGCCAGAAGAGCGAGGGCCCCCAGAAGGGGACTCCGTTGTGGGCGGGATGTGGGTAGGTGAGTGACAGAGAGCCCTGACCTCTTTCCTCACAGGGGGAAGGTGACTCAGTCTTCCTATCATGCGGGAGGAAACAGGGCGAGTGAAAGGAGGGAGGGCGTAGAACGGAGGGGGTCAAACTCGATCTGACACGAATTTCACTTTGTTAAGCCGGGCCGTGTGTGCCATAAAACGTAATGCCAGGTACAGGAGATATAAAATGTATAAAGGACAGCAGCCGGTAAGCTCCGAGTTGGTGTGTCCTCACTGCAAGGCACCCTGGGGTGGGAGGGGGGTGCAGAGGAAAACCCACAGGGGCGGACCGGAGAGGCAGCCGGGCAAATGCTCCCACGATGCTCGGCTTGACAGCAGCACATGTGAAAGGGACCTGGGTGTTCTGGTTGGTCACAAGCTAAACATGAGCCTGCAGTGTGATGTGACTGCAAAGAAAGCAAATGCAATCTTAGGATGCATTAACAGAAGCATCGTGTCCGGATCAAGGGAGGTGGTCGGCCCGCTCTATTCTGCTATGGTCAGGCCTCACCTGGAGTCCTGTGTCCAGTTTTGGGCACCACATTTTAGGAAGGATGTTGACAAGCTCGAGCGTGTCCAGAAGAGGGCGACCAGGATGGTGAGACGGTTGGGTTCCAAGTCTTACGAGGAAAGGCTGAAAGAGTTAGGTCTGTTTAGCCTGGGAAAGAGAAGGCTTAGAGGGGACATGATTGCAGTCTTCAAGTATTTGAAGGGCTGTCATGTAGAAGGTGGAGCGGAACTATTCTCTCTTGCTCCGGGTTGCAAGACTAGATCTAATGGGTGGAAAGGACAAGGGAGTCGTTACCGGCTAAATATCAGGAGAAACTTCCTAACTGTAAGAGTGGTTGAGCAGTGGAACAG
>NW_015165445.1:4986-8193 GCF_001447785.1 Gekko japonicus
GTCTCGCGGCGGTCCCAGAAGACCACGGTGTAGTTCAGGATGTCCCCTCTGGCCGCTTCTCGATCGAGAGCCTGCAATGTTGGGGGAGGAGAAAAAAGGGGGTGCAAGAGGCAGGAATCCCGTGGTCAAGGAAAGGCCTATCGAAACCTCCAAGGGGAGAGCCAAGTGGCCCTTAGTCTCTTGGGCTCCGGGGTCCCCAACCTTTTTATTTATTTTATTTATTTATTTTGCAATTTCTATCCCGCCCTACCCAGTGGCTCAGGGCGGCTAACAACAATTAAAAATTCATAGCACAATAAAAACAATAATACATATATAAAAAAACTGGTGCTTCAGCTCTACAAGTATTATACTAAATGTTCCGCAACTCCCATTTGCAGCCAATGTTCTTGATAGCGGGAGCGCCAGGAGCGGTAATTCCCCAACACAGTCAGGCGACATCTACCCCCTGGAATACGGTAGATGGATGGTACATCGTGGTGATGGTATAGCGATGGCGATGGCGGCGGCTCCTACCCAAAGGCCTGGTGGAAGAGCTCTGTCTTACAGGCCCTGCGGAACTGCACAAGGTCCCGCAGGGCCCGGATCTCCTCCGGCAGCTCATTCCACCAGGAAGGAGCCGCCACCGAAAACACCCCAGCCCTAGTCACAGCAAGTTTAGCTTCTTTCGGGCCTGGAATCTCCAGGAGATGTTGCCCTCCCAACCGAAGTCTGACCACAGCCACAAAACGACTGCTGCAGGAGGCAGAGCCAGCCACAAAATGGCTGCCGCAAGGGGCGGAGCCAGCCACAAAACGATTGCCTAACGGCTTAACTTCAGTAATGCCAGTAACACGGCACGGATCCTTGTGCTGTGGCAGCAGCTGTCGCCAAAGCGACACGTCAAAAAACCTGCACAGCCCATCAAATCTCCAGTGGCCAATCAGAAGCCTTGTTGGGCAAAAGCCCTCCCTGGTCCCACCCGCTTCCTAGAAACACTTGGTGGGTGTCAGGCGAAGTGCCCCCATATCCATCGGCGAAATGAAATCCCCAATCTCTACAATTAAGGAGTAATAATGAGGAGTCATAAAGCCCCAGGTGAAAATTTTATCACTTATGATTTGCTTAAGCCTTTCCAGAATGGGTGGGCACCTGTTTTACCCACCCTGTTTACTCATATGGGTAGGTCTGGTAGGCTCTCTTAGAAACGGGCCTCTTCTAAAGGGACACAGATTCCAAGGGTTTTTCCGCATTCTAATTTTCCTTCCTTGCAACTTTGCAATGTTCCCTCTAAGCTGTGGAGTCTTGTGAGCAAGAATTCTACTTTGTGAGCTACTGGCATTGAAGTTGTGAGTGAGCAATTTCTCTACTGCATAAATTAGTTTGCTCTGGAGCCAGCCTTCCTGAGCTCAGGCAAAAATCTGGAAGCTGGAAGCTGAAAAACTATGAGGTAGCTCACACTAACTCAGCTTAGAGGGAACAGTGCTTGCAAGTTACTGTTTCTTGGGGTGGGGCCTTCAGTTCTGTACACGTTTTGCTCCCTCTAGTGGCCGACTCAATATCACACAGGTTTGTGTCTGGCATAAAACACCTCCAGTTTAAATCTGCGGGAAGCTGTGCTGGAGGTAAACCAACGTGATCAACGCTCCCTCTAAGCTGTGGAGTCTTGGGAGCAAAAATTCTACTTGGTGAGCAACGGGAATTAAAACTGTAAGCGAACGATTTGGCTGCTGCATCGATTAGCTTGCCCTGGAGCCATCCTTTGGGAGCAAAGGCAAAAAATGTGTGAGGCGGAGGCTAAAAGACTGTGAGCTAGCTCACACTAACTCAGCTTAGAGGGAACACTGGATGTGATATCGAATTGACCTCTAGAGGTGTGATATCGAATTGACCTAGGAAGTACTTCTTCACCCAAAGAGTGATTAACACTTGGAATTCACTGACACAGGAAGTGGTGGCAGCTACAAGCATGGACGACTTCAAAAGGGAATTAGATAAGCATATGGAGCAGAGGTCCATCAGTGGCTATGAGCCACATGGTATAGATAGGGACTCTGGGGCAAGTGATGCTCTGTCATCTTGGTGCTTGGGGGGGTCAACAGTGGGAGGGCTTCTAATGTCCTGGCCCCACTGGTGGACCTCCTGATGGCACTGGTATTTCTGGCCACTGTGTGATACAGAGTGTTGGACTGGATGGGCCTTTGGCCTGATCCAACATTGGCGTGAGCTGAAATAAACCTGAGTTTTGCTGAAATCACTCTCTGGCTATTTTGTTAAGCACGGACTTAACAAAACAGGAACTTACAAGCGAGGAAAATGAGAAATGTGAAAAGCCTCAAGTCAAAGACCAGCCAGACTGGATTTATCCAGGGCAACTGCTCTGCACTCCAATCTTTCGCACCAAGTGCCCCTCCACCCGGGACCAGCCCCAGGTTTTGGGAGGTCCTGTGTCAGTTTGCAAGACCTTCTGCCACCCATGCTCACCGCTACCTGCATGGCCCGCAACTCTTTCCTTGGTGTCCCCGAGAAGCATGTGTGGCTGGGAGCATGGGAGGGGGGAGAAGGCTAGCAAGGTCGGCAGCAATGGGTCTAACCAGAAGCCCTGGACCCCAACAGCTGACCCACCTTACAGAACGAGGATACCAGCTCTGCCCCCACCAAAAACAATTCAGGCCAACTGTTCTCAGTTTGAGTGGAGAGGGGAAGGGAAAGGAGTTTGTCAGCCGCTCTGAGACACCTTTGGGTACTGAAGGGCGGGGTAGAAATCCAATCGCTTCTTCTTCTTTTACCTCACAGGGTGTCTGTTGTGGGGAGGGGAAGGGAAAGCAGTTTGTAAGCTGCTCTGAGACTCCTTTGGGTAGTGAAGGGCGGGGTATAAATCCAAGTTCTTCTTCTTCTACCTCACAGGGTGCCTGTTGTGGGGAGGGGAAAGGAAAGGAGTTTGTAAGCCGCTCTGAGACTCCGAGTGAAGGGCGGTGTATAAATCCAATCTCTTCTTCTTCTTCTTTTACCTCACAGGGTGTCTGTTGTGGGGAGGGGAAGGGAAAGCAGTTTGTAAGCTGCTCTGAGACTCCTTTGGGTAGTGAAGGGCGGGGTATAAATCCAAGTTCTTCTTCTTCTACCTCACAGGGTGCCTGTTGTGGGGAGGGGAAAGGAAAGGAGTTTGTAAGCCGCTCTGAGACTCCGAGTGAAGGGCGGTGTATAAATCCAATCTCTTCTTCTTCTTCT
>NW_015165445.1:11642-26443 GCF_001447785.1 Gekko japonicus
GGACATAAGGGAAGCCTTGTTGGATAAGGCCAGTGGCCCCTCCAGTCCAACACTTTGTGTCACATGGTGGCCAAAACCCAGGGGCCATCGGGAGGTCCACCAGTGGGGCCAGAACTCCAGAAGCCCTCCCACTCTTGCCCCCCCCCAAGCACCAAGAAGACAAAGCATCACAGCCCCAGACATAAGAACATAAGAGAAGCCATGTTGGATCAGGCCAGTGGCCCCTCCAATCCAACACACAGTGGCCAGAAATACCAGGTGCCCTCAGGAGGTCCACCAGTGGGTCTGCCGGAGTCCACCTTACCTTCCACAGAAGATGGCATGTTCGTCCCGAATTCTCTGAATGGTGAACTTCCCGCCATACGTCTACCTGGCCCAACGGAGCTGTGGACGACAGAGGCGAACCAGGCAATTATTTATTTATTTAGGTACTTAAATTATCTATACCCTGCCTTTTTTTCCAGCGGGGACCCAAAGCGGCTTACGTCACTCTCCTCGCCTCCCTTTTCTCCTCACAACAACCCTGTGAGGTAGGTCAGGTTGAGAGAGGTTGAGACTGGCCGGTCAGAGTGCGGTGTTTGGCTGTGAAGATATTTTGTATGTTTCATTTCTGTGGTTCAATGCAGGGTTTCTATACACGGTGTTGGCATGATGTAAAAGTAAGAAAGAGGGGGACCAGACGGGTGATGGAAGGGTGTTTTGGCAGCTGTACCCAAGGAGGCAGAGCATTTGTTCAGTGTGTGTGAGGGAGGGGAAAAAAGGCCGAGAAGGGAGAAGGTGGAGAACGAGGTGCTGCAGAAGAAATCTGCGCTCTTTGTGGGAGTTATTCGCCCCCGCTGCACGAGTGGAAATTATGCCTTGCGGAAGTTATTAGCAGAAGTGGCCAGTGAGAAAATGAACTTTGTGGCTAGGTCTGTTTGAGGAACTTCAGAGAAAGGAGAACTGTATCTATCTGAAACCATTACGCTTATGAAATTTGCTGAAACTGTTCCGCCAGGGGTCCCCAACACAGTGCCCATGGGCACCAGGATGCCTGAGAGCTGCTTTTCTGGCGCCCGCCAAGTATTTCTAGAAAGTAAGTGTGGCTGGGTGGGGCTTCTGCCCAGCAGGGCTCTTGATTGGCCACCGGAGCTCTGATTGGCGGGGCAGATTAAAATCATGCTGTTTCAGTGGCAGCTACCAACACAGCTTAATTCTCTCTCTCCTCTTTCCCAGTGTGCTTTTTAAAAATTATCCCTATTCCCCCCTGCTTTTGGGCTTCCTCTGCGTGTTTCTGCCTCTTTCGGCACTGTGCCCACCACCTCGTAATAGAATCCTAACCTAAAGATTCCCACAAGCTGAAAAAAGGTTGGGGGCCCCTGCTGCTACACTGTTATGTATTTATTTATTTATTTTATTAATTCAATTTTTATCCGACCGTCCCCGCCGAAGGCAGGCTCAGGGCGGCTTCCAGTAAAAAGTTAAAAATATATTAAAACACACGTGGGGACGTGGTCACAAGGAGATTTTGCCACACAAAAGGCACAAATGTTGGGCGAGTTTTCAGGGCGCGATCACACCGCAACATCTGGGAAGCGTAGCGCACCCGTGGCATCCCGCCGAAGATGCGGAGCTAGAAAGTACCAAGGAAAGTGCACGAGTATCCGGAAAACGCACGGCACAGGCAGGTGTCTGATCGCAGGAGCACTAGTATCCCGTGGCATCCGGCGCCCGTCCGCATCCCATCGCAAACCGGATGTTTTTCGTAAGCACATGCACACAAACACGAAACTGAAAGTAGTGCTGCTCTGTGGAACTGCACATGCGCGCAAGGGCGAAACGCTTGTGTGATTGCGCTTCTTTCCCATGTTGCAGCATCGCCGTGTGATCGCCAGCTAACAGCCTAAGTATGGAGACTTGGGGGACCGTGTGATCGGGCTACCACGCTTTATTTTGCTCCGGGGTGAACAGGCCCCCCCCCGTGTTACCCGGCCCGTATAACCGGGGCCGTGCTTATACAATACAGCATCATAAATACAAAACATACCAATTCGTAATACAAAATAACCGGGGCCATGCTTATACAATACAGCATCATAAATACAAAACATACCAATTCGTAATACAAAATAAAATAAAGTGCTGGTGACGATGGCGTCCCGAAGGCCATCATGGAATATACCCGAAAATGGCCACCGTCAGCATCCGGCATAGCTGGCTATAAATGTCAGTAGATGGGCCTTAACCATTCAGTTAGCATTGTTGGTGTTGTTGCTCTCCATCTACAGGCCTCTTCTTTCTCGAATAGTCTCGAGTTGTAGCAATTTTGTAACTACTAAATACAGTTTATATTTAAACATTCAATATTTTATCACCCTGGTCACACGGGCCGGATAACGCGGGGGGAGGCGTGGCTGTTAGCCCAGGAGCAAAATAAAGTGCGGTAGCCCAATCACACGGTCCCCCCGAGGTTTCGCACTTACGCTGTTAGCTGGCAATCACACGGGATGCTGGAGCGTGGCAAAGAAGCGGCACGGCAAGCGTTTCGCGTTTGTGCGCATGTGCAGTTCCGCGGAGCAGCACTGCTTACAGTTACGTGTTTGTGCGCATGCGCTTATGAAAAAAATCCGCTTTGTGGCGGGATGTGGACGGGCGCCGGATGCCACGGGATACTAGCGCGCCTGCGTTCAGACACCCGCCCCTGCCCCGCATTTTCCGGATACTAGTGCACTTTCCGCGGTACTTTGTTACTGCGCATCTTCGGCGGGATGCCAGGGGTTCGCCACGGATGCGCTACGCTTCCCAGATGTTGCAGCGTTGGCAGGAGGGGTCATTTCCTGCAGGAGTGCACAGGAGCGTAGCTCCAGCAGTAAAAAGCCCAGGGGGCGGGCACATGCAACAAGCCCCACCCCCTGCTCCCAGCAGCCCTCAGTCAGAGCAAGAAGCAGCCAGGTAAGTTGCAGAGCCCCCCCCCCCGGGCCCCGGTCCAAAACAGTCCAGTGGCACCTTTACTTGTGCATCGGCTAGGGAATGAGGGGGGGGGGTCCGGTTCCTCCGGGGACACACTCACCGGCCTCGGGGGTTCTGAAGGTTTGGGGAGAGCTCCATTCACTCCAGAAGCCTTGTCCGTCTTCCAAGACGCAACGGGCCTCCACCTCGTACCAAGTGAAGGGCTCCAGGTCTTCGAGCTCGTGGCCCTCTTGGGAGACGTGGTCCACCTCCAGCTGGGAATGAAACAGAAGTAGTTGTATGCGGCCTTGAGAACGACAGGAGCGCTCTGTCCATGAATCTTAGCTGCACAAATGTGTCTTTTGTAGGACCGGCCATAAGCATCAACACAACTACAAATGAAAGCTCCCCCCCCCTTTTTTGGAAGACTTTGTGCAAGTAGAAGCGGGCTTGTAGTTCTGGAAACTCCCACTGGGGCTTGAGTTTTAAATAAGTGATGCTAATAAGTTATGCTAATGAGCTCCTGCACCTCTTTTCCTACGAAATGACCCCTGACTGATGCTAAATTGACTGGCAGTTGTTAAACTGAATGTACTGAATGTACGTACCTGAGAAGGATGTTATAATAGCACACTATGCACTTTGTAGAATGATCGTTATAAACAGAACACGTCAATTTACAAAAGTTCCTTGCCGTGTATATTTAGTTGTTACTTGACCTACCTGGACGTGGGCAAACCTAATCCACCAGCTCGTCCAGAAAGCGCCCACTGGTGGAACGGAAAGAGAGACAGAGGATACCGACTCACCTGGGTCCACACGGCATCTTTGGAGGCCTTGTACCGAAGCTGACAGACCACGGAGTGATGCGTTAACTCTTCTGACCAGGACGGGTTCTTCCATCTCACCATAGCACCAGAGGAACTCACCGCCACAGGGTCCAGCTCAGGAGCAGGGGGTTTCCCTGAAGGAAGGAAAACGGGGAAGGGAAAAAAGAATCTTAGCCCCCGGAAACCCTAGGATGGATCCAGACGAAATCTTCCACTTCCACAGGACGCTTCCGTCAGTGCAACCGAATGTTCTGTTTCCCCCCATTCCTGTGGCACCGATCTCCCTGCAATGCTGTTCCTAGGGGACTAGGGGCCTTCGGTGCCAGCAGGAGAGGCAAATCACGGGTCAGCAGCAGGAAATGGGAATCGGTGGGAATGACCTCACGCCTTCCCATTAGCAGAACGTTTAATCTGGTGGGCCACCAGGAGGGCAAGAACTCAAGAAGCCCTCCCACTGTGGCTCCCCATGCACCAAGAAGACAGAGCATCACTGCCCCAGACATAAGAACATCAGAGAAGCCATGTTGGATCAGGCCAGTGGCCCCTCCAGTCCAACACTCTGTGTCACACAGTGGCCAAAACCCAGGAGCCATCAGGAGGTCCAGCAGTGGGGCCAGGACACCAGAAGCCCCTCCCACTGTTTCCCCCACTTCTCCAAGCACCAAGAATACAGAGCATCCCTTGCCCCAGACCGAGAGTTCCTATCTATACCTTGTGGCTCATAGCCACTGATGGACCTCTGCTCCAGATGTTTATCCAGTCCGCTCTTGAAGCTGTCTGTACTTGTAGCCGCCACCACTTCCTGCAGCCATATCCTGCACCTCCCGTCCACATTCTAGAGACCTTGTGGTCCACAGTTATGCACAGGCGGGCAACCACGCTGGGGACCATCCTTTGTGTCACTTCTCTGCAAGGCCGCTTGGAGACCCTCTTCCCAAGCCACACACCCCCACACCCCTATTCTCTAGCCCTCTAACCTATGTCGTCCAGGCTGAAGTTTAACTTTTCGGACGCTTCCACCCCAGGTGCATGGAGAACCTCCAGCCATGCGCTGTAGTCATCTCCCAGTGTCAGGTTGCTTCTGGCCACGGCTATCCAGTTCTGTCCCGGTCGCCCCGTTGCATTGCGGATCTCATCAGGGTGGCTGGCAAAGAAAGCAAAACGGGACAATAAATCAAAGCCGTCACCAATATCAGCCTATCAGAAGGCAAGCGTGCACCAAATGGTATTGTGACTGCTGTTGTTATTTGGTGTAGTTGTTAAGAGCGCGGACTCTAATCTGGGAGAACCAGGTTTGATTCCCCACTTCTCCACACGCAGCTGCTGGTGTGACTTTGGGTCAGTCAGAAGTTCTTTCAGAGCTGTTTTCCCAGGAGCAGTCCTCGAGAGAGCTCTCTCAGCCCCACCTCCCTCACAGGGTGTCTGTTGTGGGGAGGGGAAGGGAAAGGAGATTGTAAGCTGCTCAGAGACTCCTTCGGGTAGTGAAGGGCGGGGTATAAATCCAATCACTTCTACTACTACTACTACGTATTAATTTTATGGGGACCCCGACATCGTTCTCCTCCATTTTATCCTCACAGCAACCCTGTGAGGCAGGCCTTTAATCAGGATTTTGTGGCTTGTGGGGCAGTTCTTCTGTGGTGACGCGACAATATCAGGAAAAATCTACCTCTACGTCAAAGGAGGACTGTGTCAAGCGACTTTGAGCTGTATTTTTCAGAGGAACTTTGAGCACGGACGTTTTTGTTTACAAGGGCACTTTCAACATCTGTATATGTTGCCCTGGAACGTGTTTTGTAATTTGTACCAAAATATTAACACTTGATCGTTATTCAATAGATTGCATAATAATATCGCGGTCGTTTTTCGGTCTACTCATAACCAACGCTCCCTCTAAGCTGTGGTGGCTTGTGAGCAAAAACTCTACTTTGTGAGCTACTGGTATTAAAGTTGCGAGCGAGCGATTTGGTTACTGCATAGGTTACTTTGCTCTGGAGCCATCCTTCCTGAGCTAAGACAAAAATGTGTGAGCTGGAGGCTAAAAGACTGAGAGCTAGCTCACACTAACTCAGCTTAGAGGGAACACGGCTTACAACCTATCCCGTGATCTCACGTTTGTATAACCACCGGGAAGCCTGCACACCCGCTGGAGATCAACAGAACCGATCATAAAGTTAGTCTTGAGAAGTGCCAGCAGAGTACAGATCAGAGAAAAACACACACATCCCTGGAGAACTTCCAACAGAAGTTTGGGAAGTCCTGCGTCCTTCAAGTCAAACCCCCTATGTCGTCCAGGCTGAAGTTTAACTTTTCGGACGCTTCCACCCCAGGTGCATGGAGAACTTCCAGCCACACGCTGTAGTCGTCTCCCATTGTCAGGTGGCGTCTGGCCACGGCTAGCCAGTTCTGTCCCGGTCGCCCCGTTGCACTGCGGATCTCACCAGGGTGGCTGGCAAAGAAAGCAAAACAAGACAATAAATCAAAGCCGTCACCAATATCAGCGTGCACCAAATGGTATTATTGTTACTGCTGTTGTTATTTGGTGTCATTGTTAAGAGCGCGGACTCTAATCTGGGAGAACCGGGTTTGATTCCCCACTCCTCCACATGCAGCTGCTGGTGTGACCCTGGGTCAGTCACAAGTTCTTTCAGAGCTGTTTTCTCAGGAGCACTCCTCGAGAGAGCTCTCTCAGCCCCACCTCCCTCACAGGGTATCTGTTGTGGGGAGAGGAAGGGAAAGGAGATTGTAAGCTGCTCCGAGACTCCTTCGGGTAGTGAAGGGTGGGATATAAATCCAGTCACTTCTACTACTACTACTCCTACTACGTATTAATTTTATGGGGACCCCGACATCGTTCTCCTCCATTTTATCCTCACAGCAACCCTGTGAGGCAGGCCTTTAATCAGGATTTTGTGGCTTGTGGGGCAGTTCTTCTGTGGTGACGCGACAATATCAGGAAAAATCTACCTCTACGTCAAAGGAGGACTGTGTCAAGCGACTTTGAGCTGTATTTTTCAGAGGAACTTTGAGCACGGACAGTTTTGTTTACAAGGGCACTTTCAACATCTGTATATGTTGCCCTGGAACATGTTTTGTAATTTGTACCAAAATATCAACGCTTGATCATTATTCAATAGATTGCATGATAATATCGCGGTCGTTTTTCGGTCTACTCACAACCAACGCTCCCTCTAAGCTGTGGAGTCTTGTGAGCAAAAACTCTACTTTGTGAGCTACTGGCATTAAAGTTGCGAGCGAGCGATTTGGTTACTGCATAGGTTACTTTGCTCTGGAGCCCTCCTTCCTGAACTAAGACAAAAACGTGTGAGCTGGAGGCTAAAAGACTGAGAGCTAGCTCACACTAACTCAGCTTAGAGGGAACACGGCTTACAACCTATCCCGTGATCTCACGTTTGTATAACCACCGGGAAGCCTGCACACCCGCTGGAGATCAACAGAACCGATCATAAAGTTAGTCTTGAGAAGTGCCAGCAGAGTACAGATCAGAGAACAACACACACATCCCTGGAGAACTTCCAACAGAAGTTTGGGAAGTCCTGCGTCCTTCAAGTCAAACCCCTGCCAGACGCTGAGCCTCCTCGCCAATGCTTTACTTACAGTCTAAGGCTCCGGTAGACGAGGACGTAGGTGGCGTTGACATCGGGCGCAGACCAGCTGCAGTTCATCACCCAGCTGGGTAACAGACACAAGCACCGCAAGCCCACGGAGACCACTGGATCTCCTGCAAAAGAGAAGAAGAGGAGAAGAAGAAGACATTGGATGTCTACCCTGCCCTTCACTACACAAAGGACTCTCAGAGTGGCTTCCAAACTTATAAGAACATAAGAGATGCCAATGCTGGATCAGGCCAAAGGCCCATCCAGTCTAACACTCCGTGTCACACAGTGGCCAACAATACCAGGTGCCATCAGGAGGTCCACCAGTGGGGCCAGGACACTAGAAGCCCTCCCACTGTTGCTCCCCCCAAGCACCAAGAAGACAGGGCATCCCGTGCCCCAAAGTCCCTATCTATACCTTGTGGCTATACCCCGCCCTTCACTACCCAAAGGAGTCTCAGAGTGGCCTACAAACTCCTTTCCCTCCCCCTCCCCACAACAGACACCCTGTGAGGTAGGCGGGGCTGAGAGAGCTCTGACAGAAACTGGTCTTTTTCAAGGTCATCCAGCCAGGTGCAAGTGGAGGAGGAGTGGGGAATCAAACCCGGTGCTCCCAGATTAGAGTCCACACACTTAACCACTACCACAAACTGGCTCTCAGAGAGACGTCTCCAAACGGACTTCCAAACCAGTGCGAATACAGCTGTTAGGTCGTGAAAATTCAGGGGAAGAAAATGTTTCGGTCATGAGACAAAAACTAAAAAAGAGAACAAAAAACCCACACGCAGCTCTGTTGTTGCGGCAACTGGGTGGATGTCGCCTGGGCATTAGAAGTCGTGGCTGACTTGTGGAGAACCCCTAGTGGGTTTTTCAAGGCAGAAGACCTCACATTTGTATAACCACCTGGAAGTTGGCAAATCTGCTTCAAAGAAGAAGAATTGCTGAGCAGTCGGATTAGAACAGATAAAAGGAAGTCCTTCTTCACCCAAAGAGTGATTAACACATGGGATTCACTGCCACAGGAGGTGGCGGCGGCTACGAGCATGGACGGCTTCAAGATGGAATTTGATAAACGTATGGAGCAGAGGTCCCTCAGTGGCTATTAGCCACAAGGCAGAAATAGGACCTCTCGGTCTGGGGCAAGGGATGCTCTGTGTTCTTGGTGCTTGGGGGGGGGGGGCAACAGTGGGAGGGCTTCTAGTGTCCTGGCCCCACTGCTGGACCTCCTGATGGCACCTGGAGTATTCTCTCTGTCAAGGTGAGAAGAAAATGGTAGGCAGGTAATTTATATCTACTCAGGAAGGTGGGATAGGGTTGAGTTCCCCAGGCTCCTACAAGATAATGACTCCTACAAGATAATGTAGGAATCTACTCAGGAAGGTGGGGTAGGGTTGAGTTCCCCAGGCTCCTACAAGATAATGACTCAACTCCTACAAGATAATGTAGGAATCTACTCAGGAAGGTGGGGTAGGGCTGAGTCATTATCTTGTCGAAGTTCCCTGGGCTCCTACATGATAATGACTCAACTCCTACAAGAGAATGACTCAGCCCTACCCCACCTTCCTGAGTAGATATAAATTACCTGCCTACCATTTTCTTCTCACCTTGACAGAGAGAGTACTACATCTTTCTGTGTTACACCCCTGAGGATGCGAGTCACAGCTACTGGCGAAACGTCAGGTCCTACAATGCCAAGACCACAGCCACACAACCTGGAAAATCTGCAACAGCTAATGAGCTCCGGCCGTGAATGCCTTCGACAACATATTTCTCATTTTGTTTTTCCAGACTTTGAGCTGATTTAATCACTACAGTTTGGACCAGAAAATATGTAAAGTATACCCACACCTTTATGAAAGGACAATTAGGGTTATATAAGCATATGTTTGATAATGGTTATAAATGCCCATGTTTAGCTATGTTAACTGACAGTTTACTGTGCCTTACTGTTTTGTCCCTTTCAACCTAGCAGTTCGAAAGCAAGAAATTGCAAGTAGATAAATAGGTACCACTTCGGTGGGAAGGGAACAGCGTTCCGTGTGCCTCAGTGTTTAGTCATGCTGGCCACATGACCACGGAAACGTCTTCGGACAGTGCTGGCTCTTCGGCTTGGAAACGGAGATGAGCGCCGCAACCCTAGAGTCGGACTCGACTGGCTTTCGAGCAAGGGAAACCTTTACCTTTTTACTGTTCTGTTTGTATTAGTAATTGCTAACTGTTAACTGTTTCTGTGACATTTCCAATACAAACTTTATTATGTTCTTTTTTTAATAATTGTCATAAGCTGCTCTGAGAAAAAGCAGGGGGAACAAATCCTAAACAAGGCTCCGGACTCAGGTCTTCCCCTTTCCTGTTGTCCTCTTTGCCTTTTCAGACCCGGCTGCCGCAGCCAACGAATCAGACATAGCAGCAGCCACACTCTGTTCTCTCTCTCTTCTTCCGGCCTCTGGGCCCCACAGCACTTCCTGCCCACCCCCCAGCCCATTGCTGATCGCAGCAAGAGCTAGACAAAGCTCGACACATTCATTTATTCCTAAGCCTGGTATACCACAAACAGCAGAACCACAGTTATGTAATGAGAGTAAGAACACCAGAAGAGCCCTGCTGGATCAGACCAGGGAGGGTCATAAGAACATAAGAACATCAGAGATGCCAATGTTGGATCAGGCCAAAGGCCCATTCAGTCTAACACTCTGGGTCACACAGGGGCCAAAAATACCAGTGCCATCAGGAGGTCCACCAGTGGGGCCAGGACACTAGAAGCCATCCCACTGTTGACCCCCCCCCCAAGCACCAAGAAGACCGAGCATCACTTGCCCCAGAGTTCCTCTCTATACCTTGTGGCTAATAGCCACTGATGGACCTCTGCTCCATATGCTTATCTAATTCCCTTTTGAAGCCGTCCATGCTTGTAGCCGCCACCACTTCCTGTGGCAGTGAATTCCAAGTGTTAATCACTCTTTGGGTGAAGAAGTACTTCCTTTTATCCGTTCTAACCCGACCGCTAACCATCTAGTGCAGCCTCCTGTCTCACACGGGGGCCAGCCAGTCCCTCTGGAGGGCCAAGAACAGGGTAGAGAGGCCGAGGCCTTCCCCTGATATAAGGACACCAGAAGAGCCCTGCTGGGTCAGACCAGGAAGGGTCCCTCTAGTCCAGCCTCCCGTCTCACACCAGGGAGGGTTCCTCTGGCTGGCCCCTGTGTGAGATGGGAGGCTGGACTAGAGGGACCCTCCCTGGTCTGACCCAGCAGGGCTCTTCTGGTGCCCTTATCAGGGGAAGGCCTCGGCCTCTCTGCCCTGTTGCTGGCCCTCCAGAGGGACTGGCTGGCCCCTGTGTGAGACGGGAGGCTGGACTGGATGGACCCTCCCTGGCCTGACCCAGCAGGGCTCTTCTGATGTTCTCATGTCTATACTGCTGTGTATAGCTTAATGTAAGTAGGATCCTACGGATGTAATTCCACTTAACGTGTCATGTGAATACTTATGCTATACTTCGGTTCCTTCTGGTGGTAATCCAGACTTCTACAATCCTGGTGCTCTGGTTATTGAATGTCCCATCCTTTTGATATTCCTGACTCACTCTGTGTAATCTACCTTGAGTGAGAAAAGCAGAATGTGAACCACACAAATAGATAAATAAATAAATCCCTGTGCTTGCAATAGTAAAGGTTTCCCCTGCTCGAAAGCCAGTCGCATCCGACTCTAGGGGGCGGTGCTCATCTCCATTTCCAAGCCGAAGAGCCAGCGCTGTCCAAAGACGTTTCCGTGGTCATGTGGCCAGCATGACTAAATATCGAGGCGCACGGAACACTGTTACCTTCCCACCGAAGCAGTACCGATTTATCTACTTGCAATTTCTTGCTTTCGAACCGCTAGGCTGGCAGGAGCTGGAGGTAGAGACGGGAGCGCAGTCCGTCATGCGGCACTCGGATCTCGAACTGCCGAACTACAGACCTTCTGGTCTGCAGCTCAGCCTCTTAACCTCTGAGCCACCACGGCCTCAGACAGACAGACGAAGGGGACGGCAATAAGACCCTTACCTTCTTTCAGCCCGAAGGCCTTTAATGCCAGAACTAGCAGCCAAATTGCCTTCCATCGGCGTTTCATGGTACCAGGCGCCTCTTGCATCAAGAATCAGTGGGGGGTGGACCCCGAATTCTCAGAGAGGATGTGTCCAAAAGAGCCTCCGTGCCCCCCTCCTGACACTGACTAATGAGGGCTAGACAACGGCATCCACGTTGGGGGCAGCCCGCTCTAAAACATTAAAAGTTTTTAAAGGATTAATTGTGACCTTTGAGCAATGGATGGAGATCGATTTAGGTGGAGAGCAGTTTCCCTCTAAGCTGAGTTGGTGTGAGATATCTCACAGTTTTTTAGCCTCCAGCTCACACATTTTTGACTTAGCTCAGGAAGGAGGGCTCCAGAGCAAACTAATTTATGCGGTAGCCAAAATCGCTCGCTCACAACTTTAATGCCAGGAGCTCACAAAGTAGATTTTTTGCTCACAAGACTCCACAGCTTAGAGGGAGCATTGGTGGGGCCAGGGCTCTTTTTGTAGAAAAAGCCCAGCAGGAACTCATTAGCATAATAGGCCACACCCCCATGTTACCAGAAGTGTGCTCATCCAGCCACACCCACCTTTTGCTTCTTATTCTGTTTACCTTGTTTGTTGTCAAAACCCAGGGCTTTTTTGTAGCAGGAACTCCTTTGCATGTTAGGCCACACCCCTAATGTAGCCAATCCTAATGAGTTTCTGCTGTTGGGTGTGGCCTGTTATGCTAATGAGTTCCTGCTGGGCGTGGCCAACTTGGGAGCCAGACGGAACTCTGTTCCTGTGCGTTCCTGCCCAAAAATAGCCCTGGGTGGGGCAGTCGTGTTGGACTGAAGCAAGAGAACTAAGTCTGAGTCCAGGGGCACCTTTAAGACCCACAAAGTTTAATTCTGGGTCTAAGCTTTCGTGTGCAGGCACAAAGTGAACGTCCCATTCTGCTGACTGTCCCAGCCGATGCTCCCTCTAAGCTGTGGAGTCGTGTGAGCGAAAATACTACTTGGTGAGCTGCTGGCATTAAAGTGGTGAGCGAGCGATTTGGCTGCTGTACAAATCAGCTTGCTCTGGAGCCCTCCTTCCTGAGCGAAGACAAAAATGTGTGAGCCGGAGGCTAAAAAACTGGGAGCTAGCTCACACTAACTCAGCTTAGAGGGAACACTGGTCCCAGCTTATACCCAGAATCGAACTTCACAACAGAACAAAGTTTGAGTCCAACGAAGTTTAATTCTGGGTCTAAGCTTTCATGTGCAGGCACAAAGTGAACGTCCCATTCTGTTGATTGTCCCAGCTTATACCCGTAATTAAGCTTCACAGCCGAACAAAGTTTGAATCCACTGGCACCGTGAAGACCAACAAAGTTTAATTCTGGGTAGAAGCTTTTGTGTGCGTGCACAAAGTGAACTTCCCATTCTGTTGGTCGTTCCAGCTTATACCCAGAATGAAACTTCACAGCCGAACAAAGTTTGAGTCCAGTGGCACCTTGAGGACCAACAAAGTTTAATTCTAGGTCTAAGCTTTTGTGTGCAGGCACAAAGTGAACGTCCCATTCTGTTGATTATTCCAGCATATACCCGTAATTAAACTTCACAGCCGAACAAAGTTTGAGTCCAGTGGCACCTTGAGGACCAACAAAGTTTAATTCTGGGTATAAGCTTTCGTGTGCAGGCACAAAGAAGAAGAAGAGGAAGAGATTGGATTTATACCCTGCCCTTCACTCGGAGTCTCAGAGCGGCTGACAAACTCCTCTCCCTTCCCCTCCCCACAACAGGCACCCCGTGAGGCAGATGGGGCTGAGAGAGCTCTGACAGAAACTGCTCCTGAGAGATCAGCTCTGACAGAACTACGGCTTGCCCAAGGTCATCCAGCAGGTGCAAGTGGAGGAGTGGGGAATCAAACCCGGTTCTCCCAGATTAAAGTCCGCACACTTAACCACTACACCAAACTGGCTACACCAAAGTGAACGTCCCATTCTGTTGGCTGTCCCAGCTTATACCCAGAATGAAACTTTGTTGGTCTTCAAGGTGCCACTGGATTCAAACTTTGTTCTCTAACATTTGAGCAACTATTTCTAACAAAGCGCTCCATGACAGCTCGCAGAATGAGGGAAAGGGAGGGGAGAGAAGAAGCCGTAGCCGCTTGTTCATCATGAGTAATCTCTCACGCACAGACTATTATGATCACCGCCCATCAATTGTCATAGCAATTGATATCTGTTTACTTCCATCCACTCCACCTCTCTCCCCAGGGGGGACTCTTGTAGCTGCTTACATCCTTTTCCCGGCCTCTTCAGCTGTTGCATAAGAGACCTAGAAAGTCCCCGATCAATGAAGCCACTCTCTAGTCCATACATCATGGGCTCGATTGACCCCTTAAACTCCTGTGTGCATCTATTTGGCAAGAAGGCTCAACGAACTCACTGGAATGCATCTCAGAGTAAATATGCGCCTATGATGTGGACTGCAGGTTAAATAAAGGCAGAAGGATCACAGAATCGTGGAGCCTGGCTACCGGGAGAATGGAAACGGCTTCCTCTACACTCCTGGATTCGAATCTCGCCATTTCTCCGTTTACACATGTATCTGCTCTTTTGAAATATTCCGTGCATTACAGCTGCTAAGTCCGAACCTCACCTCCCATTCCAACGTATTTGAAAAAGCGTGCCTGCACACAAAAGTTCATGCCTTGAATAAAACTTTGTTGGTCTTAAAGCTGCCCCTGGAAATTCTATAAAAGTATGCATTTTGTGGAGAGAGTCCACCATCCAAAGCAGCTGTTTTCTACAGGGGAACTAATCTCTGCAGTCTGGAGATGAGCTGGAATTCCGGGGGGTCCCCAGGCCCCACCTGGAGGCTGGCATCCCCGAACCTCAGTGGGGCACAAGGCCACAGAGTCCCCCCTCCAAAGCAGCTGGTTCCTCCGGGGGAACTGATCTCTGCAGTCTGGAGAGGAGCTGGAATTCCGGGGGGTCCCCAGGCCCCACCTGGAGGCTGGCATCCCTGGACCTCAGTGGGGCACAAGGCCACAGAGTCCCCCCTCCAAAGCAGCCATTTCCTCCAGGGGAGACTGATCTCTGCAGTCTGGAGAGGAGCTGGAATTCCGGGGGGTCCCCAGGCCCCACCTGGAGGCTGGCATCCCTGGACCTCAGTGGGGCACAAGGCCACAGAGTCCACCCCTCCAAAGCAGCCGTTTCCTCCAGGGGAAACCGGTCTCTATGATCTCCGTAGCCTGGAGATGAGCTGGAATTCCGGGGGATCCCCGTTCCCACCGGGAGGCTGGCATCCCTAGACAACTTTCACCATGGCAGAGCGGGGGGATTCGAACTCGCCTCTCCCAGCCATTAATCCGCCGCTCTAACCGCTCCCCCACGCTGCCTCCGCC
>NW_015165445.1:26976-28583 GCF_001447785.1 Gekko japonicus
GGGGCCGGGAGATCTCCCGGAATTGCAGCTCCTCTCCGGACTGCGGGAATCAGTTCTTCCGGAGGAGGGGGCTCTGCTCTGGAGGGGGGTGGGTGGGCTCTATGGCGTTATACCCTGCCCGAGCACAACACTGACTGGCGTTAGAGTCGATCGCCTCTTAAGGTTGCCAATCTCCAGATGGGCCCTGAAGACCTCCAGGAATTGTAATGGGTCTCCAGACTCCAGGGAGAAGAACGTAAGAACATCAGAGAAGCCCATGTTGGATCAGGCCGATGGCCCATCCAGTCCAACAGTCCGTGTCACACAGTGGCCAAAAATACCAGGTGCCATCAGGAGGTCCAGCAGTGGGGCCAGGACACTAGAAGCCCCCCCCCCCCCCAGGCAACCAATAACACAGAGCATCATCACTTGCCCCAGACCGAGACTTCCTCTCTACACGTTGTGGCTCCAGATGCTTACCTAATTCGCTCTTGAAGCCGTCCTGCTTGTGGCTGCCACCACCTCCTGTGGCCATGAATTCCATGTGTTCATCACTCTTTGGGTGAAGAAAGACTTCCTTTTATCCATTCTAATCCGACTGCTCAGCAATTTCATTGACAGCCCACAAGTTCTATTCCCCTGGAGGAAATGGCTGCTAATTCACCACCACCACCCAAATATCCAGGAATTTCCCAGTCTGGAGTTGGCATCCTTAAGGGGAGTAAGCTCCTCTGATCCCAGGAAGGCAAGAGGACTCTGTCAAATGGAGGGGGGGTTAACCTAGCATTTTAAAATTATTTTAGTTCCTTTACACCCCACTTTTCTACCCATTGGGAACCCAAAACGGGTTACGTCATCATAGATCCCAAAACTGGACACAGGACTCCAGGTGAGGCCTGACCAGAGATGTAAAATTTCCAGAAATTTTGAAGCTCGGAAAAAAACCCAGGTTTTTTTTCCAGGAAATAATGGAATTTTGGGGGGAAAATTGAAAAAAAAGGTACATTAGCACTTCTTTTTAAAAAAGCTACATTAGCACTTCTTTTTTCTTTTCCAGATTGAAAGTCATTCTGTTACTTTAGGAACATAAAATATGACTATGGACATGTTTTCTTGGCATGAAATCAGAGGTCATTTCAGGGGGGATCACAGTTCCCCCCGGGTGAGGTGCAGGGGGCGGGGCACATGACGAAGCCCCGCCCCCTGCTTCCAGCTGCCCCACTTCCGGCCCTCATTCAGCCAGGAGGAGGCAGGATAAGAGGGAGGGTAAGTTGCTTCCTCCCCGATTTCTTGGCATGAAATCAGAGGTCATTTCAGGGGGGATCACAGTTCCCCCCGGGTGAGGTGCAGGGGGCGGGGCACATGACGAAGCCCCGCCCCCTGCTTCCAGCTGCCCCACTTCCGGCCCTCATTCAGCCAGGAGGAGGCAGGATAAGAGGGAGGGTAAGTTGCTTCCTCCCCGATAATGAGTTCCCCTAGCTCTTTTTCTACGAAACAACCCCAAGATGAAATTATCACAACTAGCCTATTAAAAATATAGTGTATCCAAACAATTATTACAAACAGAATACCGACCCACATGCAAAAACAAAACTGAAACCTTTTTCTTTTCTTGTGACAATAGCATC
>NW_015165445.1:30449-30567 GCF_001447785.1 Gekko japonicus
TTGAAAAGAAAAAGAAGAAGAAGACGCGGGGGAAATCAAGGGGAGATGCGGGTCAAAATGCGGCCGTGTGGCAAATAGAGGGAAATGGAGCAGTAGATCGAGGGGGAGGGGGACGGCA
>NW_015165445.1:30681-31416 GCF_001447785.1 Gekko japonicus
AGGGGCCCGGTGGTGGACCTGCAAGGCCAGTGGGAGTGCAAGGAAGCCCCGCGAAGGCCCTCCCTGGCCCCAGGCAGGCAGGGGTGGGGAGAGGCAGGGAGGAAGCAACTTACCCTCCCTCTTCTCCTGCCTCCTCCTGGCTGAATGAGGGCCGGAAGCGGGGCGGCCGGAAGCAGGGGGCGGGGCTTCGTCGTGTGCCCCGCCCCCGTACCTCACCCGGGGGAACTGTGATCCCCCGCGTTTCCCCCCCGAATCGACCTCTGCTCTTGCGGAATAGGTCTCAGTCTTTATGAGGCAGTTAAAGATCATTGAAGGGCGCATTTGATTAGTTTACCAGCAGTCCTAAAATGTGCATTTAGGGTTTGTTTTTTTTAAATGGATTTTATCAGTATTCTAAGGTACTATATTGTTCTTTTAGGGGTTTTTTTTAAATGGATTTTATCAGTATTCTAAGCCGCCTTGATCTCGGTAAGGAAGAATGGCGGCTAATACATGTTTTAAGTAAATAAATAAAAGTCCTGCGTAGTTGATGGTTAAGTCCTTGGACCTTCTATCTAAAAAGCTTACTTGTAAAGTGGCCTGGCGGGATGCAAATATACATCCAGGATGCTGCCCAAGATAGGAAAGTCATCCAAGAAAATAAATCCTCCCGCTGGTACAAATTGATCTAATCAGATCATCAAAGGGCCCGATACTTAACAAAGACCTCATTCAGCAAACTACGTTCTGCACTAA
>NW_015165446.1:0-3428 GCF_001447785.1 Gekko japonicus
CAGCTGCTGCAAATTAATAACTTCTGCCACCCTCAGCAACTATTCTGATAACAAGCCAGCAGGTGGGGGTGATGCCTTCTATAGTCAAGAAAGCTAACACTTAGGCAGAAAAACTCTTTTAAGGGAGACCAGTTTCTTGACACAGAGTTAAAAGGGATCCTAGAGGTCACCTACTCCAACCCCCTTGTTCAGTGCAGGAATTAGTCAACTACAGTACCCCACTCTGCTTAAAGAAGTGCATGCCTTTAAAAAATGTTTTTAAATGATTGGGGAAAAACATTTACAGGAGAAATTCTTATGGGGTTGTGCCTTTAAGAAAGGTGGCAGAGCCCCCAGGAGCCCCACCGTAGCTATGGGCCTGTTCACTGTGATTCTATGCATTCTGATTTTCCTCGAATGCTTGGGGGGGGGGGAGTCTGTTCTGCATGTATTTTGCTCCCTCTAGAGGTTGATTTGATATTACATCACTTTATGTCTGGCACAAACACCTGCCATTTAAATCTGCACAGAGATATGCTGGACATAAAGCATTGGGATATCGAATCGACCACTAGATGGAGGAAAACACATGCAGAACGGGGGGGGGGGGGAAAACACAATGCTGATGCAATAGGGACACACAAGCAATGAAAACAAGAGTGCGAGGGTACAGTCCCAAATCCTCAGTCCCCAGCTTTGCTCACTATCTTGTCTTTTATGAAGGAGCCTTTCCTTCCCCTTGCAGCATGTGGAGTAAATGTAATATCGGTTTCAGGATACAGGCCTTGGTACAATTTAAACCTGCCAGAACAAAAGGAGAAAGATGGAGTGAGCTGAGGATTCACCATCCTAACAACTAAATTCTGCACCTAAGCCATCCAGACTCTGCAAGAAGAAATGTTAAATTTAGGACACGTAAACGCTACGCAAATGGAGTGAATCTGCATGTCATTCTACATACTATTTTAATGTTTTTACATTACTCTGGAGTGCTAACCATGCAAAGCACTGAAACCAAATTCTACTGTGGGCGAGATTAGCGAATTAGGCACACCTGTCCTAGTCTTCAGCCTATATCCCAGACTCTGTAAATATCTGGATATTGATCAGTAACTCTGATCAATAAGACATAGCTCTAAGTCCGATGACAATAAAAATTACGACTCGTTGGTATTTATCACCGACTTGACTTCATAGAATAAGTTTGAAAAATTCCTCCTGTTGTACCAGGAAGAGTGGTCCGTTGGGTGACTTTTTCACATGTGGTGGCCTTGCCCAATCGTGTCCTTTTGTTAACAGGTTCATCAACATTTTTTTTTAAATTACAGATGTAAAATTATGGTGAAGATTACTGTTGGCACTATCCAACCATACTCGGAGAAAGTCCGTAATAATTTCCTGGCAACTTGGTTTCCACTAATCCAATTTCTGTCTGAACAGGATATTGTTTTGAATAATCCAGTTTACAAGGATAGGATTTTTTTCTAATCTTGGCCTAACCCTATATTTTCTTTCCTTCTTTTATTTTTTGTTAACATTTGGAGATTCTGATGCTGTACTTACACTTGTGTGCTGAATTTATATGTATTACCAAATAAAATTTAAAAAAGGAAAAAGGGGAAAAGAAAAATGCAAAGCACCTGCGTTTTTACATAAATTTTCCTTGTAACTTCTTGCATTCCATGGACTTTTGACATGGCTGTTTAGAAGTTCAACTCTAACCTTAACCCCATAGGCGTAATCTTCGTGGGGGCGGCGGGGCTTCAGCCCCCGCCGAAATTTTCAGGAAGCTGCTCAGCCTCCCCCGGGAGCCACCCTTGCTCCTAGCAAAGCAATGCCTCTGGCCCAGCCCCAGCCCCCCCCGGGAAATTGGAAAGTCTACACCCTTGCTTAACCCCACCTCTGCCCAGAGAGGATCAACCTCATGTATCTTTTGAGCTCTGGCCCATGAACGCTTAACAGTGTGGGGAAGTATGCCAGGAAATACGGTTCTGTAAGCAGAAGGGCCTCAGGCCATGAAGACCTTTATGGGAATACCCAGTGCAATTATGAAGTACTGGCAATATACGGATTCCAAGTGGCTGACCCCAGACAGAAGTCTCACTGCTGCGTTTTGTAGCAAGTGAAGCCTTTGAGGCACCTTCAAAGGCAGCCCCACACAGAGAGCATTTACAGTAGTCTAGTATGGAGGGTAAAGGAGCATCGATCTGTGTGGCTGGGTCAGCAGAATGTAAATAAGGAGCCAGCTTACGAGCCAGATGTAATTGAAAAAAGCCACCCATAACCACAGCGCTCCATGTTTCTATCCATCAGCAAGTAAAGACTCACTGTGGTTAACAGACCAATTCAAGATCCTGGTTTGAGGGACCCTAATGAACCATAGTTAGTGGAGCGCCCGGCCGTCAGAACCACAGGTACAGGGTTGCCAGGTCCTTCCCAGCTGCTGGCGGGGGTCGCCAGGATCTTGTCTGGGATCTTCCTGTGCATGTGCCGTGATGACGTCACCTAGAAGTGACATCAGCGGGGTGATTCTCTAGTTTTTGGGGGAAACTCTATGGTTTGAGCCCAATGTTACCATAGAGTTTTGCCCCAAAACTAGAGCATCATCCCCCCGATGCTGGCAACATGATGACATCGAGTGTTTGCCCTGCAACCCCTGCCTGTATCAGGGGCCTGGCAACCCTACACAGTTAGCATTATTAACCTAGAGTTTCTGAACTGTGTTATTGTGTCTGCCTCCACTGTCTTCCACATGCTGCTGAAGATGGAGGACCCTGAAGCAGGTGAGGATTTTTGTTGTCTGAACAGGCACTAAACTGGAATTGCAGGGATCTAGCACTGCTGCATTCGCATTTTTTGCATGTATTTATTCATTCATTCATTCATTTATATCCTCCTCACACTTCGGACTCAAAGCACCATAGAACACCCTTCTCCCCACCTCTGCTCTCCCACAACATTAACCCTGTTTGGAAGGAGAGGCTGAGAATCTGTGACAGGCCCAAGGTCGCCCCCCAAGTCTCCATGGTGGAAGTGGGGGTTTGAACCCAGGTCGCCCAAGGTCCTAGTCCACCACTCTCTCCACTATACCCCATTGGCTCTCACAGAATTACTAGGAAGTACTGTGCAGCAGTAAAAAGAACCTTCTAGAACACTGCTTTAGAAAGCATTCCATCATTTTTCTTAAGAAACAAATATGTAACAAGATGGTTTTGTGATTTCAGATGGTCCCTCCAAAATCTGGCCTTTTCTTCCCACAGGCAACATTTGGCCACGAAACAAACCACCAACACCTGTACCCATCTGGCGTCTCTGTTCTACTCACCATCGCTCTTCCAGACACTTCATGACACAGCTCTGTGCCGAGATCAGCATGGCGAGGGTAACGTTACGGGCCTTCTGTATCTGTCGGATGATATCATCGTCGCACTGCAGAAGCCTATCTGGGG
>NW_015165446.1:3661-12116 GCF_001447785.1 Gekko japonicus
GGCGGCGGCCGGGACCGTTGGGGGCGGGGTGTGTGGCCTTATGACACACTTCCGGTGATGTCATGGGGTGTGGCCTTATGACACACTTCCGGTGATGTCAGGGGGTGTGGCATATGCTAATGAGTTATGCTAATGAGTTCCCCTAGCTCTTTTTCTACGAAATGACCCCTGGTTCATTATCTTCCACCTTTGATCCTACAGCAGCCAATCTTGGTGGCTACCAGTGACCATTTGCCAACTGATAACTGAACAGCAATCTCTTGGAAAGCCACTGGTCTGTTACTATCTTGGCCAATGGAAATGGAAAATTTCTGTCACTCACCAGACTGCATACTAGTGAAGCAAGTCATTTAGGGCTTTTCCACAATCTTATTTTCTTTGCTTGCGTGTGTTCCTCTTGCCTCGGGGTGTGGTTTGCATGCATTTTGCTCCCTCTAGTGGTCGATTTGGTATTACATCAGTTTGGTTATAAACTGATGTAATATCGAATTGACCGCTAGAGGAAGCAAAATATGCGCAGAACAGAACCACCACCACCACCCCTCCAGGCTCGGGGACATAACTGAATTACACGCGGCAGACTGTGGCAGATCCTGTTCTCCTCCCCTTCTCAACTGAATTGCTCATCATGACCCAGCAGCTATCCAAACCCAACGTCTAAACCTGTCAAAGGGGTGCAGGGCAGCCTCGGATGTGGGTGTTTTCCCCGGCCGGCTCTGAGGGCTATGTGCAATGGTGCCAGCAGGAGGGACAGCATGGTGAGAGAGAGGGTGATGGCAGGTAGGCGGGATGGCAGGTAGCAAAAAGGAGCTTTCTCAGCAACAGGAGGGAGCAGCAGCGGGCTGGGATTTGTTGCCAGCGTGGCTAAGCTGTGACGCAGAGCAGGAGCACACACCTTTTAAAAACTGTAAGAAAATGTTGGGAAAAACCTTTTTGGGGAGAAGATCCTGTGGGGCTGTGCCTTTAAGAAAGGGGGCAGAGCCCCAAATAGCCCCACCGTAGCTGTGGGCCTGGTAGACAATACTGACTTTAAATGGACCAAGCATCGGGTCCGGTATAAGACAGCCTCGTGAATGTTAGCCCTTGTTGCTGAGGAAAGGGGACTGTGTTCCCTCCTTCCATTTTAGCACCCTTTTGAGTAGTCCCTGAAAACTTGATTTTAAAGGATGGTGCAGATTTGGGAACACAAAAACATCAATGAAATTCTTCCCTCAGTTCAGCTCATCTCTTCAGGTAGTAATGATCCCCATGGATGCAGTGGTGCCCATTTCCTTCTTCCCCAAAGCACCTCTCTTCCTCAAAGCACAGAGCCACTCCTGGCTTTCCTTCACTTTACTAGAGTAGGTGGTTTGGAAGAAAGTAGCATGCATCACCTTCCCTTCTGTGGGGAATGCTTGTTCACAAACAGCTGCCGCCAACATAAGCTGCTCGGCTTTCAGCCTCCCAACATTTCATTACCGGTCTCAGCTCCACACGGCAGACATTTTGTGACTGACCTCAGCACCCGGTGGCGGCCATTTTGTGATCGGACTCAGCACACTACGGCAGCCATTTTGTGGCGATGTCCACTCCCTCCTCTCAAAATTTCCAGTGGGCTCAATGAGATTGGGACACCTGTGTAATGGCATGAGAGTCCAGCAGAAATACCTTGGTCAGTGCTGGTCAGCCCTAAAACTGAGGGCAAACTCTGGCTGCTGCCAGATCCAGGCTTGACCAGGAAGTGTTTATGAGCAGGCCAGATCAGAAAGAACTACTGGGTTACTGGGATGAGGGTGGAGACATGCTGGGACCTGGGAGAATAAGCATTTTAGTTCTTTCTGAGGAAACTCAGGCCCTTACACACAGAACAGGAGGATGCAAACTAGACTCTTGGCTGATCCTGACGGGTGTACAAGACAGACAGAAGTCCCACGGCCAACAGGTCAAGGAGCACAGTTGTCACACGCATCCATAATTTAAGAGTGTTAGCCACAGAGCCCGTGGACGGATGTGTTAGTGGGTCAGAACAAAATAGAATGGGGAGCCTGTTGCTTGCCTACCTGGTGGAATACTGTGGTAGAAGAAATTCCTGACCAAGTCATTGATCAAGAGACGCTGTGCCTTGGGGTCAGTCTCCTTAAGGACGTCTTCTACCCCCAACCAGAAAAGGAGCGGGGTTTCGGCATTGTGCAATTTGAGGAAATGCCTGAAGTAATCCAGATGTACAGGGTTCTGAAGAACGTCAGTCAGCTCTCTAAAAAAACAAGAGGAGAGGCTGGGCAGCTGCGGGTATCCGTTTTTCTGCGACGTGTGTGTGTGTCTGTGTGTCTGACTCTCCCAGTGGGCAATTCCGTATAAATGTCAGGTGGTGCCAGCAGTTACGAGAGAGAGAGAGAGAGAGAGAAGCCTCTCTAGGAGTTGTGGGAACCTTGGAGGGCAGGGTGGGAGAGCGCCTGTGGGCCAGAGCAGGCTTATCCCGCCACAGACTCTATAGCGCCGCAGAACAACTGGGCTCCCTTCCCTTCCCAAACTCCACCTTCCTCAGGTGCTGTCCCCAAATCTCCAGGAATTTTCCAAGGCGGCAACCCTAAAGGGGTGTGCCTGTTACAGGCAACAATGCCTCTACCATGTTCTGGACCTCCAGCCTACAAACACCCTGCAGGTTAGCACCTGTAGGACAGGTAAGGTTGTTACAGAGGAACAAAACAAAACAGGAGGGTCTATCTCTGGGGCAAGATGCTGTCATACCTGGGCCTCATCAGGGGCTTTCTCATGAGCGGTCCCTTCCTCATGAAGGACAAACTTGACCTGGTCCAGTGTAAGCTCCTTTTTGGGATCGTGGGACGAATGAACACGCCTGCGAAAGGAAAGGAAGTGCATCTCAATGCAAATCTAAGCCCTGTGCTAGCTAGCGGGGGACACACACGCGCGCGCGCTCTCCACAGCCCAGCACAGATCTCCAGGCATGAGTCTCACCCAAAGTCCTTGTGTCGGCCACGTGTCCCCAACCCGGGCTTTGTAACATGTGAATTGGCCCTCAAGCTAGAGTTGTCAGTCTTCAGGTGGAGAACCAGAACAGCTATTTTTACATTATCTGACTTATGCAGGGGTAAATTCAAGAGCTGTGGTTCCAGAGAAGTTTATATGCCTGAAGAAGATTTGTTCAAAACATGCAGGTTATGCCCGGGAGGCGTGTCGCTAGGCTTGCTTGCTAGCTGAATCACCGCATGGGAAAATACATCTACTAGGCTTGCTGGCTAAGCTGAATCATCACAGTGAGAAATACAAGCTGCCTGCTAGCTTTACCTGATGGATCGTCACTTGAGAAATGTACAATAGGTTGCTGCATTGTTTGGTACACATGACTATACATTGGTATTTATCCTCCATCAGGAAAAAGAAGAAGAAGAAGAGAAGAGATTGGATTTATACCCTGCCCTTCACTCGGAGTCTCAGAGCGGCTTACAAACTCCTTTCCCTTCCCCTCCCCACAACAGACACCCTGTGAGGTGGGTGGGGCTGAGAGAGCTCTTGACAGAAACTGCTCTTTTTCAAGGACAGCTGTGCCAGAGCTTGTGACTGACCCAAGGTCACACCAGCAGGTGCAAGTGGAGGAGTGGGGAATCAAACCCGGTTCTCCCAGATTAGAGTCCGCACACTTAACCACGACACCAAACTGGCTCTCCAGACAGCTTATACTGGAGTGGGTTTCTGCGATGATGGACTCTTCGTGTTATGTAATTCAGTCTGAAAGTGTTTGAAATGTTGATGTTGTCGTTTGAAAGTGTTTACAATAGACTAGAGTTGATGCTGTGTATATTAATCAAATGTATTTAGCCAGAAGTGCATGTGAATATTGTGTGTATTATTTCAACACGGTGTTTTCTGTGCTTACCAGCCTTCAGGTGGAGCCTGGTGATTCCCCGCTATTAAAGCTCATCTCCAGACTACAGAGATCAGTTCCCCCTGGAGGAAACGGCTTCTTTGGAGGGGGGGCTCCATGGCACTAAATCCTGCTGAGGTCCCTCCCTTCTCTAAACCACGCCCTTCCCAGGCTCAACCCCTCCCCCACAAGAGCACTTCCCTCAAGAGCACTACGATCGGGGAGTCTCCATGTCCTGGAAGTTCCAGGCCCCCCAAGACGTTAAGTTTGCCCCTACTAGGGCCAGGGCGTTTTCGGTGGTGGCTCCTACCTGGTGGAATGAGCTCCTGGGGGAGATCCGGGACCTGCGGGACCTTGT
Source organism: Gekko japonicus (assembly GCF_001447785.1). NCBI lineage: Eukaryota > Metazoa > Chordata > Lepidosauria > Squamata > Gekkonidae > Gekko > Gekko japonicus. The sequence goes on from NW_015165446.1 coordinate 7,882, forward strand.
GCAGTTCCGCAGGGCCTGCAAGACGGAGCTCTTCCACCAGGCTTTTGAGTAGGAGTCGCCGCCGCCACTATTCCACCACCGTGGTCTTGTTCCATGATATACCCCTATTATGGGGTGGGCATGTGTCGCCTGGCGGAGTGGTGAGAACATCACTGCTGGAGCCCTCGCTTTTTAATAAAGCTGGCCGTCGATCTGGGATTACCGCCCATCTTGGGGATTTCCAGGGGTCATTTCCTGCAGGAGCGCACAGGAGTGGAGCTCCGGCAGTAAGGCGCTCAGGGGGCGGGCACATGGAACAAGCCCCGCCCCCCTGCTCCCAGCAGCCTTCAGTGGGGTCATGAGGAGCAAGAAGCAGCCAGGTAAGTTGCAGAGCCCCCCCCCCGGCCCGCGTTCAGGTACAAGCTCTCCCTCCTCTGTGAGGGCAGATCTGCACATTCCCCCCTCCGCCCATAGCTAGCAACCCAAAAGGGGCCAGTGGAGCCTGAGCGGTGGGTGTTGCCTTCTGACACACTTCCGGTGATGTCAGGGTGTGTGGCATATGCAAATAAGTTATGCTAATGAGTTATGCTAATGAGCTCCTGCACCTCTTTTTCTACGAAATGACTCCTGGGGATTTATATACAGGATAATAGAGCACCTTAAATATTGTTATGAATTTTATTGTGGATGCGTAATATTGTTTTATTGTATTTTATCTATTTAACCCGGCATTCACCGCTCGTTAGCCACCCTGAGCCGCTTGGAAGGGCGGGATATAAATCTCTAAATAAATAAATAAATAAATAAAACCTCCAGGAATTCCCATGCCAGATGAACCGCTTTTTAACCAATGCCACTGCCTCCTTTTAGCCCGTCTTTTACCGGAGCCAGGAAAAGACTTCTAGGAGGGTTAGGTGACATTTTCTGTGCATGCATTTAGAGGAAACGTGTGCTTGTTATGGCTGCTAGCATGGAAGCTGCTGCACCTCCTGCATAGAGAAATCTTTTTGGCAGGGGTGGGGAAAAGGACACATGACAAAGAAGGACATGGGGGGACCGCTGAAAAGACCACTGTGAGGTGAGCAAAGAGTCATGGAGCAGCATCACTCCGGTTTTCTTCTGCCATCGGGACTTCAAGCTACAGCCTCACCTGTTTCCTTTCCAGGAGCCTTAACAAACGCCTGTCATACGACAAAGGATGTGTTTCACAGCCACCCAGATGGAGAGCCAGTGTGCTGTAATGAACTGGGTTTCAGCCTTCACTCTACCACTGCGTGACGTTGGACTAGTTTCTCTCTTCTCAGCTTAATTTACAGCATGGTTGTGAAAATAAAACTGAGAATGGTCTCTCCGTTTCGCTGCCTTGAGCTCCACAGCAGAAGGGGTAAACGTATAACAGAAAGACAGACAGACAAGTGTCGCCAGCTGGACAGCAGGAACAAACACGGGGAGGGGGCTGAGCGACACGTGCAAATCCTAATGTTGCTTCTGGGTGTACCCAGTTTCCCAAACTCTATGAGAAAAACTATAGAGATATGGGGGGATTCCTAGAATGTCGCGACAGCACTTCTGGGTACAAACGGAAGTGGCATTGCGAGATTGCTTCTCACCCCCCTACACACAAAAACTTGTGATCCTGATGAAGTGAAGAGCAGGGGCAGGAGCCGAGAACTGGAGTCAAGAGATCGCCACAGTGTGCTCAGCCTAGTGATTAGACAGACAGACAAAACATGGAAAGAAGATAGACGGAGAATGGATGGATGGGAGGGAGGGAGGGAGGGAGAACTCACCACCCGCTGTTGGATACTTCTCACAGAATTCCCTGAAGTTCTTACTCAGCATTTCCACAGCCATCTTAGGGTTGACTCTGGCCAGCTCCTCAATTTTCATGCCAACATAATCTATTGTTAAGAGAGAAGAGAGACACAGCTATCAGTAGCACTTTCCTGGACAGAAGGTCAGAGGATAGTTCGAAGTTCAGCCATAGTACACATAGTACAGACATAGTACACATCCGCGGCTTAATTAAACCACCTACTTGTAGTGTTACTGCCTGTGCGCAGGCCCCTCCACTAACCAGAGTCCATGAAACCAGAAGTCTCGAACCAGGGTTTGAACTTCGTTTATTAGCCACAGTTAGTCTCAACTATGGTTTCACAAGAGGCATGACCACCTCTGCCTTTGCAGCAGCAATGACAAGGAATGGTGTCCTTATCGTATGCATACTGCCCTCAGTGTTTGCTCGGCTTCACTCTTCACAACACACAAAACCTTTATTGGCATGAAAGCACAAAACATCATGGAAATACGGGGAAATACTAAGATGCATCAGTCACTTACACTTGGCTGCTCACTTAGCCCCACTTGTCCTCTTCCTGACTCCACATCCGTCAGCATCACAACATAAACCTTCTCCCTTTGCTAAATGGTTCTCACAGAGCCATACCTGGCCTAACCAGAAACCTAGCTACTTCTCCACTTCTTGCAACTCTAATCGAATTGAACTTGTACAAGTCTTACTAGCATATATCTATCCCTGCAGTTCTGACCACGGAATGATATGTAGTCTTGGGAAGAAAAAGGCAGTGGTTTCTGCCAAACCCCCACACACACACACTCTGCACGCCCACTTTCCCCATGATGCTGTCCCTGAAAGTGAGCTGACCCCCAGGGAGGGCTCAGTGGGCTGTAGCAGGAATAGGAAGTGGGCGAGTTCCACTCCACAATTCCATGGATGGTTGGATATACCCCACTGTCTTTTTTCTGCCACCATGCACTGAAACCCCTTTAACAGCCATTCCTTCTCCCTCAAGGTATTCTGGGAAGTGTAGTTCTGTGGAGGGAGGGCATGAATCTCTGAAAGTAGATTTTCACCCAACCACAGCTCTCATGATACTTGGGGTGGGGAGAGGAGACCTAATTAAACTGGGACAAAACTAGTACGTATTTATAGAGCTGATAAACCCCAAGTGAACAACTCTAAAAAAAGAGGGTTTCTCCATGGACAGCTCTTACCTATCTTGTACACGATAGGATCCAACTCCATAAAGACAGAGCCCCCCATTCCCAGGTCCTGAGTGCCCAGTAACTGCCAGTGTCCTTCAGACAGCAGGTCGAAGTCTCTCATCCCAGCTAACGCTTGGCTCAGATGCGTGGACTCCATGATTCTCCGGGTGAGCCGGAGGTGTTCATCTTTTTCATAAGGCTCTTTCTCGGTCAGTTTCTTCTCCTTGCCTCGCTGGAATGACAGGCAGAACCAACAGAGCACAGATGTGTGGGGAGTCTCAAACTAAAGCGAATCTCCACTTGTTGAAGGACGTTTGGGTCATCTTCTTGGGCCCCGGGCACCTCTGACTCCTACAGGACTTCTTCACCCAAAGAGTGATGAACACATGGAACTCACTGCCACAGGAGGTGGTGGCGGCTACAAGCATGGACGGCTTCAAGAGGGAATTAGATAAGCATATGAAGCAGAGGTCCATCATGAGCCCTAAGGTATAGATAGGGGCTCTCGGTCTGGGGCAAGGGATGCTCTGCATTCTGGGTGCTGGGGGGGCAACAGTGGGAGGGCTTCTGGTGTCCTGGCCCCACTGCTGGACCTCCTGATGGCACCTGGTATTTTTGGCCACTGTGTGACAGAGCGTTGGACTGGATGGGCCATTGGCCTGAACATTGGCTTCTCTTATGTTCTTATTTTTTTTATTACGACTGAATTTTGTAAGGGTCACTGAGTTCCATACCTACCTAACTCAAGCAACAAAGGGTAACAGCTGAAGTCATCTCACTCTCTTCCCCAGACAATCAGCCACCACTGTAGGTCTTTTGTCACATGGACAATGAAGCTACCTAACAGTGTCAGATGCTTGGCCTGCCAGGGACAGTATTGTCTCCTCTGACTCGCAGAGGCAATCAGGGGACTCTTTTGGTCTTTTAAACCACCTACAACCTGACTCTTCTAATTGGAAAGGTGGAGACCAAACCTGGGACTGTCTATATGCAAAGCAGATGTTCTACCACTGAGCCACCAGCTCTATCAAGATCCTTCTTTCCTCCGTAGCCAACCCTATATATAGCTTTTACATATAGTGCATTAGGTAGGTTTGCCAAATCGGACTTACCTCGCTGGCGGGGGACTCTGGGGTGGCTCCCGGAGCGCGCACCGCATGCACGTCACAGGGAAGTGACGTCATGACGCTGGGCACGCTGGGGGCGGGGCCACAGCCATTTGAGAGGAAAACTATGTTTTCCCCTCAAAT
>NW_015165446.1:12400-23624 GCF_001447785.1 Gekko japonicus
CCCGGGGCCCGATTCCGCGGGGGCGGAAATCGGGCCTCCAAAGTGGGGGGAAATCCGCCCCCAGAGGGACTTGGCAGCCCTAGCATTAGGCCTGCCTCAGCCCTACTACTAAGAGGCTGCTCAGGGACCTCCTAGGCCTCAGCACCCGGTCAGCGTTGGACGCGGCCCTCACCCAGGCAGCCAATGGCTGGCTACCTGATCACAATCACACAACATGCAGCCAGGGTCAAGCCTGATCTATAATTCCCCCTCCCCTACATTTGCTATGGAAACAAAGACTACAGCCCAACCATTCTAGTCTTCTCGCTGAGGCGGGGCTGCAAGGCTGACCAGTTCTCTGGGAAATGGAGCTGTCGTTTCATGTGTGAACGCCTGCTATGCTGGAAACTGTGGGGAAATGGCAGGTTCTCCCTCCCCAAACCCAAATCACAAACTGGCCAGCTAATAGCAGCCTTTTCCAGCACCGTTAAAAAAAACCAAACCAATCTTTGACATGGCTCCTTTTTGGTCATACATAAAGCTGCCTTATACTAAACCAGCAAAAAACCCAACAACACTACAATACAATCCACAGTAAACAAGGACCAAAACCCCCCAATAAATAACAACTGTCCACTGACCAACCCACCCAAGAGCTATAGAAAAGAGACTTCAATACAATAAGTAATTCAATGCATGTAATCCATCATAGGACAATACACAAATTCATAATATCCCAAAGGGAAAGAACAAAGTCCAGAATAACAATCTCACATAACAATAAAGTCTGGAATAAATGTCCACATTGAAGTCAGATGTCCTACACTTTTCCTAGGTATTGGTTGCTTTCTAAGGGTTGGAGGCATTTGGTCCCTAGGTGAAGAGGTTACCCAGCAAGCTTTCATGGCAGAGTGAGGAGGACTCGAACCTGGGCCTCCCAGATCCCAGCCTTACATTCTAACCACTACTCCATGCTGGATCTCACAGTCAGAGACGTCTTCCACACAAACGGCTCTCCCCCGCTCTTGCATTTCTATTCCTTCGCCTTGTCAAGCTGGTGTCCGCAATGACATTTGCAGCCTGAGATGCAAAAACGAGGTTTGCTCCCTCTTGTGGCGCAGCAACAGAATTCCTGGAAACGGGGAAGTCTGATGCTGCACCACAAGGAAGACAAACCTCGTTTTTTGCATCTCAGACTGCAAATGCCACTGTGGAAACCACCTGATGAGGTGAAGGAATAGAGCGGGGAGAGCCGTTTGTGTAGAAAACGTCAGAGTCATTATTGTATCTCAGTCACAGTCAGCATCGTCTCGTCTGACGCTTCAGGACCTCAGGCAGAGAGGTCTTCCCCATCATCCACTCCCTGAGCCTCTTAACTGAGGATGTTGGGAACTGAACCTGGGACCTCCAGCGTGCAAAGCAGAGGCTCTCCTGCTGAGCCACAGTCCCTTCCAAGTCCTTGGCAGATTCAAGGACAGGGATAGCCAGTGGGCCCCTTGCTGCATCTGCAGGTGCACCTTACCACATAGAACAGGAACATCTTGTCATCGTGCTGCAGGAATTCTTCGTAGAGGAAGCACAGGATCTAGAAAGAGAGTGACAACACAGCCTGAAGGGTTCTCTCCACTTCAGAAGAAAGATGCCGCTTGCAGGCTGCCAGTCTGTCACACACTATCACAAAACAATGAAAACTAAAACGGAAAAGGAAAAATAGTCAAATGCAAAATAGGAGGGAAAAAGAGAGAGAAAACTAGTTCTTAACATCCAAATTACAAGATGTCATAGTCCTGCTGTATACTGCATTGGTTGGGCCACACTTGGAGTATTGTGTGCAGTTCAGGAGGCCTCACTTCAAAAAGGATGTGGACGGAATGGAGCGGGTGCAGAGGGGAGCGAGGAGGATGATCAGGGGCCTGGAGACCAAGCCCTATGAGGAAAGGCCTTGGGAATGTTCAGCCTGGAGAAGAGGAGGCTGAGGGGGGACACGATTGCTCTCTTGAAGTATCTGAAGGGCTGTCACTTAGAGGAGGGCAGGGAGCTGTTCCTGCTGGCAGCAGAGGATTAGGAGGAGGTAGAGCGGGTCAGTTTCACTCACCTGTGGAGTGGAGCCTGAGTGGTGGGTGTTGCCTTCTGACACACTTCCAGTGATGTCAGGGGGTGTGGCATATGCAAATAAGTTATGCTAATGAGTTACGCTAATGAGCTTCTGCACCTCTTTTTCTACAAAATGACCCCTGGAACAAGTATGGGAGAGTTTTGAAGAGAGTCTGTGTGACTCTGAGAGTTATGAAGGATTTTGTGTGTGAAGTTTGAAGAGTGAACGTAGTCTGTGTGATTATAGGATTTGGGGTCTATTTCTGAGTGAATAAGACCAACAGTTCAGTCTGTGTGACTAAGAGAGTTGATTCTACTCAGTGTGAATAAAACAAACAGACTAGCCTGTTAGAGTGGAGTTTGAGAGACTGTTTGTAGCACCAAGCTTTGCCAGTTATATTTACAAGTTCCTTTTGTCAGCAACTGTTCAAAATAACGAGAAACCTATTTTTGTTCTTTATTAACTAAATCATTTTTTGTTTAAACTTATCCCAGAAATCAGTACAGTAGTTCCTAAAGGTCACATAGTCCTCTGAAGTGCCCAGACCCTAGGTCATTCTACTAGCAGAGAGAGAGATTTGGAATTTTTAATTCCTGGTGGCAGCAGAAATCTACCAAGTTTAGGTACACAAAGCATGTTTCAAGGTAAAACCGTTTCCCCAAATAGCAAGAACCTCACAGTTGATTTTTAAAATTCCAGCATAAGAGTTTGCACACTAAAGCCCATTGTCCAACATTTACTTGCGACAGGGTTTGGGAAGGGCACTGATGTTCCTACAGGGAGGAAGGACCAGGCTGCGTACCTTTGAAATTTCACCAGAGAGCTGAAAATAGTTGAGGAGGTAGCCCCAGTTGGCACACAGGCCTTATACTGAACCCCTAGTAAATACTGCTGTCCAGGGCAATTTGAGAATTTTCAGATTGGCTTTCTATATTAATATTCATGAAAAGCCAGAAGAATCCCCCACCTTACAGATTTCCTTCTGTGCCTTTATCACCCAGGGTATCACATTTCCAGACGGCAGGAGACTCTGCAACCCCCTGAGAGTCGTCAGCTTCAAAGGAAGGTGCCAGTTGCTGTTCTGCGTCAGGTACAGCTCGCAGATCCGCTCGCCCATCACGTGGCGCAAGAGGACATTACCCTCCCCAAGAGAGCACATCATCATGCGCAGAAAATCTTCGAGGTCGTGCCAGAGGTCGAGGAGGTGAACCTCTACGGCATAATTCCTACTGAGCAAGAACTCCCGGAAGGGGCATCCCGCACACTTGTCGGCGCTGAGCACCCAAGGAAGGAATTCTAAGGACAACGGAGACTTGACTATGGTTTTTAAGGCCAGCATGGAAGGGAACTGGACCACAGGGGTGGAAGCGCGGAGTTTTGTGACGGTGCTCCTCTCACGAATTTCATCCAGCCCGGGAGGGGTGAGCAGCTTGCTCTGGATGCTTTTGAAGCTCGGTGATTCATTGGAATTGTCACCTGTGTTTCGTTCATTGGCGTGATCCGTTTGCCACGTTCTTGCACTAGAGGTCTGTTTTTCAGAAAAGTGATGCTTCTTGTCCGTCGAACTGGCCTTGGATGATGCGGACCTCCTGTGGTGGTGTCCGTGGCTCTCTTTTTTACGTCTCGCTCTCCTTTTCAGAGGACCTTTGCCTGTGACCCGATCCCAAACATCCTTCTTCCTTTTCAGACTAGAGTAAGCCAGCGATGTGATGCTGCTTTCCCGGATGCTCATCGTCGGCAGGGGAAAGAGAAAGGGCCTCGGAAACGTGAGTGTGCACAGCCGCTCTCGATACTCCTTGAGCAGGTGGGAGCACGTTGTTTCTTGCTCCATGCTCAGCTTGCAGTGGATGTAGAAGTTTGGGAGCCAGTAACTTTCGATCTTGAACAGGGCCACTTTCTGCATCTCACTCAGGACTTCCCTTCGCGTCTGGACGTGCTTGGGGTGAGAGGGAGACATCCTCAAAAGTGTTTCTGGAAAGAGGGTACAGAATTAGAAACAAACAACTTCAGAGTCAGGATTCAGGGAAAGGAAACAGTGCTGTTCCAGATGACCAGGGAGGCTTCCCATGAATATCGGGCGGGCTTCATTACGTATGACAGCTCAGCCTGACACCTATTAGTTCTTCCCTCTTGCAAAGGAGTTGGAATGGCCCCTGCTGGATCTGAGGCTCTCTTCAGTGGCTGCTCCCGTTCTATGGAATAGCCAGCTTCCATGAGATGCTGTAACTTGCGTAAGGCAAGCCTATTCATGCGGGCATTGACACAGCCATTTAAATGTTTCTGACGAGAGTTTGAGCTATGAAGGCCTTTTAATGGATTTTCAATTGTGTGTTGTTTGTATTATCGTTGTAACGCACCTTGAGTCCTGTATTTATTTTCTATACAATTCTATACCACCTTTCTTTGCAACATTTATTTATTACCTTCCTGCAGGGCTTGTAAGGCAGAGATGTTGTACCAGGCCTTTGGCTGAGGACAGCGACGGGACATTGACCACCCTGCCACTTCCATACCTCTCATCTCCCCTCCTCTACCCCCTTAGGAGGCGACAGGAAAAGCTGCAATCTTTTCTAGAATTTTTGCCATCTTGGAACAGACTATCTTTACAGCTTTATATATTGATTATATTGATTGTATGTTATGTTATTATGATTTTAGCCTAATTTAATTTTCTACTGTTTTTACCTTGTTGTAAATGGCCTTGCGGGCAGGGTGGTCTAAAAGGATAGATAGATAGATAGATAGATAGATAGATAGATAGATAGATAGATAGACGGACGGACGGACGGACGGACGGATAGATGATATATATAGAGAGAGAGACAGAGAGAGACTTGTAGATTCAAAGTGGTATGCAGGTATATAACACTACATCTGACCTGGATAGCCCAGGCTAGACAGATCTTGTCAGAACTTGAAAGCTAAGCAGGGTCGGACCTGGCTAGTATTTGGATGGGAGACCTCCAAGGAATACCAGGGCTGTAACACAGAGGCAGGCGATGGCAAACCAACTCTGAATGTTTCTTGCCTTGAAAACCTCCCAGGGTTCCCATAAGTCAGCTGTGACTGGAGGGCACTCTCCACCACCAACACTACATCACCCAGTGTGTCCCAAACTTCTGATAGCTGAGGATCACATGGTTTCTGAATTATAAATGAAAGCATACTTCACTGCGACACTCGGAAAGCTTAACTTTCAGAGCAGGTCAGGATTACTGTTCTCAGAAGAGCTCAGTCTCTTAACCTTTGGCTACACCATTCTCATTGGAACGAGGCAAGCCCAGCACAGCATCTCATGCAGAGACATAATGGACAGCCTACTAAGCACGGTTTAATTCTGCAGCAAATCACGGACAGATGCAGCAGAGAGACTCCTCTATCGGTGTAGGTACTTTGGGCTACATCTATTAAACTATTGAGGGTTACAAATAGTTTAATAGATGCTGCACACTGCCAACTGTCTCAAAGCCAGAGGTAGATTGGGATGTTGAAACAGGAGCCTACACCTGTTGTCAGTGATGCCGTAGCCAAATCCAAGTGGAGTGAACCCTGTTGCACTGCCAGCACTGCAGGGACCACGGTGCTCAGCTTGCTCCTGGCTGCCAGTGGCCCCTCCAGGGTAGTGGCCCACTGGGAACTTTTCCCAGTGAGTCAAAGGCCCAGTCTGCTACTGCTCTCGGTGTCCAGTACTACTGTCTATGAAGCTGCGCATCTTACCAATGGTCGTGTTACAGAGGGTGACAACCACGGAGCCCTGCTGCAAGTGAGTGGCCATCAACACCTGGAAGAGCGACACGTAGAGATCTTGCTGGGATTCATCCATTTCGTCAATACCCAGTATCCTTTCTGCAGCCAGCCAGAATTTGGTCAGTTCTTCCCCTGTGGATCAGACATAAGGCCAGAGCTATTAGTTGTGCACGACCCCAAATGACCAGTTCTGCACAAAACCTGAGAGTTGGCCTAGCACCTTGATTCCAGCAGCTAGCCATCCTGGGATGCCCTGAGAGGGGAGGAAGTCAATGTTTTAAATGAAGTTATAAAAAATATTTTTAGGAAAAGAAAATTAGGATCAACCTTGAATTGCATTTCCCAGTGATAACTGCCAAAATCTCTATGGATATAAAATTATTATTGATTCTAGAGTGCCTGTGTAAATTGGGAGACCACATAAAACAATAAAAAACATGAGGGCCTTGTCTTTGGGCTTACAGTCTAAAGAGGAGAGATGGGGAAATCACTGAAGATGCAAGATCTGCAAGCCAGAGATATTTTTGCTAAATTGTCTACCAGATGAGTTAGACAAGAATCACAGGTATTTTATTTTACATGTTATAACAGCTGCCAGAATTTTATTTGCAATGGCATGGAGGACATTGAAGATTCCAATGCTACGTGAGTTGATATTGAAGATTATGGAATGTGTTAAAATGGACAAGTTGACAAATATATTTAAAAAAAAAATGGAAGAAGAATTTATGGGACCCTGGAGGGCGTTCTATGACTGGTTAAAACGTAAGTATTAGGAAAATAAGAATCGAGTGAAGAATAACAAGAATGATAGATGAAGTAGTTGTGAAATTGTAGTTGTGAAATTATAGATGAAGTAGTTGTGAAATTGTTTAAACTCATGGGATGAAGTTAAGATACCTAAATCTCAGCAAGACTTAATAGCAACCATGTTTCTAGCAGCAAAGACAGTATTGGCAGCTAAATGGAAAAGTATTGAGATGCCTACATTACAAGAACGGTTTAACAAGACATGGGATTATTTTATTTTTGATAAAATCACAACGGAATTGGATAATCAAAATTATGAAAGCCATAAACTAAATTTTATGAAAAAGTGGTCACCTTTTGTTCAATTGATGGTGGGACATACAAATTTTCATAAAATTAATATTACAAACTATTTAGAATTCAAACTGATTATTTCTCATTGAATAGTTAAGCTGAAAGTATGGATCTAATGGTATGATGTAAAGTGGTTAATAGTGTTGTTGGATAGAAATACTGACTTTGGTCTAAACTGTAATTATGATGTGTTAATATCTGTTTTGTTACGTTTTGAATGTATTTTAATGAAACTTTAATAAAATGAAAATTATTTTTTAAAAAAAAGTAGTTGTGAAATTGTAATGAGAAGATATGCATGCATTTAAATTGGAATTTTAAAATATTTCTGTATTTTTCTTTTCTTCCTCCTTTCCGCTTCCTCCCTTTCTGTATATAAGCTAATAAAAAAATTCAAAAAAAAGAGATGCAACATCTAGTAAGATGAAGATAGACGTAACATTTACAGATCAGTCGGCCTGGTATGGAAGCACACCCACTGCAATCAGTCCAAATATACCTTTTCTTTGCTAGGATGAAGCACCAGGAAAAAAGGGGGGGCTCTATAAGTCTGCAGGAGAAACTTGCTGCGGGTTCCATTTACAGGATAGTGCCCGTGACACTGTGAACCTCACTCAACTTGGGTTGCCAGACTTCAGGTGGCACCTGGAGATCTCCTGCTATTACAATTGATCTCCGGACGATCAAGATCAGCTCCCTTGGAGAAAATGGCTGCTTTGGCGGGTGGACCCTGTAGGGCAGTGATGGCGAACCTTTTAGAGACCACGTGCCCAAACTGCGACCCAAAACCCACTTATTTATCGCAAAGTGCCAACACAGCAATTTAACCTGAATACTGAGATTTTACTTTAGAAAAAACAACCCATACATTAACTTAAGATGATCCAAACAAAGTAAGGAAAGCAATCCCAAATGCTTTCATTTACTTAAAATTATTTGGCAGAGAATTTGACACTTTAATGATGGCCTGGGCTGGCTGGGGCGATGGCACGCGTGCCCACAGGGAGGGGTCTGAGTGTCACCTCTGGCACCCATGCTATAGGTTCGCCACCACTACCCTAGGGTATTATACCTGGCTGACATCCCTCCCTTCCCTAAACCCCACCTTCCCCAGGCCCAACCCTCTAAATTTCCAGGTATTTCCCAACCCAGAGCTGGCAACCCTACACTCAACACCAATCTCTAGAGCATTTTTTAAAGATTACTTTTAATACATTTTTAATGTTAAAGGATGGATGCATAAACTAATATGCATTGATGTTGGGCTCTAGAAAAATAAGGTGGACAGCTCATTTAATGTAAGGTGGGGAGGAAATGATAAGAGTGACAGAAGAATTAGTGTTTAATTTGGGGCTCCTACAGCCATTTTATGAATTGCAAAGTGGAACAAAGCCAGGCTTTGTTTAACAAAGCTGAAGGATTTACTTTGAGTCCTCTTTTCTGTATTATGTCTGTCTTCAGCTACAGTGAAGCAGCACATTTGTATATCAGGTGCTTAAATATATTAATACAAAGAGGAAGAAGAAGAAACAGAAGCAGCAGCAGAAGAAAAAACAGCAGCAGCAGTAGAAGCAGAAGAGGAGGAGGAGGAGATTAGATTTATAGCCCACCCTTCACTTGGAGTCTCAAAGCAGTCCCCACAACAGGCACCCTGTGAGGTAGGAGGGGCTGAGAGCTGTCAGGACCCACAGCCAAACAACGGAGCACACACTTCCAAGAAAGGTTTTGCTTTATTGTCAGTACTACGGTTGCAATAACATGGTCACTGTTAGGAATGACGAGCATGGAACAAGCATACAATGATATAGAAGATTACAGGTCAGGCAGGCGAACTCTAGGCTAATAAACAATACCGCAGCATAGCTGAGAAGAGCTCTGAGAGAACTGCCAATTTAGGCCAATTTTTAGAGACCCCTGATGATTTTAAACTCCTTGTCTTGCTCGATAATCCAGATACAGAAATAACTGAAATAGTAGCAAAGTTTCTCTGCAGTGCCATGGTCCTACGGCCTGATAAGTGATATTATGAATTAGGTTTATTATGATGTTACTCTGTGATGTTTCTCTGGAATTTTAATTTTACTCTGCATGATTTTGTATTTAGATTACTGTATCTTTATTTATATGCCAATAAAAGGCTTTGGATTTGGAACGGCTCTTGAGAGAACAGCTCTGACAGAACTGTGACTGACCCAAGGTCACCCAGCTGGCTGCATGTGGAGGAGTGGGGAATCAAACCCGGGTCTCCAGATTCTAGTCTGCCGCTCTTAACCACTACACCAAAGTGGCTCTCAGATTAATGTTGGGAAGTAAAGATAAAATATAAGGAGGATCTAATCCTGAATCCAGACCCGTGGACCATGTAGTCCAGCCAGGGCCAATTCCAGGATTTTGTAGGCTCTGGGCAAGAGAGTATAACCGGAGCCCCTCTCCCACTATAAGTCCCTGGGTACGAGTAAAGTAAATAGACAAATATCTCAAAAGAACCTTGAGAGATGGGTTAGAAAAAACTATAGTGGCTTTATCAAAATTACACAGTGAGCCTAAATTAAGGTTGAGTGATGCGGCCCACTAGCCGCTCTTATGCGTCAGCGAGTGCCAGTTTGGTGAGGTGGTTAAGAGCAGCAGAAGAAATCTTTCCCACTTCTGCTTCCTGAGATGTCTTAACAGGAGACTGAACCTGGGACGTTTGTCCCCCGCTTCTGTCCCCCATGAGGACCCCAAAGCAGCTGACAAGATCATTCTCCCTTCTTCCATTTTCCCCTCACAGAAACCATCCAGCGAGGCCAGCTAGGCTGTGAGAGAGAGGGACTGGCCCTGGGTCACCCAGTGAACTTCCATAGCAGAGGGGGGGGGGTCTGAACCCGGGTCTGCGTAGTCCTACACTCTTACCACCACACAGTACACTCAAAGCTCGTGCTGCGCTCAGCGTTTGGCTGCCGGGCTCCGTTCGTGGCTTCTGCCTGCTGCCTTCCTCACCTGCCATTCCTTGCATGAAAGAACGGAAGCGCCACATCCCTCTGCTGCCACCGATGCACTTCTCCAGGAGCCACTGATCAGCCTTCCTCCATCTCAGCATGTCCGCTGCAAGAGAAGGCGGCAATCTCTTTTCAGAAAACAGCTCATTTGTATCCAGGGTTACCAGGTCCTTCCTGGCAGCCGGCAGGGGATTTGTGTGTGTGTGTGGGGGGGGATTCTTCGCTGGAAGTGGAAGACTGCACGTTGTCTCTTGCCTCAGACTTCAGAGACAGCACCATAAACTTAGGGTGATTCTGCATTGGCTTTGCCCTCCATTGTTTTACCAAAGGTGCAGCTCAAAACCACATTCAGATACCCCCGGGCAACGCCGTACTGACTGCAAAGTCACCCCCGAACAGCCATAAATCTATGCAGAGGGTACCATAAAACCCAATGATAAAAGTGAAAGTGAAAGTGGCATGCAATGCAGAGGGGAATTTCTGTTCCAACGTGGGTTTGGTAAAACAACGGAGGGGAAAGCCAATGCAGATTCACCCTTAGATGGATGATAGATGATAGAAGATTATTGATGATGATGATGATGATGATGAAGAAGATAGACAGACAGACAGATGATAGGTCAGGACACACAGAGCACCCTTTCCTTCTTGCTGTATGATACTATCTTTTTGAAGTAGATTGCTATTCTTAGAGACCAACTTCCTTCCTTCCAGCTTGACATCTCTCTCGTACACATTGCCCTTCTCTCCACCTTGGCAACATGGATGCAGGGCGTGTTCCTGTATCCCCATCCATCCTAACCAGTTAGATCAGGTTGCTATCCTATCTCTAAGCTTTTCTATCTAGAGTGGCGTTCCATATAATAAACTCCTTTTATTAGTTTGAAACTTTAAAGAGGCTCCATGCAACTTTGTTCTTTAGCAGCACACACCCAGATGGGAAAAGCTTTGCTGCATGGTAAGCCTTTGTGTGCTCTGCTACCTTAATAGTGATTCTTGGCTATACCAAACCAGAGAATCTTAATACTTATCAGGAGAAAGAGGAAGGCCCAGGCCAAGTCACTGGTATCCCACAAGAAGTGACATCATCATGCGGTGACAGGCAGTATTTGGGCAAAACCTCTATGAGGTTAAGAATACAGACAGACAACCTTTATTGGCATGTCAAAGATAAAAGTACATTATTATTATTTTTAAATGCGTCGATCGTAAGGCCAACCAAAATGAAATAGATCAATTAATAGCTTCCCTGAATCGAACTGCAAACTGGAGAAAACAGGTGACATTAGAGGTCATAAGAAAGTTGTATCCAGAAAGTAAC
>NW_015165446.1:23640-30104 GCF_001447785.1 Gekko japonicus
TGCTGAACCTTGACACCATATACAGAGAAGGGAGTTCAGAACTTTTTCTCAGATCTTAATGTATAATGGACAATTTAATAGAACATGAGTGTGGTGGGAATGTGTCTACACGTCTCTATAAGTGTGTGCAAGCCACCCACCCATAGTTCGTATGCACTAGGTATAGCCTCTTACCAAAGGCTAAACGTGTGTGTGAGAACTGTCAGCGCTGGTGAAAGCACTTTGACAAGGTTATTCAAAATAAAACTCTTCTTTATTAAGGTTAGTCAAGGTTAAAACTAGGCAACCAGCCAGCAAGGCACTGGGCTGACTGTCAAAATAATACAGCTCTATTTCCTACAGAGAAAGCTAAGAAAGCACATAGATAAACGAACAGAGTTTCCCCCCCAAAGCATGCAACTGAAGGCCTTCTGGGTTTAACTGTAAGGCTCAGGAGAGACAACGCCTCTTCTTGATTCCAAGAGAGTCAGTGAAGGTCTGCTGAGAGTGACCAGAATTTATACAGAATGATCAAAGGGGTTTCCATTTGTAAATTTACATCAATCAACATTTGATGTTGAGATCATTGACAGGAAATTGCTTCTCACAGTCCAAACGTTACATTTCTGAGAGTATTCTAAGTCTCCATTTATCCATTGTTCTTGCCATTCTGTTGGTGCTTTTTCACCTTTGTCCAATACCGCGTTCCAACCGGAGATTTACTTCGGACAACCTGGCTTCTCTTCTCTTTGGGATTAAAGTTGGCTTCAGCTCCTTCCGCCTGTAGATCCTCTTCTTTTCTCTCCCCTTCCTCCTCTTCTTCTTCTTCTTCCTCTTCTTCCATTCCAAGTTCTCCCCCCTATTTTCCTAGAAAATCTTCCGCTTTAAAAATAGATGTAATCCAGTATTTTTTCCCTTGATAGGTAAAGTCCATGCCCTCTGGAAATAACCATCTGTATTGAATGTCATTTTTCTTCAGCAACCATGTTAATTTAGCATATTCTCTTCTTTTTTCCCTAACCCTACAGGGAATTTCCTTCAGGACTTTTATTTCGGTTTCAAAGGAAACAAAGGTTTGAGAACCTGAAGAAACAAATAAATTTACAAGAGAATATTATGATGTCTAAAGTAAATAATGATGGAGCAAAAAGAAGACTAAAAATGTTACAACATCAGATGAATTGTTTATTGAAAGACGAGATAGCAAAGAAATTATACTTTGCAAAACAAAACTTTTTTGAAAATGCTAACAAACCCACTAGATGGCTAGCCTATAAAATTAGTTAACAGAAGGAAAGAACTTTTATTAAAGTCTTGAGAAAAAATGGGAAGGAAATCTATAGAAATGAAGAAATCAAGAAAGCTATGGAGGAATATTATAAAACGCTATACGGGAAAACGACAGTGAGCACGGATAAAATCCAAAGTTATTTGGAAAAATATAAATTGCAAAAACTTACAGAAGGACAAAGAAAAATATTAAACCAACAAATTTCAATGATGGAAGTGGTCGAGGCAATTCCTACAGTAAACTTACCCATCTCAGTAGGGTTGCTGCTAGGTCATCCATGGCCACTGTTGGGGGTGGGGGTGGGGTGGTAGGGCTGCTAGATCCAGGTTGGGGAACCCTGGAGATTTGGGGAGGGCAGGGGGGCCTCAGTGGGGCACAGTGCCCTAGAGCCCACCTTCCAAAGCCTCCATTTTCTCCAGGGGGACTGACCTCTGTCGTCTGGAGATGAGCTGTAATTCCAGGGGATCCCCAGGTCCCACCTGGAGGCTGGCAGCCCTAACTTTCAGTCACCTCTTGAAAGATTCCAGTTTTTTGCTCCATACACACACATGTAAGTGAATTCCCCACTGCAGCTCACGTTGTTTTGTTTGTGTGGTAAACACCATGCCCCTCTTGACCTAGATGGGATCCTTCTTATCACCTACTTCATGTTACTTATTAGAAGTAAAAAGTGAATAGGGGGGTCAGGGAATTCGTTTGGGCAAGAAAGGCCTTGGATACCCTGAAATATGGATGATGCTTCCACGATATCATAGGGGCTACACAAATGGATTGGAAGAAGAAGAGGAGGAAGAGGAAGAAGAGGAGGAAGAAGAAGAGGAGGAGGAGGAGGAGATTGGATTTAGAGATTTGGGAGGAGGAGACCAAAGACCTACTAAATCCATTGTTCAAACCCCACCATGTTTTGGCCCCTTCTTTCTATCCAATAGAATCTGATTTGAGCCTCACCTGCCTCTGGGGACCGGATGAAGCTGATGAGCTCCTGGCAGAGGATATAGTGAAGGCACAGGTTGGTTTTGCAGAAGTAGGGTAGCCGATGTTTCTCCATCCAAGTCAGTAAGCCTTTGGGCTTTGAGACCTGCATTGTCGCCCCCCCGGGAAAAAAAAACGGTTGATGAGACTTGAAGAAACAATCAAAGTCAATTATCCTTAAGGGGAATGCATGGGATCTGTAAAATCTTTGCTGTCTTGGAATTTAAAGCCTAGAGGGAACTTCTTAATTTATCATGTTCTTTACAAGGTGAAGAGAAACTGCTGAAGAGGCAGTGGCATTGCCAGCAGGATGGCTAGGAGTACATTTTGTACCACTTTCACCTTTTAATTCCCAAATTATGAACCAAGTAAACTCAAGGGCAAAAGGAGGAGAGGGAAAGTTTTGATAGAGGTGGGTGACATCAAGTCACAGCTGGCTCATGGCTACCTCGTAGGGTTTTCAAGGCAAGAGACATTTGGAGGTGATTTGCCATTGCTTGCCCCCACAACATGACCCTGGTATTCCTTGGACATCTCCCATCCAAATACTCTACACCGCATGCCACTTTCGCTTTCTTTGATCATTGGGTTCTATGGTACCTTGTGCATAGATTTATGGCTGTTCAGGGGTGACTTCGCAGTCAGTACAGCGTTGCCCCGGGGTATCTGAATGGGGTTTTGAGCGGCACCTTTTCCTTCCTCTGCTTCTGATTCCAAGGGAACAATAAGCAGAAAACTTGACACAGCTGCACTGATCTCCATCAGTTCCTCCACCCCTATTTCCCCCTCTGTATTTATCACCTCGCCATGAATTACTTGGCTCAGGCGGCTAATGACCATGGAGGCAAGTACTGACACAGGAAAATCTGCATACCAATGATCAGAGGCAATGCAATGAACACAGATATTCCGAAGAAGGGGGAACCAGGTCGAGTACTAATAAAATGTGGAGCGAATGCCAGATGCAGAATGGACCAGAGATTGAGTAAAAAATGTGGGGAAAGGATGGGGAAACTTTGACTCTTCCAGCACTCCTTGGTGTCTGGATACTGGGCAGATCTTCCTTATTGATGCACAGGTTGGGTTCCCACTCCACAGAGAGAAGCAACTAAAGACTGATTCATATAACTGCTTCATCCCGTCACGGCTCAGCATACACAGGGGTGGTTGCAAGGCTGTTTTTGCAATGCATGGGGGGGGGTCAGAATATTCTGAAGGGAATGCAGTTGGTTCAGGAGTCTGCAAAGCTCAGCCCAGCTCCCACATGCACCAAGGATGCTTGTCTGAGTCGTCAGCCAGGGCTCAATAAACAACAACTGGAGCTGTCCTGGGAAGGCAAAGCCTTAGGCTGCCTCCACAGTGCATCTACCAAGTCACAAACACACTTTATTTATCTATTTATTTATTTACATTTACGAATTGCCTAATCCCCACAGATGTGGGGCTCTCAGCAATGGACAATTCTAAAACAATTAAAACCATAAAGCCATATCCAATATATTATACACAGCGGTATACTATAACAAGTGGCGAATTTGTATTTTGTAGTTCCCTCCCGTTCCTGGACTGTGAGTGCTTCCAGGGCACGGGGAGGGAATAACTCACAAGGGAGAGGAGAGTCAGGTAGGTAGGGCAGGGTGCCGGCCGTGATGCAAACCATCGCTGTCCTCCACCAAACGCCTGGTGGAACATCTCTGCCTTACAGGCCTCACAGGGCCCGGATGTCATTCAACAGAGAGTCCCACCAGGTCGAGAAGGCCCCGGCCCTGGCTGAGGACAGCCGGATCTGTAAGCCATTCTGTGAAGAGCGTAATGCCCTCCCGGGGGTATAGGACAGATCCCCAGTCAGACCACTGGTCTACCAAATTCACTATTCTGATTGGCAGCACCTCTCCAGGGTCTCAGGCAGAACAGTTTCACACCACCTAACTGTGTGCAAAGTGGCATCAAGTTTGCAGCCGGCTGCCCTGATCTGGATAGGCCAAGTGACCTCGTCGGATCTCAGAAGCTGAGCAGGGCCAACGCTGGCAAAGTACTTGGATGGGAGACCTGCTTGGAATACCAGAGGTGGGAGGCGGAGGCAGGCTTGAGCACACAATGTCAGGTAGCCCTGTCATGAATCTGCAATGTGGAGGGGTGCCCTCCAATGTTCCCTCTAAGGTGTGGAGTCTTGTGAGCAAAAATTCTACTTTGCGAGCTTCTGGCATTAAAGTTGTGAGCGAGCAATTTGGCTACTGCATACATTAGTTTGCTCTGGAGCCCTCCTTCCTGAGCGAAGACAAAAATGTGTGAGCCGGGGGCTAAAAAACTGTGAGCTAGCTCACAGTAACTCAGCTTAGAGGGAACACTGGTGCCCTCCTCCTCGTTCTAAGTTCTTCCCTGTCCAGCTACTGTGCGCTATCTCAGGCTTGACCTTGTAGTCTCCAGCTGTAATTTACTCGGCTGGGAAAGTACCGGCTTTTCGCTTGCTTGCTTGCTTTTGCCCGCGTGTGGGAACTATAATCATTGGCTTCCGCTCATTGGGGGGGATGTTTGATTTCACTATGTCAGAGGCCCTTATACTGAAGGCCATTCCTGACACAAGCTGTATACGTGTTATTTAGTACTGGAATCACTAATAAAGCAGTTATCTTCTTCTGAAGCCCTGTGTGGTGTGACCTGCCTAAGGACCCTCACACACACACACACACACACACGAAAAATACAAACCCCCGCCCAAAAAAAAGGTCAGCAGCTGACTTATGGTGACCCCACTGAGTTTTCAAGTCAAGAGTTGGTTTGCCCAACAGCCTGCCTCTGAGTTGGAACCCAGGACTCTCCTGGCGGTCTCCCATCCAAATACTAATCAGGACCGACCCTGCTTAGCCTTCCGAGATCTGTCAATATTGGGCTAGCCTGGGGCCACATCATCTACTACCTGATGTTTCTAACTGGAGGTGACAGGGATTGAACCAGGGACATGACTGCACACAAACCAGAGGCCTTAACACTGAGCCACTGCCCCTCCCAAAGTCCGCAGCTCTTTTTCCAGACACACTGATGAGAAATGTCACCTTAATAAAACACTGGAAGAGCATGAGAGGTTCCAGCCATCCAGTGTCCCAGAAGCATGACAAAAATGAGAATGGAGACTACTCCAAATTCCACGTATGAAGACTGATTGCTAACGGTGTAAGCGCAGTTACAAAGCATAACCCATTTGGTCAAACTGAACCTACTTGGCAAAGTGTCAGACACCAAAATGGTTGTGTGAGCTAACCCAAGATTTAATATTTTGCTGCAGTGAAGTCAGACTGCTTTGCAGAGGCTTTGACATTGGAAGACACTTTCCCAATGATTTTGGCAATGGTCTTCAGATCTTTTAAAAACTGATTACTTCAGGTTTGATAAACGGCCACATATTAGAAGGTTAATATTTATCTGTGTCGTACTCCAGGGACTTTAAGTGGAGTCTCCCATCACTATGTGCAAAGGTGCCAGCGCTGGGAAATCCTGAAACTCACATGGTTGCACGGTAATTCGGGCCAAAGATACCACTGGCGAGTCCTGAACATGAAAAGGGGCGTCTGACCAAACACCTGCGGAGAAAGAGAGAGAGAGAGAGAGAGAAAATCTGTTTAATAAAGACGG
Organism: Gekko japonicus; assembly: GCF_001447785.1. Taxonomy (NCBI): domain Eukaryota; kingdom Metazoa; phylum Chordata; class Lepidosauria; order Squamata; family Gekkonidae; genus Gekko; species Gekko japonicus. The sequence continues at coordinate 29,513 of NW_015165446.1, forward strand.
GCCATCACTAGGTTCTATGGGGTGTGGTTATGCAGCATCGCACAGCACAACAGAACAAGGCTGGAGATAGGGTTAGGCCCTGTCTGCAACCATGTTCTGCCTCGGTCCCTGAGCACATCCTATTCGTCCATTCTGCATTCCCTCCTGATTTTACTTTCACTTTGTTTCAGGGCTTTCTCTTGTTTGGTGTAGTGGTTAAGTGTGCGGACTCTAATCTGGGAGAACCGGGTTTGATTCCCCACTCCTCCACTTGCACCTGCTGATGTGACCTTGGGTCAGTCACAAGCTCTGGCACAGCTGTCCTTGAAAAAGAGCAGTTTGTGTCAGAGTTCTCTCAGCCCCACCCACCTCACAGGGTGTCTGTTGTGGGGAGGGGAAGGGAAAGGAGTTTGTAAGCCGCGGGGTATAAATCCAATCTCGTCTCTTCTTCTTCTGCATTTGTCTTCCAGGAATCTGCATTCAGACTGCTTCCAGTACACTGTTTCCCCCACAGATACCAAAACTCCTTTTGCAGCGATTTTTTGTTCTCATCCACTTTCCAACCGCTAATCCTTTCTAAACTGGAATTATTTCTGCGGGTATTTAAGTACTG
>NW_015165447.1:0-1054 GCF_001447785.1 Gekko japonicus
AGACCTTGAACCCACAGAGTGTCTCTTCTAAGATGATTTCCAGGTTCGGCCACGGAGGCTTCTGGAAGAGTCCGCCAATCTTCTGTGCTTCGGATCTGCCTCGTCCGTCTCTCTCGCAGGGAGGTCTGACGACCAGACCCTGTTTATCTGCCGCGGGATAGGGGTCCCGTTTCCCGCTAAAGGTCTGATGTTTGGCCTTCGCTAGTGCCTGGGATGCAGCTGGGAAATGTGCAAGGCAGCCCGCATTCTGTCTCTCTTTCTCTCTCTCCTTTTGCAAATTAATAAATTGGATTTATCTGCAGAGGTGGGCCTGGCCCACAAGCAGCTTTAAAAAATAAAAATAAAAATCCAAGACTCCACAGCTTAGAGGGAGCATTGGACAATCCCTGCTATTTGTGTTATAGCCCTATATGGCCAGGATCCGACATACCTAAGGGACCACCTTTCCCCACACATACCCCAGAGAGCACTACGGTCTGGGGCACAACATCGGCTAATGATTCCAGGCCCCAAGCAGGCCAGGCTCACCACTACCAGGGCCAGGGCCTTTTCAGTGGCGGCTCCTACCTGGTAGAATGAGCTCCCGGAGGAGATCAGGGCCCTACGGGACCTTGTACAGTTCTGCAGGGCCTGCAAGATGGAGCTCTTCCACCAGGCTTTTAATTAGGAGCCGCCCACCACTACCACCAACTATTTGTTAATAACACCAGAGTAGCTGCTTGGCCCTATATGACCGAGCCACAGTATAGTACGAGACAGATACGGCTGAACCGGGACCCGTGATCCATCTATGGTATACCATCTTTAACTTGACCGGAAGACCGACATTATTCTGAGCACTTTAATTGTAATATATGATTGTTTTATCTTGTTTTTATATATCATGGCACACTGTGCCCTTAAGTGTAAGCAGGGCCGGCTCCAGGTTTTTTTGTACCCTAGGTGAGGCTACCTTCTGCCCCCCCCCCCGTGCGTCCACCAATTTTCAAAAATAAATGCATTTTAGGAAGAATGAAAAACACAAATACTCAAGAAACTCCCAGAGTACGGGGCC
>NW_015165447.1:1530-6925 GCF_001447785.1 Gekko japonicus
CCCCCCGTGCGTCCACCAATTACAGGGTTGCCAACCTCCAGGTAGGGCTGTGGTAACCGGCGGGAGTTCAGGCAGGTGGGGCAAAACCTGGTGGGTGAGTCATGTGGAGCTGCAAGCTGCTCCCAGGAGGAAGGGGGGCGGCGACATTCTGGCACATCCCCCCCCCCGGGGCATTGCCCAGCTGCCGCCCTGTCCGGGTGGGGGGAGTGAGGAGGAGAATTTTTGCACAAAGAGAGAATTTTTGCTCACAAGACTTCACAGCTTACAGGGAGCATTGGTGAAGACAACAGCAGACGCTTTCCAGGACCAAACTGGCTTCTGCGGTGGGGAAGGGGAAGAAAGCTGAGCAGGGTAGAGAAGGGGAGCAGAGCTTGCTCTGAGGTGCTTCCAAACTGCGGGGACCGGTAAAGGACTTTGAAACCCCCAAATCGGCAACAGCCCCCTTTTTTGCACACCAAGGGAATCCCCTGCAGACACACGCAGAAGCAGGGATCTCGGTGCAAATTCTGCTCACACACATGGGGGGGGGGGTCTTAGCCACCAGAGGCACTCACCGGTGCTGCGCCCCAACAGCAGGAAGAGGATTGCCCCCAGGAGCAAAAGGCACCACTTGAGGGAGTCCTTTGGGACCCCGAGGCAGGCGCTGCACTTCGTCTCCCTCTGGCAGCAGAAGGTAGAACAGGGAGGAGAGGCAGGGTGCTAGCTCAGATGGGTGTGAAGAGTCAGAGCGAAGACTGGCGGAGGGGGAAGAGCTGTCCAATAGGAACAATACCTGCACTGGTTGCTAGGAAGAGAGGCGTTCGGCAGCCGCTTGGCTTCCCCGGCCCGGCGTCCCCATGATGACCCTGCGCTCTAGGCGAAAGTCTAGTTCGCCTAGTGGGCGAGCCGGCCCTGAGTGTAAGCTGCCCTCAGCCCGTCTGCGGGGAGGGCGGGATAGAAATTTAATTTAAAAAAATTAAAAATATCTTGTCAGTAGCTTTGAACGAATGAAGTTGGTAATTGGAAGTTCAAAGTTCTACTCCTGGTAGAAGCCAGGCTTTGTGAAAATACGGTGTTTTGCTGTGAAGTGGAGACATTCCTGTTTTGGAGGCCCAAAAGGGTAGTAGCTGGGTCAGTTCTGCAGCCAAACACATTCCACATACTAAAACTGCCCCTTCTAGATTTGTGAGGTTGTGAGGTTGAACACAGAAAGTGGATATTTTGTGTGTGGGTTTGGGGGTGGAGAAATGGCGAGGAATTAAGGCCGCTGCCCCCTTCTCACACCTTCCTCGACAGGCCTCAACCACCTGATCAGTCTTTTTTGTGTTGTTTTGTTTGTAGCCAAAGGGAAAGTGAACCTGAAGAGCGTACTCGAGAGTGTCATGGCTAAACGGCAACCGGCCATGTTTGAAAGTAAGTGGAACTGTGGGACTTGGCAGGGATGCCTTCTCTGTTGTAGAGGGACATTCAAGGAAGCCATGCTTGTCCAAAGAAAAATCCGGAAACACAAACCACAGAGCAGTGTTCCCCCTAAGCTGAGTTAGTGTGAGCTAGCTCACAGTTTTTTAGCCTCTGGCTCACACATTTTTTCTCTTAGCTCAGGAAGGATTGCTCCAGAGCAAACTAATTTATGCAGCAGCCAAATCACTCGCTCACCACTTTAATGCCAGCAGCTCACAAAGTAGAATTTTTGCTCACAGGACTCCACAGCTTAGAGGGAACATGAGTCACAAGACTCCACAGCTTAGAGGGAGCATTGCCACAGAGTGCCTTTTATTAGGACCACCTCAAACAGTACAGACACAAAACAAAACAGGCTTTTGAGTTCTCCAGAATTCTTTATCAGAAAGGATGCTAAACAAAGTTCAGGGGAGAGGGGGAAATGCTTTAGGCCTTTGGTCTGAATGCTGCATAGAATGCCTCGCAGTTGCAGACCTAATAGGCATTGAATGGAGCAGGGATGAAGTTGCACCTTCGGCCTTCCGAAAAGAAAGACTGAGGGACAACCTCCGACTCCAAGTATAAATATCAAACATTTTGGTTAGTCACATGTCTCTCTAACACCAAACAATACACACAGACTCCTTAAAGAAGCAAAGAGTGGAGGGAGAATGTAGATTAATTTGAGATGATGCATTAGGTAACGAGGGGGCCGGTTGCAGATTGTCAGGGGCCCTGGGGAGAGAGTTCCCAAGGGCTCCCTTCCCACCTACTCACCCATGTGTCTTATACTGCCTACTTGTGCATCCTTTCACTGCCTTGCTCAGAAGCCCTCCCACTGCCCACGCTCATAGCCATCTGCACTGCCCGCTGCCCTTCACCTGATGGCACTGGACAGTGTAGACAGCTGGAGACATGGGTGGTAAAGCACTCATAAGTGGGCTAGCATAGAAATGGCAATGGGCCCTCCCAGCAGTCCTGGGCCCCGAGCAGCTGCCCCACCACAGACTAAGCTGACACCAGCCTGGGTAAAGAGTCAGTGGAAGATAAATATTATGTAGTTTGCAGGGATGGTGGGAGGAGAAAGAGAAGCCACCCCATCAGTTTTGTCTAGTCAAATTCCAGCCATTGAAGAACAGTTGTATCTCTTTATTTCTCATTCAGAATCAAGGGTATGTTCCTCCCCGTGTGTTTGGGACAATGGGAGTTCCTCACCACCTCTTGTACCTGGGTTTGCCGACACCCCCTGCCGCATTGACAGCCACAAGTGCATCCACGATGCTTTCTCCTTGGGCCCTGGCCTCCACTGTGTGTCTGAAGGCAGTCTTTCCCAAGGACCAAACAAGAGACGGTGGCACCTTTGTGGTTGCCACGAGGGCACCACTTCTGCCATATAATGTAATTTCAAAAAGCCATAAGGGCCTGATCCTGATTGGTCCTGCAACACTCTTGTCCCCCCTGGATTCATGCACAGCTTAAGCAAACGTCGTCTTTGGGCCTCGGATTATCGCTGGTTTCTTTTCCCCCTCTAGAAGACAGGATCCTTGTTCAAGATCTGGAAGGCCTCCTGGCCAGCATGGGCATCCATCTCACAGCAGAAGAGCTTCGGGAAGCATTAAAATATGCCCCTGCGGATGGTTAGTACTGCAGGGGAAGGGGAATATAGAGGAATTATTTTCTCCATCATCTTTTCATAGTAATCTGTAATTCTGAAATCCAAAGAATATTATTTGAAAGAATGGGCTTTTCTGCATTCCCCTTTTCCTTGCTCATGTGTTCCTGTTGCTTTGGGGATCTTTTCTGTTCTGCACATAATTTGCTCTCTCTAGTGGCTGAGTCAGTATCACACCACATCACTTCTCGGCTTTTTGGCTAAGATCGAGTGTAGTACACTACACTGTGTGCAGCATATCTCCCTGCAGATTTTCATACATATCTCCCAGCAGGTTTTTATGCTGGACATAGCTGGTGTAATATTGAATCAACCACTAGGGGGAGCAAAACAAATGCAGAAGGGGGGAGAGGACTCAAAGCAACCAGAATGCACAGGCAAGGAATATGAGAATGCGGGAAAGCCCAGAGTACAAATCTACAAAGAATACAACATGTATGCACAATACGCATTGGGGAGCATGTCTAGTTCTTAGGCACATTTCTTGCAGGGAGAATAACACAGCCTGTTGGTTAGTGCTTTCAGTGTGCTTTTAATTTTTTTTGCTCCAAACATTCTTAAGCAATTGTTTTCAGCTTCCCCCCCCCCCAGACTCCCTCAGAAGTGCTAGAATTGGGAGCGAAGATGACCAGCTGTTCCTGAGTACTTCCCAGAAGGCTGGCCTCAGTTGTTGCCTACTGGCCTCTGTCTCACGGACCTTTTCCACACACTCAACTTTTTCCTGATTTTTTTGGGGAGTTGATCCACAAGCACTGGAATTGGTTTAGGCAGAGTTCTTCTGTGTGCTGCCTTCCCTGTGTATTTACAATTGTAGAATCCGTTTATTTTCTTTTGCTCATGGGTTTAATGAGGATTTTCAAGAGAGGCTGCTATCATCATCGGTGTGAGGCAAAGCACCCTGATTCCCCCTCAAGGGTTAACGTGAATATTAGCAGACCTACTCTGGCTTGTAGGTGTCTGTAACTGGGCCTCCCTGCCTGTACCATCTGGATTCAAGAATGTAATAATTGGCTGTGAGAACCTGTGTTCAGTTCTGTAACTATATGGGAGGGGGAAGCAGGGGTGGATGTTATCATCTTTTGGAAGGGTCCATCAAGCGAACTCCCTGATTGGGTTTGGGAGACCACCTGGTGCCAGATGGCCAAAGGCTATAATTAAGAAATAGGCAAGAGGGAAGCCATGCTAACTTGAAGATTCGACTGGGCAGTGGCTTTGACTATGCCAAGCTTCATCATGATGGATTGCTAAATAGACAATGCTTAAGCCTCTAGCTTGGACTCTTATATTCTAAAAAGGTGTGCCATCTAGTACCAGGTATCGTAGTATTAAACAGAAAGTTAGCTTTTCATATTTTCTTGCTATTGGATTGCAGAGACTGTTGCCTAGTGATATCTCATTTTGAAATCATTTAATAAGCCTTTATACATTTTACAAAAGTCTGGTTTCTTGTGTGCACTTAACCTCAAGGACCCACAGGTCTGCTCACTTGCCCAAGGGGTAGTGACTCGGGAGTGGGGGGCAGGCTTGGATCCTTGACAATCAGTGTCAGTATTGGCGATGTCACAGCACCCCCTTATTTTTAAAAAAGCTGTAAAATATTGATATAATGCTGTAGTGTTGTAGTAATAGTTTAAGCAGGTTTTCAGAATTCCCAGCTTTCTTTAAAAAAAAAGAAGAAGCATGTAAGTCTCTATCCCCTTTCTGCATGGAAATATGTCTTTTTTCTTTTTTAATGAAAGCTGGGAATCCAGAGAACACCACGCTGTTATATGTTACTTCTTTATCCAAAGAGTGATTAACACATGGAATTCACTACCACAGGAGGTGGTGGTGGCTACAAGGACGGACGGTTTCAAAAGGGGATTAGATAAACACAAGAAGGGGGACCCGCGATACTCATGGGGGGGGAGGCTCCATGCGGAGGAGGAGGAAGCAGCCGCAGGTAAGCCTTCTCCCCCCCCAGCACCAATGGTGAGGCCCGCATGGCTCCCAGCTGCCGGGTGCACTAAGCCTTCTCCCCTGCCTCCTGGCACCAATGGCAAGGCCCATGCGGCTCCCGTTGGGTCCGCCAAGCCTTCTCCCCCCTGCACCAACGGTGAGGCCTGTGCGGCTCCCGCCGGGCCCGCCAAGCCTTCTCCCCCCCAGCACCAACAGCGAGGCCTGTGTGGCTCCCACCGGGCCCGCCAAGTCTTCTCCCCACCCCCCCAGCACCAATGGCGAGGCCCGCGTGGCTCCTGCCGGGTCCACCAAGCTTTCTCCCCCCACGCACCAACGGCGAGGCCCGTGTGGCTCCTGCTGGGCCCG
>NW_015165447.1:7144-25298 GCF_001447785.1 Gekko japonicus
GATGTGCGGATTTAGATATCTGCACTCAGGGGGTGCCTTGGTTATTAGATATATAGATATGGAGCAGAGGTCCATCAGTGGCTATTAGCCACAAGGTAGAGATAGGAACTCTCTGTCTGGGGCAAGTGATGCTCTGTATTCTTGGTGCTTGGGGGGGGTCAACAGTGGGAGGGCTTCTAGTGTCCTGGCCCCACTGCTGGACCTCCTGATGGCACCTGGTATTTTTGGCCACTGTGTGACACAGAGTTGGGCTGGATGGGCCATTGGCCTGATCCAACATGGCTCTCTTATGTTCTTATGTTCTTATATTGATATTATAGGGCCTTTTTAAAAAATTGAAATCACTTTCTTGGGGGGGGGATGGTTTAACAACGCTGACAGTCCTACCATTGGAAGTTGGGCTGGAGGTGGGTGGGGGTGGGAGGGAGAAAGAAAACCGAGAGAAACGCACTGGGAAAAACCCAACTCAGAACTGGCTTCCAGTAAAACATTAGAGTAAAAGGGGTGTCAAGACAAAAAAAGGGGTGGAAATTTTAAACACTGAAGTGAGAACTAGAGGCACAAAAATGCATGCAGAAATCAGGATAAACTGAAGTAGTATAAGATGAGAACCTATGAAAAATACCCATATGGAAAAGCCCATGCTGATGTCTATTGGGATTGTTCCCCCACCCACCCCAGTGAAGTCTCCTCTTTTCCTTGCAGCGGAAGGGAAGGTGAACTTGGCAGAATTCATGAAGGGGGTCAGAGCAGTCCAGCCACATTCCAGGACCGGTGAGTTAATAATCTGGCTAGAATGCCCTATGAGAGGGGATGGGTCTAAAAAACTGCTTACCCTCTATATATACAGGGGTCATTTCTTAGAAAAAGAGGTGCAGGAGCTCATGAGCATAACTCATTAGCATACCTTATTTGCATATGCCACACACCCCTGACATCACCGGAAGTGTGTCAGAAGGCAGCAATCACCACTCAGGCTCCACTGGACTGTTTTGGATTGCTAGGGGCACGTGCAGATCTGCCCTCACAGAGGAGGGAGAGCTTGTACCTGAAGGAGGGCCCAGGTGGGGGGGGGCTCTGCAATTTACCTGGCTGCTTCTTGCTCCTCGTGGCCCGACTGAGGGCTGCTGGGAGCAGGGGTTGCATGTGCCCACCCCCTGGGCTCCTTACTGCCGGAGCTCCACTCCTGTGCGCTCCCGCAGGAAATGACGCCTGTATATATATATATATATATATATCTTTTTCCCACATCTCTTCTGTGGAAACCGTACAGGTAGTAGCTTCTGTCTCCACCAATGGAGGAAGTGCTTCCTAGCTGGGGGTTTGGTGCCACTTAGCTGCTTAAGACAGTGCTGAAGTTGTGTCCATAAGGTTGGTTATACACGAGCCCACGTGAGGCAGTGTCAAACCATCGGTCTATGAAAATCAGTCTTGTCTACTCTGACTGGCAGTGGTTCTCCAGGGTCTCAGGTGGAGGTCTTTCACATCATCTGACCAGAGAGTGAATCTGAGACATTCTGCATGCAAAGTTTTAAGGTGCTCCACCACAGAACTGGGGCCTGTCCCCTAGGGTGGAATGAAAATCTACTTCTTTACCAAAAACAAGTACGCCAGGCTAATCTGCCATCTTTAAGAGCTAAGTATATCCGGGACTGGGAGCTTGACCAGTCTAGTAGTGGGTAACATGAATAGAGAATGTGACGGCGTCTTGGTTCAGTGGCACATTTTTGTGGTGTTATCTTAGACCTACTGCTTTTCAGCAGTGTCAGTTCACCTAGTGTTCAATAATGCAGTTTGCATTTATTTGTGGGGCAGTCCTAAACACGTTATGTAGAGGTGTAAAGCACTGCCAGGTTATGGGAAAATTAATACAGTTACTGACCTGGAAGAAAAGTCAGGTTCTGGTTAGGTATGATGGGGCAGCCAAGTTTGATTGCCCTCTATGGAAGAAGGTGGAGATTGGAGGTGAAAGGGAGTCACAGGGTCATCTCAAGCAGCGTTTCACCCTTGAAGTCAATGCACTTAGAAGGATGTAACTCTGTTAAGGATTGTACTGTTAATTATCTTACCACCACTGTCTCTTTCAGGGTCCTTGAGGTAGAAGGTGCGAGGGACCAACCACTTTCTTACCAGAACTTGGTACCAGTCCGTACTAGCTTGTTTTCACCCCTGGTGGAGATCTAGGCCCTTTCCGCACTCTCCTTTTAATCCATGTTCACCGCAGTGTCCTCCAAGCAGTTCTGCAATAAAATCAAATTCAACTTTCTTTTTAATCCAGTTTTCCTTCCCTATTCTGCACTAAAATCAAGTTCAACCTTTTTATTCTGTCCCATTATGCATTACATTACCTCCCTTCAGTGGTCAGCCCGGTTTTGGACTGCTGTTGCCCCGGGTTATTTGGATGCTGTTTTGATGTGGATTGAAATTGTCTTGACCCAAACACTGAGAAAATCTGGAGTGACAGGCAGATGTGGAAAGCACTCTAGTTAACATCAAAAGGGGTATGCAGAGGGTGAAGGAAGCTGAGCCCTTCCCTACCTTATGTTCCTGCATTCAGTCACTTTTCTAGCACTTTCCCTCCCCAGTCTAACTCACTTCTCTTAACGGAGCTGGTCCGGGAGAAAAGCAGGGTGAAATGGGATGTTAAAACAGCCCCGGAACAAGCTGAACCGAGTGGCCCTGCCGTAGGGCTGCCAGGTCCTCCGGGGGGGGGGGATTGCCTGCCCAGAGGCCCCCCAACCCCGCTGGTCCAGATCAAGCCGGCAGGGGGAACCCTGCCCCCAAAGTACCTGGTTCGGGCCGACGTGCCCGGTGTGATAACGTCACCCAGAAGTGACATCATCATGTTGGGTACGTCGTCAGCCGACGCTCTAGCAATCAGCCTGAGAACTCTATGGTACCATAGGGTTTCCAGGCTGATTGCTAGCACGTCGGCTGGTGATGTGCCCAACTTCTGGGTGATGTCATCGTGGCACGGGCGCGCTTCGCCCATGCACGAATGTCCCAGGCAGGGACCAACTCTCCCCCGCTGTGCCAAGTAAGTGACTTGGCAAGCCTACCCTGCCATGCTGGACTCAGGCCCGATGGCAAGCCTGTGCCCAATTTCATCACTGCCGTGCTCTGGGTCTGAGCCAAACAGCCCCTGTGAGAGTTACCCACCTTGCAGGGGCGATTTGGCTCAGCTTGGTCCTGGCAACCCATGGATCTCCAGGTCAGCAGCCCTTTGGGAAACTCCCCAGTCTGCCCCTAGAGAAAAAATGCCTGAATGAGGATATGAAGTGGATGGGGTTCGGCACCTCTCTCCCGTGTGCACCTTTTGAAATAAAAAGAAGACACACACACACACCCACTTCAGACATGTAGACGAAGAAACCTGGCTGTCCCACATTACATCCAGTTTTCCCCTCACTGATTAATTGAGGATTAATCCAGCATTCCAGACAGTTTGTCAAAAATGTTCTCGGACTCTGTCGTTCACGACCTCTGCATGGCACTAAATTTGACATTATATGGACACATTAAATAAATTTCCTTCTTTTCTTTTTTCAGTCTCAGTGTGACACTGTTCAGAGCCGAATTGGCTGTAAGAACAGTATCGTTAACGTAATTAAGACTTCTGCATGGCGGTTTAGGACTGATCCATTCCTTCTCAGACAAAAGGTGTTTCTTTCCTTCAGCCAAGGGGAAGATGGACTTGGATGACCAGAAAGGAGTAAAAGGAGATGGCCTGAAGTTGCCCCAGATAAAGAAAGATGGATGGATGAAAGGTAGTATTGAACAGGGCTGGAAGAAAAGAGCAGAGTTAGGGATCAACAAACTTGGGATTAAAACGTTCGTGCAACTATCCTTGCATCTGGATGTGGGGAGAATCCCCGCGGCGAATCCCCGCATCCTGATCATTTGCTGCTCCCTGCTGAGTTCCCCCCCCAGACTTGCTTTCATTCTCAAGCAAATGCCTATTATACGTGGAGATGCTTTGCAGACCGATACAAAAAGGCGGCCCCAGTTTTGTATTGGGATGGAAACAGATGTGCAGTGGTTGTTTTTATGCGCGCCCCCCCCCCGGCCCGTAGCTGCAGTGGAGCATTTCGGGGCCTGCCCCCCCCCGACTTCCTACTAAGGCCCCCGACCTCCTTTTGGCCCAGACCCCCTGACTTTTTGGTAAGATGCTGCAGCCACCGTAAACTTCCGCACGCTGCTGTGGCCGCCACTTCTCCTTGCCTTCCCCTGCCCTGCACCTTTCTCCTCTGCACTGCACCAATCAAGTCAATTAAATTACATTTAATTGAATTAGCTAGTGCCCCAGTGCCCCCCGAGGAATTTAAATGCTCCCCAACTTAGAAATTCCTGGTTGTGGGCCTGCCCCCTTTCTTTTTAATGGCATGTTTTAACATTCTGCGGCCAGTCCGCCTTGACTTCAGCTAAAGGAGGGTGTTTCAATCATTTTATTTACCTGTCAAATTTGTTTTTAGCTTTCCTTCAAGGAGCTCCAGGTTATTTTTCTCATAGCAACGTGTTATTGTATTTCTGCCTTGCTGTTCTTATAGAGGCTTAGATCTACTTGCCTGAGGGCTTCCATTGGTCTCTGATTCAGCCACTGTCTAATCCAGGGGTCCCCAGCAGTTTTAAGCTTGCAAGCGTCTTTTGAACTTCTGAACTAGCATAGTGGACACAACCACAAAATGGCCGCCGCAGCTCACTTTCGGCCACACAGTGAAGATCCTTGTGCTAAAGTAACATTTTTGAAATTCTGCAAAGCCAATCAAATCTCCAGTGGTCAACCAGAAGCCTTTCTGGGGAGAAACCCTACCTGGCCCCGCCCACTTTCTAAAAATAACCTTGGTGGGTACTGGGAAAGGTTTTGGCAGATTTCATGGTGCTCACCAGCAACATGTTGTTGTTGTTCAGTCGCACAGTTGAGTCTGACCCTTCGCGACCCCATGGACCACATCATGCCAGGCCTTCCTGTCTTCCGTCGTGCTCCAGAGTTTGCTTATTTTCATGTTCATTGCATTGATAACACTGTCTAACCATCTCATCACTGCCTTGACGTGGCAAGAGGGCTTGCGTGGTTCGATGAGGCTGTGGGCTATGCCGTGGAGGGCCACCCAGGACGGACAGGCCACAGGAGAGAACTCAGACCAAGTGTGATTCACTGGAGAAGGAAATGGCAACCCAATCCAGTATCTTTGCCAAGAAAACCCCATGGACAGTAACAAAAGGCTAAAAGCTGAACATGTTGGGGTCCCCTGGTCAAAAACATACCATCCAAAAAGCAATCCTGTGAAGCCGTTAGGTTCAGAACAACATGCTCAAGTTTATGTGACGAGAGTCATGGCTTTGAGCAGAGTGCTGACTCCAGGTCTTCTCGGGAGTAACATCGTGCCTCATATTTTTCCAGTGAGGCTGTTCCAGAAGCACCTATGTTGTGCAGTCCAAACATATTCTTCTGTATAAATTTGAAGCAAAAGCAGGCTGTTCACAGGGCTAATTGGCTAAAGCCCCCTGTGATGTCACCAAGAAAGCTCCCACAATTCCTAGTACAGTTTTGAATTTTGGGGGGGGGAAATAATCTGTTTATTATTCATTATTATAATGAACAAATAAATGTATTAATATTCATGAGAGCACTTTTTAAAATAAGAATGTTAAAGGGAGACATGCCGCCTGAAGTTTGGGGAGCGGGCTCAGCTAAAAGCTGAGTCCTCTCCAGGTACTGATCCCAAATCTCCAGGAATTTCCCTAGCTGGAGTTGGAAACCCTACACAGAGGAAGGGTTACACATCCTCTCCTCACATGCCCTCATGTCTCTCGCTGTACATCGTAGCCCCAGTGAGAGCAAATGCAAAAGAAAAATTCAGTAATTGGCTTAATTGGATTACCATAATTTCAGACTCAGAACTTGTTCTCAGTGCATGGACTTGTACTAATGAAGGAAGGACACTGCTTCCAAACATGTTCAGAGCTCCTTTTCCTCTCCCATGGAATAACTGTGCCAGCTGTATAACACCATCTGGGCAGATGTGAACCACAGCACCTCTCTGGAAAACATTGCTGTTCTTTGGGCAGGAAGTCCACCTTGTCTTGGCCTAACCTAATTTATTGGGTTGCTGTGAGGACAAAATGAGTGTAAAAGTAGTACTGAACAGGGCTTTCGAAATCCTCAAAGTCAGGGGTCATTTCGTAGAAAAAGAGGCGCAGGAGCTCATTAGCATACCTCATTAGCATAACTTATTTGTATATGCCACGCCCCCTGACATCACCAGAAGTGTGTCGGAAGGCAACACCCACCGCTCAGGCTCCACGGGACTGTTTTGGATTGCTAGCTAGTGGGGGGGGGGGGAACGTGCAAATCTGTCCTTGCAGAGGAGGGAGAGCTTGTACCTGAATAAAACTTGGTCTCAAAGGTGCCACTGGACTGTTTTGGACTGGGGGCCCGGGGGAAGCTCTGCAGCTTACCTGGCTGCTTCTTGCTCTGACTGAGGGCTGCTGGGAGCAGGGGGAGGGGCTTGTTGCATATGCCCACCCCCTGGGCTCTTTACTGCTGGAGCTCCGCTCCTGTGCGCTCCTGCAGGAAATGACGCCTGCTCAAAGTCTATTTCTCCTTGTCTAGTGACAGACAAGGGAACCTTTGCATCTGTTCTGCTCTGCCCATTGGGGGCTGCAGATCAAAGGATTCCTCCTAGGCCCTCCCAGGCTCCAGAGTGACTTGCCTCTCCAGGCAGTTGCTGGTTTTCTCTGATTAGGGTTGCCGGGTCCCCTCGTTGCTCTGGTGAGGGGATTTGGGGGGTGTTGCAGAGGTGGGTGAGGACACCCCCAAGCCCTGCCCCCAAGAGCACACACCCACTGGGCCACCCCTCTCCCTGCCCTCCTGCCTGATTTAAGGGGCTTCAGCTGATCGGTGGGGACCGTGTGGCCCACCGACCAGCTGGAGGGCCCTTTAAATTTAGCAGGGGGGATGGGGGAGGGGCAGTCGCAGGCCACATGCTCAGCTTGCAAAAAGACTTTTTGCGATCAGGGTGGGAGTCAAGGCATGCAGGGCTGGGGGAAATCAGCCAGCTGGCTGGGGGCAGATTGAAGCCCCCAGAAGTGGGGGGACCCCCACCCGGATCTGGGGGCTGGTAACCCTACCTCTGATCCTAGTAATGGCTATAAAACCACCTGGGCTTAACAGCGGCCAGCTTTCCTTGGCCTGATACCAGCCCTTGTCTCACCTTCACTTTGATACCTTTATGTCCCAGGGTTCTGTGCTTTGCCTTCTGGCCTCTGACTCCGGTGGTTTGCTAGGTTCTCTAAGGCCCAGAATTTTGGCAACCAGAGGTTCAGCCAAGTGGTCAACTGTTACCAAAGTTCGTTCTCTCTCTCTCTCTCTCTCTCTCTCTCTCACAGCGTCAAAGGTTGATGTTGACAGCTTGGATGCAGTCGTGGCAGAAATGGGGATCCATTTAACCAACAAGCAGCTGCACGAGGCACTGAAACACACACCAGTGGCCGGTTGGTGGTTTTCGATCTTCTATGGCAAGCCACATTCTTGGAAACAGTTTGCTGGTCTGGATGATCCTTGGCCTGACTCAGCGAGGCAGCGCTTATTTATTTGAAAAACACATACAACACCACATCCAATTTGCCTCGACTAGGGCCGGGGCCTTTTCAGCCCCGGCCCCTATCTGGTGGAATGAGCTCCCGTATGAGATCAGGGCCCCGCGGGACTTAGTACAATTCTGCAGGGCCTGCAAAATGGAACTCTTCCGCTGGGCTTTCAGTTGTGGCAGCGGACATCCCTCCCCCTTTCTGGCTGGCCTCCTATCAGTGTCCTGGATTCAAACAGCTACCTGGGAACCCAGACTACTGTTCCATCTTAACTGCTGAGACATCTGATTAGATCTTGCATGGTATTTTATGACTTTTGTACTGTTTTAATTTGTTGTTTTAAATCGGTTCTAATTGTTACGGTAATTTGTATTAATATTGACGGGACCCGCCCTGAGCCTGCTTGCGGGGAGGGCAGGATACAAGTCCAATAAAATAAGTAAAGAATAAATTTGTTGATCCAGACAAATGTTAATGTTAACATCTGTGCCTTTCAGAAGGGTGCAGATTCACGGCTGGTTCATGCCATTCAGTTTGGCATTCAGTTTCTTACCTGGGATAGTCATGAAACTTACTTTGACACCTACCTCAGCTCCTGTTGACCTCTAGATTTCTACCCACCAGCTTCCCAACCACTTAATGCTTTTGAAGATGATTTGGCTTGTGTTGTTCCCTTGCAGCTGATGGGAAGGTGGACTTGGAGGCGTTTAAGAGAGGTGTGAGAGCCGTCATGAAAGCTGGTGAGTTGAGGCTCAGCTACTTTAAGCACAACCCCTAGCGCAGAACAGCAAAGTGTCCCCAACACATTTAAAGTCAGGCAGACCTTTTTTCTTCTCTGAGGGAAGAATTAAAAACAGAAATCCTTCCATTCTTGCACTAGGCTTACAAGAGCCAATAAAGTCCATATTTTTAACACCTCCCATTGTTAATTGATGGTATGCACAAAACATAGATTTAGAACAATAGTTGTCAGATTTTTAAAAGTAGAATCCGCTTCTAAACTTAGGCCCCGGTCACACAGAAGATTTTGGCCCAGGAGAGGGACGGAGTGGGGGCGCAGCAAACGGGCGCGATCTCACCGCAACATCTGGGAAGTGGCGCGCACCCGTCCCCGATCTGTCCCTAAACCCGGAAAAGCCGCTGCAAAAAAGAACCTCCTACAGAGGAGGACTTACCTGAAGCACCGCAGCAAGCGTGGCCGTGGGATCGCCACTGAGCCCGTCGTCCGGAGCGATCCAGGCTCCCGGCTGAACTGCGCATGCGCACACATGTGCAGTTCAGCAGCCTCGCTCTCCCTTCAGTAGCTCCCCCCCCCCCGCATCTGATCATGCTGGGGGGGGTCAAGCTGTTTCTTTTGGTGTGGCTTTAAAAAGCCGCACTTTGGCTGTACTCCCCCCCCCCGATGTGGCAGGGCCTTACTGTAGCTTTTGGGAAACACCTGCAAAGTGACTTCCCTTTTCCAGCCTAAAAAATGGAGGAATCTCACTACAGTGAACACTTTAATAAGTTTATTTTACATGCTCAGTATTTACAAGTGGGGGACCCACCCAAAGGGACTCGCTGGGAAAGAAGTATCCTGTTCTTTCCTCCCCAGCTGGTCTCTGGTTACTTTACACAATATGACTGATGAATACTAATCCCTTCTCAAGCCATGCCTAACCAGAGTGGGTTGTCAAACGAGAGCCAGTTTGGTGTAGTGGTTAAGTGTGCGGACTCTAATCTGGGAGAGCCGGGTTTGATTCCCCACTCCTCCACTTGCACCTGGCTGGATGTCCTTGGGCAAGGCGTTGTTCTGATAAGAGCTGTTCTTGAAAAAAGAACAGTTTCTGTCAAGAGCTCTCTCAGCCCCACCTACCTCAAAAGGGTGTCTGTTGTGGGGAGGGGAAGGAGTTTGTAAGCTGTTCTAAGACTTCTTTGGGTAGTGAAGGGCAGGGTATAAATCCAATCTCTTCTCTTCTTCTTTTGTTAAAGAAAAAAAGGTGGCTGTCGGCAAACTGCATTCTGTCCTGGCTGATATAGGAATCGATTTAACCCAGGAAGAGGTGCAGCAAGCTCTCAAGCTGGCAACGGTTAATGGTGAGTGTGCCTACATAGCCTCACCTCCATAGTTAGGTGATGTACCTAGGAGTCTTGCATTCCCTCCCCCCCCCCCACTAATAATCCTTTACACCTGAGACTGAAAGGATATGTTCTGTGATTCTTTCATCTGTACTTATTAAAAAACACTAAGCCATCTGGGAGGCAGAGAGTCTGAACGGAATCAGGGTCCATATTTTCCCCTCCAGTTTTTCCCTAAGGGAAGCCTGCCATTCCCAAGCTGATTTTTCACCTGTGGGGTGGATAATACAAAGTCTCTGTATCTTTGCAGGTGAAAAGACAGGTTGGGACTTAGAGATGATAGCTGTCTCTTCTCACTGCTTGTTTTCTTATTTATATCCTGCTTTTCTCCTTAAGGGGAACCCAAAGCACCTAATCACATGATTCTCCTCTCTTCTGCCTTATCCTTATAACAACAACCCTGTGAGGTAGGTTAGCTGAAAGATTGCCTCTGGCTCCAGGTCACCCAGGTGGCTTCCAGACAGTAACGGGACTTTGTGTTTTCCCCATTGCTGGCGTGGCTGCAGATAAAGCACAGCAGCAATGGTGCTTCCCTGCAGTTTCCTTATAGAATCATAGAATCACAGAGTTGGAAGGTGTCCTACAGGCCATCTAGTCCAACCCCCTGCTCAATGCAGGATCATCCTAGAGCATCTCTGACAAGGGTTCGTCCAGCCGCTGCTTAAAGACTGCCAGTGAGGGGGAGCTGATTCCACTGTTGCACAACTCTTACTGTCAAAACAATTTCCCTAATATCCAGCCGGTACCTTCCCGCTCTTAATTTAATCCCATGATTGCGAGTCCTCTCCTCTGCTGCCAGCAGGAGCAGCTCCCTGCCCTCCTCTAAGTGACAGCCCATCAAGTACTTCAAGAGAGCAATCATCCCCCCCCCCAGTCCCCCTCCCTCAGGCCACCAGGGCTTGTGGGCACTAGAATATAGTTATGTTGATATACAAGAGGTGTGGCAGGTTCTCTGAATTCCCAGTGATCATTTTTTAAAAGAGTAAGTCTCTAGGCCTTTCTTTCCCTTGGGAAGATATGCCTTTTTCCCTCTGCAAGGGAAGGGGCAAACAGCTGCTTCTCCAGTGGTCCTAGGGGTGGGGCAGTCTTCACTTCTGGGATAGTAGCTCTTCCTCTCTGCAGGCAGGGTCCTCATTTTTGCAATCCCAGAGGAGAGGGGCTTATCCCAGAACTCTCCAGTTTGTTCAGCCCTGCCTAGCAGCAGGAAAATATTTCTCTCCGTGGCCTTATTTAAGAAGTGTGTAGAATGTGGGGCCAAGGTGGCTCAATCAGACAACCATTCGCCATGTCTTTTATGCCTGGGAGAGGGGCATAACAACAACTCCTCCTGTCAGCTGTGCACCAGGATGGCTCCTAAAGTATTTACTGTTTTATTGTATTTTAATGCTTGTACGCCGCCTTGAGCCAGTTCACCGACAAGGAAAGATAAAGGTTCCCTTGCTTGAAAGCCAGTTGGGGAAAAAATTAAATAATAATAATAATAATAATAATAATAATAATAATAATAATAATAATAATAATAATGCCAGAGGGGGGCAGGCAGCTTGTCTGAAGGCCACCCTTTGGGAGTGACCACTGACTGCTCCAGAGGCTTTGCCTCAAAGATAGGGAGAGAAATGGGCACGACCACCTCCTGTGAGTTTGGCCCTTCCAACTCTTCCTTCCTGTGATTCCACCAAAACCTTGACTTCCTCAGCGGGGTCAGAGCCTCCTCTAAAACAATCAAAGAAAATGACAAAAAAAGCAACCAGGAACACTGCACTTCACCCTCTGTTCCGAGACGGAGTTCCCCCGCCATTTGGCTTAGGAATCGCCGCAGGATCGATGGTAGGTTTCACCCAGGCATCCATCACCTTCTCCATTCCCTGTCAAGCACTGTTCATATTCTAGAGGTCAGTCACCTCCAAGGCTCTGATCGGTATCAATATTGCCTCAGCGCTGATCACCATTGGAACCATCCGTTATTGAGCATTGCTCAAAGCCAAGAAATGCTTCTCCTTCTGGTCATCGATGCTCTCCAGCTTCCTCTGATGTAGAGTTCATCTATCCTCTGTTTCTGAGACATCGGGGTCATGATGTTCATTGGATGCCTCCTCCTTGGTGTCCCTACCCATACAGGTTACCCCCTGCTGCACTTGGTCCCAGTGTTCAAGGTCGACTAGTCATCGGCATTCGGTACCAAGCAGGCATTGTTTTCCACACTGAGAGTCTTGTATCTCCGTGTCCAACATCGAGTCCGATGGAGGTTCTGATCATGGTCCTCAGTTCTCGACTTCCCTGACGGAAGATTTGAGGTCATATTCTGATCAGATCACCAGAATGGCTAAGGCTCATGACCTTCAATACCTGGCCTCAGAACCTAAGACAATGAACTGTCTCATGCAAGTCTGTATGGGTCCAGACTTACCTGGAGGGCCAGACAACATGCAGAGAGGGGCAGAGGATGGGGGTTCAGTGGGAAAAGGGCCAGTGCCATCGTGGAGGGTCAAGGGAACACTGGCCTCTGGAAGTGCTGGCTCTGTGTCGGGGCTGTTCGTCAGCACACTTAGCACCTAGCCAGCAGGAGCCCCACTGGGCAAGGAGGAGCCGGGGCATAGCGACAGCATGGGGTGAGGGGAGGGCTCAGCCTCAGATGTGGAAAGGCCTGAGACCAGGGCCGGCTCGAGGTGTTTTTGCGCCCTAGGCGAGGCTGCCTTGTGGTGCAGATGCCAACCTCCCGGTGGGGCCTGGAGACCTCTGGAGCCAGACACCCTTTTGCTACCGCCTCCCCCGCCTCCCCCCCGCAGCTGTCAGACCCAGCGAGCACAACCCACATGTTCCTGCAGCGCTCTCCAAGATGGAAAAGAGATTTCTCTCGTGCTTCGCTTCCGAAGGCAGTTTGGGAGGGAGGTGGGGGGGATCCTGTCTCCAGGCGGGGGATGCTCACCGGATGCCTCTCCCCAATTAGCGAAGTGCTGACACTTGGAGAGCTGCTTGCGGGCTTTTGGCGGCGGGGGGGGGAGGCACAGCTTGGCGCCCCATCCAGGGCCCAGCACTCTAGGCGAATGCCTAGTTCGCCTAGTGGGCGAGCCGGCCCTGCCTGAGACACCAACCTCGCCACAGGCTGAGCAGACGGGCAGGAACAGGAGCTTATCAGGTCGGTCAGTCCTGTCCAATGGGAGCAGGGCTGGGATGGAGGGACATGATGGGGAACAGCCTCTACAGGGTGAAGGACACTGTGCCCACCTGTTTCAGCATCCAAGGTGAACTCTTGTTTCTGAGGTTCTCCCTGCACAAGGGCGTCACAGATCCGGCAGCTCCCCCAGGTATTCAATGTATTGAACATGGTGAAGGTTTAGCCCCATTGAAAATATTATTAATAACTGAATGCGTAAAGACTGCTTCTCAGTGTTCTTCTACAAATTACCGGTTCCAACTTGATAAAGCCACGCAGGCAAAACACGATGTATATCTAAAGCCGGCAATCCCGTAGTTCCTTTTTGGAACCGTTTGGATGGAATTCGTTCCCTTCTGAAACTGTCTGGATGAAATTCAAAACTCTTTCTGCAAACTCTGTTTCTCCCTTACATTGGGAAACATGATATCCATTGGAAACTCAGGAGGACTTGGATGAATTCCGGACTTTGTGAGCCTTAGAAAGGATTTACGTTGATTGATCTATGCTTGTGTAATGAATGATTCTTGCTGAATTAATCTTGTGTTATAATTAATTATTTTTGCTGAGTTAATTTTTGTATTGCATAAATATTTATAAATTACTAGTTTTCAATCAATCTAGAACATTATTAGTGTAATTAGTATTAATGTCACGAAAAGTTTTTTCATCTCTTTTCATACATACAGTGTGTGTCATTGTTATTTTGTACCAGGGGATACAGGCAGAACTTTTGCTCTTGCCTTGCGGGTACAGTTTCAAAAAATAAAATAATATGTGCAACCAGAAGCCCCATGCTAATACAGAATCAGAAAGTCATTCCTAAGTGCAAGTTATTATAGAAAGGAACAGTGCAAAGAAGTTGTCGAAGGCTTTCACGGCTGGAGTTCATTAGTTCCTGTAGATTATCTGGGTTGTCTGGCCATGGTCATTGTAGGACCTGACGTTTCGCCAGTAGCTGTGACTGGCCATCCTCAGAGGTATAACACAGAAGGATGGAGTTCATAGCCTGGGGAACTCCTACAAGATAATGACTCAGCCCTACCCCACCTTCTGGAGTAGATATAAATTACCTGCCTACCATTTTTCTTTCTCACCTTGCCACAGAGAGTACTCCATCCTTCTGTGTTATACCTCTGAGGATGCCAGTCACAGTCAATTGGAACACTCACATTTGGCTGAAAGTTCTGCTAACTGTTTTGGTTGGACAGCATCCTTGTCAAACACATATCGGCTGAATTGCTCTCCCCCCATGCTATCCCTCCTGTCTGGGGGAATTAATTTGAGAAATAACCATCGGACAATGAGAAATAACCACCAGGTTAGAATGTTTCTGGCCATTCCCAAGTATTAAAAAAAACTTTTCTAAAGACATCAGCAGTGATGTAAGTACTAGGGGGAAGCCATGGTGAGGTCATTTTGGGGATAAGTGGGAGTTCATTGGGGTCAGAGTCTTTTCCAATCAGGCTGCTCTTTTTCCTTTACAGAGGATGGGACGGTGAACTTGAAAGACTTCTTATGGGCCGCCCAAGCCATCCCCAGCATTCAGAGTGAGTTTTAATCTCTGTGGGGAAATAGGGAAGGCAGTGGTGTGGAAGGACCGCTGGGCCAAGACGCAGAGGCTGTGTAACCCGAGTGGAACAAGATGTGGTGTGTCTCAGCATAAGAAATAGCCCCCTTAGTGCCCATATGGCTCCAGGGTCTACCCAAGTGCTCCCCCTCCCAGTTCTTTTTTTGTACTTTCTTTATATTTTTTTATTTTCAAGATAAAACTAAAGGAATACAGTCATCCAAAAATCAGTTGACCCATTATCATCTTAACATTGTTAATTTACAATATAAACATTAATCACAAAATCATCTTAATAAATGAACGAAAGAAAACATATCATCACAACTAAAAGAGAAGAAGAAGACATTGGATTTATACCCCGCCCTTCACTACCCAAAGGAGTCTCAGAGCGGCTTACAAACTCCTTTCCCTTCCCCTCCCCACAACAGACACCCTGTGAGGTAGGTGGGGCTGGGAGAGCTCTGACAGAAACTGGTCTTTTTCAAGAACAGCTCTGACAGAACTATGGCTTGCACAAGATCATCCAGCAGGTACAAGTGGAGGAGTGGGGAATCAAACCCGGTTCTCCCAAATTAGAGTCCATGCTCTTAACCACTACGTCAAACTGGCTCTAGATACACTCCAACATCTGTTACTGGATATCACAATATGAATTATGATAATTCCAGTACTTACACAAAAGTCAACCTTCCATCTACAGATTTGGGGGCTGACCGTGATTTTCAGGTCCACGTATATTTATAGGTCGTAAACTTGTTCATAATCAATACTTTTTTGCACTTTTGTTGCTATCACTCATTGTGGCCACTGGGAGGGAGGGGATTTCCCTCAGTGAGTTTTCCCTCAGTGGAAATTCGGGGTGCCACATTGGCCATTCTGGCAGGCTACCTCCCACCACCAGCCTATGCCCCCACCACCACCACTCAGATGAGCAGAAGGGGAAAAAATGGAGAGGGGAAGTGGCGTTGCTTGACACTGTGGCGTCGCTTCCAAGTGAGTACCTGGAAGTGACATCCCTGGTTTCATGACGTTCTAGGAATTTCCCCAATTGTTATGGTTTTTATCACAGAGATGGGGGAAATCCCTAGAGTGTCACGCAACGTGAGATGTCATTTCTGGGTACTCAGCCTAGAAATGGTGTCAAGGTCTTGAGCGATGCCATTTTTTTTCAGCCCTCCTCCCCAAACTCTCATTGGTTCTTCGCTAAATGCTGGCAAAACTGTAAGAAGGCAGAAATATCAGCCAGCCATGCAAAGCCAACTCTCAAACCTTATGAGAAGTCCAAGAAAGCAACCCTGTTAAGACCAATAGAAGTTAAAGGAAGGAAGAGGCAGGGCTTGGCTCATTAGCAACCCCCCTCAAATTAATAGGATGCCCGGCAGGGAATCCCCTTCATTGGAAAGGGAAGCTGATAACCAACCAAAAAAAAAAACACTGGAAAGATGGGGAGTCGGGGTGGCGCAGTGCCCTAAGTGGTAGCACGGGTGCCCCTGCCCCCCAGCCATCCACGACTCCCTGGTAGGTCCAGCGTTGGGTCAGGTGGGCCCCAGCTTCCCATGCTCGATGCCGGCACACACATCCCCTCCACCCGGCAAGAACTGCCATGGCCGCCCTCTCTCTCTCTCTCTCTCTCCACCCCTCCTTCCCACGCCACCGCAAAGGGGACCCGCAGTGAGTCTGGTACCTGGCTTGTCTGCAGTCCAGTGCACTTTTTTCAACACTCAGTAGAGTTTACTTCTAGGCAAGCTTGCAGAGCATTGGTCTTTAAATGTGTTGTTACATATTTCAGTTTACATCTTGTAAACGATGAGGAAAGGTTAATTGACAGGCACTTTTTGCAGAGGTTTGCTGGGTTTTTTGTCTCATTTCTCTCTTATAAAAAATAAAGGACACATTTTGCCTCTATTTTGCCCCCCTGGGGGGCTGTGTGTTCAAATGCTCCCTCTAAGCTGTGTAGTCTTGTGGTTAATTGACAGGCACTTTTTGCAGAGGTTTGCTGGGTTTTTTGTCTCATTTCTCTCTTATAAAAAATAAAGGACACATTTTGCCTCTATTTTGCCCCCCTGGGGGGCTGTGTGTTCAAATGCTCCCTCTAAGCTGTGTAGTCTTGTGAGCAAAAATTCTACTTTCTGAGCTACTGGCATTAAAGTTGTGAGCGAGTGATTTGGCCCCTGCATAAATTAGTTTGCTCTGGAGCCATCCTTCCTGAGCGAAGACAAAAATGTGTGAGCTGGAGGTGAAAAAACTGTGAGCTGGCTCACACTGACTCAACTTAGAGGGAACACTGGTGGTGGGTACCCTGTGCCTCTATAGGGTAGGATACAAATCTAAATCAATGGAGGAAAATGTCCTGCCCCTTTAATATAGGATTATTGTGTGGAAAGGGGCAGCTGAATGTTTTCAAGACATGAACATAAATAATATTACCCAATATATAACAATCCCAGTCAATGCTCCCTCTAAGCTGTGGAGTCTTGTGAGCAAAAATTCTACTTTGTGACCTGCTGGCATCAAAGCTGTGAGGGAGCGATTTGGCTGCTGCGTAAATTAAGTTTCCTCTGGAGCCCCTCCTTCCTCAGCGAAGACAAAAAATGTGTAAGCCGGAGGCTAAAAAACTGGGAGCTAGCGCACACTAACTCAGCTTAGAGGGAACACTGATCCCAGTATGCCTCTATTCCTTTTTTTCTCTCTCTCATGTGTGTGTCTGTGTATGTGCACCTGGGAGTCATGGCGACCTCTGGTGACTGACCCCTACTGGGGGCTCGGAGGATATTCAGAGAGGTGGCTGAATAAAGCCTGCCCCTGTCCTCCCACGTCTGGTATTCCAGGGAAGTCTCCTGTTATGTATTAAGATGGCTGCGGTTGTGCTAGCCGGCCACGCGGACAAACGGACCTTTGGTCCCTGAAACAATAGCCACCGCGGGTCCTAGTGTGCACCAATAGGGTCGCCCGGATCCTGATTTAGACCTGTTACAACCCGGGTCTTGTAAATACAGCCTATCACAGGAATTGGGGGGGTGTTGGGTGTGAGTGTGGACACGCATAATTTATCTTTTGTTCTGATGTAATCAAACAAACATGAGCTGATTTCACCATGCTACGCCTGAAACTCCACTACGTTATATCTCCCCTCCAAGTACTTAACAGAGTTGACCCTGCTTAGCTTCCGAGGTCTGACGAGATCGGCCTTGCCTGGGCCAGGATGCCTCTATTAAAGAGACAGGACGTTTTTTCTCCAGGCAGTTGGTAACCGTAGCCTGAGACGGTGGGGTTGAAACCCACCCTTAATCTGGGGGCTCTTTGAGTGGGCCTGGGCTCTCAGTGGCTCAGCCTCACTTTTCCTGATCACAGGATGCCTCTATTAAAGAGACAGGACGTTTTTTCTCCAGGCAGTTGGTAACCGTAGCCTGAGACGGTGGGGTTGAAACCCACCCTTAATCTGGGGGCTCTTTGAGTGGGCCTGGGCTCTCAGTGGCTCAGCCTCACTTTTCCTGATCCGTGAGGAATAATTATGACCATCCCCACATTATGTGGCCAAATGAGGTAACTGCTGTAAGCGTGATACATGTGGTAAATATTAGTCCATCCCTGTTAAAAATTTACCTTCTCTTCAAGACAAAAAGGTGAAGATCGGCAACCTCAACTCTGTCCTGGCTGCTCTGGGGATCTCTTTAACTCACAAGGAGCTGCAGGAGGCTCTCAAGCTGACCAGGCTTAAT
>NW_015165447.1:27038-29457 GCF_001447785.1 Gekko japonicus
GCCAAGTTTCTCAACAGGAATTAACTCCCCTCTCCTCTAACTACTTCAGTTTCTGGTACCCTGTTTTAAATTGTATAGCCCACGACCTAGAATCATTTGGTAATGTGTCTACCGTAGACATTTTATTATACCTGACTGGCCAATACGGTAGTAATTGGTTACCATTTTTCCTTTCCCTATTAAAAAAAAGATGAGGACACTTCAGCCCTCTCCAGCACACTGGATTGCCCTTCTGACAGCATTGGGAATTACTAATCTAGTGGCATGTTGCTGTTTAAAAAGGTAAAGGCTTCCCTTGCTCAAGAGCTAGTCAAATCTGACTCTAGGGGGCACTGCTCATCTCCATGTCCAAGCCAAAGAGCCAGCGCTGTCCAAAGACGTTTCCGTGGTCATGCGGCCGGCATGACTAAACGCCAAGGTGCACGGAACTCTGCTACCTTCCCACCGAAGCAGTACCTATGTATCTACTTGCAGTTTCTTGCTTTTGAACTGCTAGGTTGGCAGGAGCTGGGGCCAGAGACAGGAGCTCACTCCATCACGCAGCACTCGGGTCTCGAACTGCCGAACTACCGGCCTTCCGGTCTGCAGCTCAGCGTCTTAACCTCTGAGCCACTGCAGCCCCTTCTGTTGCTATTTAGGATATTGCTATTCAGATACTTTTACCCTATTTTTCTCCCCAGTGGGGACTTGAAGTAGTTTACAGTATCGTCCCACAATCCCCTCCAAATAACAACCCTGCGAGGTAGGCTAGGCCGAGAAAAAGTGATTAGCCCAAGTTTAGCTATTTAGGATATTGCTATTCAGATACTTTTACCCTATTTTTCTCCCCAGTGGGGACTTGAAGTAGTTTACAGTATCGTCCCACAATCCCCTCCAAATAACAACCCTGCGAGGTAGGCTAGGCCGAGAAAAAGTGATTAGCCCAAGTTTATCGGTGAGCTTCCAGAGCAGAGTCGAACCCAGATCCTAGTCCAGCACTCTGACAAACTGCATCACGTAGAGATTATGTTTTAAACTGCTGTTTGTGAAGGGATTGGATGGCCTGTGTAGCAATTAGGTCCCTAATGAAATTGAAGATGAAGAAATTGTTCTCCAGGCCAGTTTGGCCAGGGATCCTGGAGGGTCCCCCCCCTCTGAGTGTGGAACTGGGGTCACTGGGGTGTGTGTGGGGGGGAGGTATTTGTGAATTCCCTGCATTGTGGAGGGGGTTGGACTAGATGACCCTGGAGGTCCCTTCCAACTCTATGATTCTATGAATGAACTCAAAAGCCAGCCTCCGTGCCCCCATCCAGTCTGGGTTTCCAGCTTGCTTTCCTTGCAATTTCCCACTGTCACCAGGGGTTACTGGTTGTCCAGGTACACTACCCAGGCTAACTATAGGTCACAATGGGCTGACCTCAAAAGAGGTTTGCAAAAGTTTTAAGGCATCCAGGAGTGTCGGAGGACAACTGTGGGGTTTCTTCCCTGTGTCCTTCACATTCCTATATATGAAGGGCATTATGACCTTCTAGGGAGAAGCCAGGAGAGGAAGATGCAATATATAGGGGGGAAGCAGCAGATTCGTAGCTCCACAGGGTGCCTGGATTCACTGCAGCTGGCCTGGGATTCCAAATTCCTCTGGTGAGAAGAGAACAACTCTATTTATCACTGTCTTTATGGAACATCCCAGAGCTCTCCACCCCCATGGCAATGAGCTGGAATGCACGAGAAGTAGGGTAGTGAAAGAGCAGGCATCAAACGGAGTGGCAGCCGCCAAGGCCGAATGTGCCACCTGATGTGGTCCCATGATGCATACACTGGGCTATTTTTGGGCAGGAACGCACAGGAACGGAGTTCTGGCTGGCTCCCAAGTTGGCCACGCCCAGCAGGAACTCATTAGCATAACAGGCCACACCCAACAGCAGGAACTCATTAGGATTGGCTACATTAGGGGTGTGTGGCCTAACATGCAAAGGAGTTCCTGCAACAAAAAAAGGCCCTGGGTTTTGACAACAAACAAGGTAAACAGAATAAGAAGTAAAAGGTGAGTGTGGCTGGATGAGCACACTTCTGGTAACGTGGAGGTGTGGCCTAATATGCCAATGAGCTGTGCTGTCATGGGTGTGGCCTAACATGCTAATGTGTTTTATTGCTGGGTGTGGCCTATTATCCTAATGAGTTCCTGCTGGACTTTTTCTACAAAAAAACCCCTGTGCATACATAATTCCTGCATGGCTTGGAGGAGTCAATGCATGGGAATGGTGCTGGCCCATAGTTACAGTGAGGCAATTGGGGGCTCTACCCCGTTCCTTAAAGGGCCAACCCCACAAATCTTTTTGACAAGAATGGGGAGGCTGTGTGCACGCCCCCCCCTTTTCTCAAAAGTATGTAAAGGTGTCCTTTTCCCCTCTTTTTCTCAAAAGTATGTAAAGGTGTCCTT
>NW_015165448.1:0-16993 GCF_001447785.1 Gekko japonicus
AGAACCTATCAGTTATCTAGATGATGATCACACATTTAAGTTAAAAGAGATTTAGCATAAATATATAAAAATGTATTGATGCGATAATCAAACCAGATTTGGTTTCTAGAAAAATTCCTAAAAGAAGTTTCAAACAATAACCTGAAAGAAGGTTTGCTTTAAATTTTACTTAGTTTAATTGGTTGAGAAATGGTAGGAGTTTGATCATTTTTGGCACTGATTTTTTCCAGTATCTATTGGCTTAAATTCCTCATGCTTGTATTTTTAATGTCTTATCCAATAAGGAGAAGGATTTCATTTTTCAATAAAAGATAAAACTCTCTGAAAGTCTGGTGTCCGGTTTCCTGGTATTACTTCCGACAACAGAACTCGCAATTAATTCAATTGTATTATCAGAAATAAAAAACTGCAACACAACTTTTATCAGATAGATCCCGGAGATATCTGAGGCTAAATGTTTTAATAGATTAATTCTTATCGAACTAACTAGTCCAGAATCTCTATCTGTGCGGGAGAGAAAAACATCTCATTACAGTCTGGTTTGTAAGACCTGAAAATCTGTTGTAGCTCCATGTTCAAGAAATAATTTGTGTGTTTTCCCTCCTCCATCCTAGGACTTGTGAGTCCCAAACCTGAGTGTGACACCTGGCTGGATGAAGGGGAAGATCCATTCG
This sequence comes from Gekko japonicus, assembly GCF_001447785.1. Taxonomy (NCBI): domain Eukaryota; kingdom Metazoa; phylum Chordata; class Lepidosauria; order Squamata; family Gekkonidae; genus Gekko; species Gekko japonicus. The sequence continues at coordinate 675 of NW_015165448.1, forward strand.
TACAGGTCTCTGAGGAGGGAGAGAGATCGGCAGGTAGCTACTGACTTGCAGGCAGTGTTCCCTCTAAGCTGAGTTAGTGTGAGCCAGCTCACAATTTTTAAGCCTCCAGCTCGCACATTTTTGTCTTGGCTCAGGAAGGGAGGGCTCCAGAGCAAACTAATTTATGCAGCAGCCAAATTGCTCGCTCATAACTTTAAAGCCAGTGGCTCACAGTGGCTTACAGGGAGCATTGCTTGTAGGGTGGGAATTTTTCTCTCTACTTTTTCTAGCTTGAAGTAAGAGACAGTACAAGTGATAACCGATGAGGCTCTGAGTTCCGCTGGCTGCCTTCTGTTTTCACTAAATATCCACGTGATATTGAGAGACTTGTCAGAAGATGAGCGTCTCTAGCGTTGGGATGAGGCAGGTGGCGACCAGAGACAGGGCTTTTTCCGTAGTGGCACTTGGCCTGCGGAGTGCCCTTCCCCTTGATCCTTGCCTGGCACCTACCCTTCTCTCATTTTAGCCTGGCACCTAAAAGTTTACCTTTTATTCGAAAAACCATATGCATGCTCGGAGTGTGGGAGAAGCTTTAGTCAGAGAGCCGTTCTTGTTGTTGTTGTTCAGTCGCACAGTCGAGTCCGACTCTTTGCGACCCCATGGACAAGCTCCCGCCAGGCCTTCCGGTCTTCCGCCGTCCTCTGAAGTTTGCTCAACTTCATGTTCGTTGCATCGATGACACTGTCTAACCATCTCATCCTTTGCCGTCCCCGTCTTCTTTGACCTTCAATCTTTCCCAGCATCAGGGTCTTCTCCAGTGAGTGCTCCCTTCTCATTTGGTGGCCAAAGTATTTGAGCTTCAGTTTCATTATCTGGCCTTCCAGGGAACAGTCAGGGTTGATTTCTTTGAGGATTGACTGATTTGTTCTTCTTGCAGTCCAAGGGACTCTCAAGAGTCTCCTCCAGCACCATAGTTCAAAAGAATCTATTCTTCGGCGCTCGGCCTTCCTTATAGTCCAACTCTCACAGCCATACATGACTACTGGGAATACCATTGCTTTGACCATGCGGACTTTTGTTGGCAGGGTGATGTCTCTACTTTTTATCATGCTGTTTAGGTTCGCCATCACTTTCCTCCCAAGGAGCAGGCGTCTTTTAATTTCATGACTGCTGTCACAGTCTGCGGTGATCTGGGATCCCAGGAACGTGAAGTCTGTCACTACTTCCACAGCTTCCCCTTCTATTTGCCAAGGAGTGATGGGGCCGGATGCCATGATCTTAGTTTTTTTGATGTTGAGCTTCAAGCCCACTTTTGCGCTCTCCTCTTTTACCCTGAGCAAGAGGCTCTTTAGGTCCTCTTCACTTTCTGCCATTAGAGTGGTATCGTCTGCATATCTGAGGTTGTTGATCTTTTCCCCAGCAATCTTAATTCCCGCTTGTGATTCATCCAGGCCAGCATTTCGCATGATGTACTCTGCATATATATTAAATAAGCAAGGCGACAATATACATCCTTGTCGTACTCCTTTTCCTATGCTGAACCAATCAGTTGTTCCATATCCGGTTCTAACTGTCGCTTCTTGGCCCTTATACAGGTTTCTCAAGAGACATGTGAGGTGGTCTGGTACTCCCATCTCTTTAAGGACCTGCCATAGTTTGTTGTGATCCACACAGTCAAAGGCTTTAGCATAGTCAATGAAGCAGAAGTAGATATTTTTCTGGTACTCTCTTGCTTTCTCCATAATCCAGCGAATGTTGGCAATTTGATCTCTAGTTCCTCTACCTCTTCGAAACCCAGCTTGTACTTCTGGTAGTTCTCTATCCACGTACTGTTGAAGCCTAGCTTGTAGGATCTTGAGCATGACCTTGCTAGCGTGTGATATGAGTGCAATTGTGCGATAGTTTGAACATTCCTTGGCATTGCCCTTCTTTGGGATTGGAATGTATACTGACCTTTTCCAATCCTGTGGCCACTGTTGCGTTTTCCAAATTTGCTGGCAAATGGAGTGCAGAACTTTAACAGCATCATCTTCTAAGACTTTGAATAGCTCAGCTGGAATACCATCACCTCCACTAGCTTTGTTGTTAGTAATGCTTTCTAAGGCCCATTTAACTTCACATTCCAGGATGTCTGGCTCGAGGTCAGTGATTATACCGTCGTGGTTGTCAAGGACATCGAGGTCTTTCTTGTATAGTTCTTCTGTGTATTCTTGCCATCTTTTCCTAATCTCTTCTGCTTCTGTTAGGTCCCTACCGTTTTTGTCCTTTATCATGGCCAGCTTTGCATGGAACGCTCCCTTGATTTCTCCAATTTTCTTGAAGAGATCTCTAGTCCTTCCCATTCTATTGTTTTCTTCTATTACTTTGCACTGTTCATTCAGGAAGGCCTCCTTATCTCTCCTTGCTGTTCTCTGGAAATCTGCGTTCAGTTGGGTAAATCTTTCCTTTTCGCCTTTGCCTTTCGCTTTCCTTCTTTCCTCTGCTATTTGTAAAGCCTCATCAGAAAGCCACTTTGCTTTCTTGCATTTCTTTTTCTTTGGGATGGTGGTGATTGCTGCCTCCTGTACAATGTCACGAACCTCCGTCCATAGTTCTTCAGGCACTCTATCTATCAAATCCAGACCCTTGAATCTATTCTTCACCTCTACTGTATATTCATCAGGGATGCGATCTAGGTCAAACCTGAATGGCCTCGTGGTTTTCCCAATTTTCTTCAGTTTAAGGCTGAATTTTGCAATGAGTAGCTCATGATCTGAACCACAGTCAGCTCCAGGTCTTGTTTTTACTGACTGGATAGAGCTTCTCCATCTTTGACTGCAAATTATATAGTCAATCTGATTTCGGTGTTGCCCATCTGGTGATGTCCATGTGTAGAGTTGCCTCTTAGGTTGTTGGAAAAGGGTGTTCGCTATGACCAGTGTGTTCTCTTGACAAAACTCTTTTAACCTTTGCCCTGCTTCATTTTGCTTTCCAAGGCCAAACTTGTCTGTTATTCTGGTTACCTTTTGACTTCCTACTTTTGCATTCCAGTCCCCTATGATGATGAGGACATCATTTTTTGGTGTTAGTTCTAGGAGGTGTTGTAGGTCTTCATAGAACCGGTCCACTTCAGCCTCTTCTGCATCAGTGGTTGGGGCATAGACTTGGATTACTGTGATGTTGAATGGTGTGCCTTGGAATCGGACCGAGCCGTTCTTACTTCCCATCAAAGAATCCACACAGGGGAGAAACCATGTAACTGCTCTGAATGTGGAAAGAGCTTCCGTCACAGTTCGGGTCTTTCTTCCCATCAAAAACGTCTTTTTAATCAGGCACACATGAAGCTGCCTTGTACTACACCAGAGCATTGGTCCTCCAAGGTCAGTACTGTCTACTTAGACGGGCAGATACTCTCCAGGGTCTCAGGCACAGGTCTTTCACATCTTTTACTACCAGGTCATTTTTCTTCACTGGAGATGCTGGGGATTGACCCTGGGACCTTCTCCACACGAAGCTGAGGCTCTTCCACTGAGCCACAGCCCCTCCCCAAGGACTTGGTCTTTTGCCGTTGTTTTTCTAGTCTTCTCCTGGACTGATTCATTTTAAGACTCACTGCAAGTTGCTCAAGTGTTTATGCTCTAGCTGGGTTAATAAAGTGGAATAAAGGTAAAGGTTCCCTTGCTAGAAAGCCAGTCGAATTCGACTCTAGGGTTGCAGTGCTCATCTTCGTTTCAAAGCCGAAGAGCCAGCGCTGTTCGAAGACATTTCCATGGTCATGTGGTCGGCATGACTAAACACCAAGGCACACAGAACGCTGTTACCTTCCCACCGAAGTGGTACCTATATATCTACTTGCAAAGTGTTGCTTTCGAACTGCTAGGTTGGCAGGAATAAAGTGGAATAAACTGCAATAAAAATGGCCAACACTATGCTGGGGATTATTAGGAAGGGAATTGAAAACAAAGCAGCCAGTATCATAATGCCCCTGTATAAATCAATGGTGCGACCTCATTTGGAGTATTGTGTACAGTTCTGGTCAACAGACCTCAAGAAGGATATTATAGCATTGGAAAAAGTGCAGAAAAGGGCAACACGAATGATAAAAGGGTTGGAACACTTTCCCTATGAGGAAAGGTTAAAGTGCTCAGGGCTCTTCAGCTTGAAGAAATGACAGCTGAGGGGTGACGTGATTGAGGTTTATAAGATTATGCATGGGATAGAGCAGGTCGAGAAAGAAATACTTTTCTCCCTTTCTCACAACACAAGAACTCATGGGCACCCCATGAAATTGCTGAGCATTTGCGTTAGAATAGATAAAAGGAAGTCCTTCACCCAAAGAGTGATGAACACGTGGACTTCACTGCCACAGGAGGCGATGGTGACTACAAGCATGGACGGCTTCAAGAGGGAATTAGATAAACATATGGAGCAGAGGTCCATCAGTGGCTATTAGCCACAAGGTACAGATAGGAACTCTCGATTTGGGGCAAGTGATGCACTGTATTCTTGGTGCTTGGGAAGGGGCAACAGTGGGAGGGCTTCTAGTGTCCTGCCCCCACTGCTGGACCACCTGTTATTTTGGCCATTGTGTGACACAGAGTGTTGGACCAGATGGGCCATTGGTCTAATCCAACTTTGGCTTCTCTCATGGTCTTACATTCTCTGAAGGGGCAGCACAGAAATTTTCTAAATAAATAGGAAGCACTGGGGGAGCAGATCTGTATGGAATAGGGCAGTCAAAGGGCGACCTCTTCTCCTGACGTAGGATGTAGGGCCCACTGAGCTTCTGTGCCTTACATGTGAAGCTGCCTTATATTGAATCAGACCCTCAGTCCACCCTCAGTCTTGTCCACTCAGACTGGCAGCAGCATTCCAGAGTCTCAGGCAGAGGTCTTTCACATCACCTACTGTCAGACCTTTCAACTGGAGATGCCAGGGATTGAACCTGGGACCTTCTGCATGCCAAGCAGAGCCTCTATCACTGAGCCAGAGCCCCTGCCTTCTTGCTAGAGAAGAGACCCTCATTGTTCTACAGTCTGGTGTAGTGGTTAGGTGCGCGGACTCTAACCTGGGAGAACCGGGTTTGATTCCCCACTCCTCCACTTGCACCTGGCTGGATGACCTTGGGCAAGCCCTAGTTCTGATAAGAGCTGTCCTTGAAAAAGAGCAGTTTGTGTCAAGAGCTCTCTCAGCCCCGCCTACCTCACAAGGTGTCTGTTGTGGGGAGGGGAAGGGAAAGGAGTTTGTAAGGCGCTCTGAGACTCCTTTGGGTAGTGAAGGGTGGGGGTATAAATCCAATCTCTTCTTCTTTTTCTCTTCTTCTTGACTCTGGCTATTGACAAGACAGGGAGGGTTGCAGTTGTTCAGGCCTCGAGCTCCCTCCCCAACTGTGCCTAGCTAAGGTTGCCCCCCATAGTATTTTTGGTGTCTGAATTGTAACAGAGAAGAAGAAGAGATTGGACTTATACTCCGCCCTTCACTACCTGAAGGAGTCTCAGAGAGACGCTACCGAGGAGTCTCGGAGAGACGCCCGGGATCCATTAGAAACAGAGCAGCATATTTTGAGCCTGAATGTTAACTGAGATCAGCGTCCTGTCTGAATTTAATATTTCTTAAGACTTGTTTTCTAGCACTTATGAAACAGAGAGCTTTTGCACCGTTATAATATCTCCTGAAGAAGATCCATTTTTTTGAAACATTGTTATATAATCCGGAGATGGCGTAGATTATGTACCTTGGTTCAAGGATTTTCTTATGATTTGTTTATCATGTCGTAGTGCTTCAGATTGCAATACATAGCATTCTTTATAAGTCTTAATTTTTTATTTGTGGGTCAGACTATCACGACTGTTGGCTTTATACTTGTTTACTGATCGGGTCGTGTTTGTCCAGATTGATTTTTCTGAGAGAGCTCTGACAGAAACTGCTCTTTTTCAAGGACAGCCGTGCCAGATCTGTGCCTCGCCCAAGGTCATCCAGCAGCTGCAAGTGGAGGAGTGGGGGAATCAAACCTGGTTCTCCCAGATTAGAGTCCGTGCACTTAACCACTACACCAAACTGGCTCTCTAGTGTTCGATAGGTTTTCTGCGACCTCCAAGAGCTGAGACGGCTTTCTATCCAAAGGGGGACAGAAACTTAACTGGCCTTTCCTTCTGAGTCAGAATACAACCTGACATTTTGTTCCCTGCTGCCCTGCTACTAAACAAAAGGGAGCTTCATGGTCGGTTCAACTTCCCTTTTGGGCCCAAACTATTGAGTAAGTGTCTGTAACTTTGGCCCATACTGCATATCAGCAAAATAGGAATCTTGTCATTGAACCTACTTGCGCTGTATTGTCTAGGCGAAGTAGTGGGGAGCTTCCCAGGGCTCAGGCAGAAAAGGGTCTTTTGCAGCCCTACTGTTTTGAGATCCTTGAATGGGAGACCTCAAGGACTGAGACTTCATGCAAGCGACACAGTTGCTCTGTCACAGAATTAAAACCCATGGGAAGCAGCCATCGGCTGCTTCCCCACTGAGGCTTTCTGTCGTACAAAATACGAGTTCATCAGGTTAGTCTTATTTCTCATTCATTTGGTTTCTCTTTTTATTCCTACAGAGAAGGAGAATGAGACCAGTGAAGAATGGCAAAGAGAGGAAACTGAAGCAAAACAGAAGTGGAGGAAGGAATCCACCCGTCCCGAAGGTGCCGACTGCCATGAGATCACAGTGCCAGAAGCAAGACACAGAGGAAAGAAAAGGACTGCATTCCCTACGTGTACAGACTTCTTAGCTGGCACATCAGATCTTAGCACACAACAGAGAATGCCAGATGGGGAGGAATTATTCCAAGCTTCAGAGGGTACAAAGAATATCAGTCAGAGAAAAAGCATTCTTTTTCGCAAACAGTGGCCGACAGAGAAGAAGCTATACAAATGCTCAGACTGTGGAAAGAGATTCAGGCAGAATGTCCACCTTATTGTACACAAAAGAGGACACAGTGGTGAAAAACCATACGAATGCTCAGAGTGTGGGAAAAGCTTTAGCCAGAGAGCAGTTCTTACTTCCCACCAAAGAATCCACACAGGGGAGAAACCATATAACTGCTCCGAATGTGGAAAGAGCTTCCGTCACAGTTCGGGTCTTTCTTCCCATCAAAGAATCCACACAGGAGAGAAACCATATCAATGCTCAGATTGTGGGAGGAACTTCTCTCAGAGTGCGAATCTTGCCTCTCATAAAAAAAACCATACAATGGAGAAACCATATAAATGTCCCCAGTGTGGGAAGAGCTTCAGTCACAGCTCAGGTCTTACTTACCATCAAAGAAGCCACACAGGAGAGAAACCATATCAGTGCACTGAGTGTGGGAAGAGTTTTAGTTGGAGCACAAGTCTTACTTACCACCAAAGGATCCACACAGGTGAGAAACCATATAAATGCTCTGAATGTGGAAAGTGCTTCCATCACAGTTCAGGTCTTTATTCCCATCAAACAACCCACACGGGAGAGAAACCATATCAGTGCTCTGAATGTGGAAAGAGCTTCCGTCACAGTTCAGGTCTTTCTTCTCATCAAAAAATTCACACAGGAGAGAAACCATATCAATGCTCTGAGTGTGGGAAGAGCTTCAGACTTGGATCAAGCTTCACTTCCCACCAAAGAGTCCACACAGCAGAGAAACCATATAAATGCTCAGTGTGTGAAAAGAGCTTCAGCCAGTGCTCACATCTTGCTAGACATAAAAAATTGCATACAGGACTGAAGCCATATACTTGTTTGGTGTGTGGAAAGGGCTTCATTGAGAGATCAAGGTGTGCCTCCCATCAAAAAGTGCATACAAAGGAGAAACTATACTAATGCTCAAGAGTGTAGAAAGAGTGCTCTGAAGCAGCAGAACAAAGTTGGCACCTTTAAGACCCAACTTTGTTGCGTCTTAAAATAGCCTACAAGGTACTTTTTGTGGATTCCAAGGCATTGTTCCGTCATGTTCAAAAATGAGAGTAGAGAAACGACACCAATATTTTGTGATATTCCGGTTGTTCCTGTTAAAAAGAGTGTACTTTGCCAAATTCTAAAACATCAAACCTTCCCCCCCATCCCGGTCCGTAGTTAATATCCAGCCAGTTGAAGTTGCTGTTGTAGGGAATTGGTGTTGACACTTGCAGAAACGTACTGATGTAGAGGCAGGCAATGTGAAGCCACCTCTTAACATCTTTTGCCTCCAAGCCTCACTAGGAGTCGACAGAAGTCAGCTTGACTTCATGGCAACAACAACAAAAAGGAGCCACAGAGGGGAGAAACTATATAAAGAGCTTTGGCGAAAGTGGAAAACTTAGTTCCCATCAAAGAATCCACACACAGAAGAATCCATATATATGCTTGGAGTGTGGAAAGATCTTTAGTCAGAGCACAATGCTCAGTATACATCAAAGAATCCACACAGAAACCATATCAGTGCTCAGAGTGTGGAAAGAGCTTTTCTGAGAGGGCAAATCTTGCCTCTCACCCAAAAAAATCCACACAAGGGACAAACCAAATAAATGCTCCGAGAGGGAAGAGTTTCAGTCACAGCTCAAGTCTTGCTTACCATCAAACAATCCACACAGGAGAGAAATCATATAAGTGCTTGAAATGCAGGAAGAACTTCAGTAAGAGCTCAAACCTTGCTTCCCATAGGAGACTCCACACAGGGGAGAAAGCCATATAAATACTTCAAGTGTGAAAATAACTTCACTCACAAATCTGGGCTTACTTCCCATCAAAGAATCCACACAGGAGAAACCGTATACATGCTTTGAGTGTGAAATAAGCTTTAGTCAGAGCACAATGCTCAATATACATCAAAGAATTCACATGGGAGAGAAACCATTTTAATGTTCAGAGTGTGGAGTTTTACTCAAAGTGGAAATCTTGCCTGCCATCAAATTCCACACAAGATAGGAACTGTATAAATGTCCCGAATGCTGAGTCTTCTTCACTGGGGCCACTATACCGTGGGACTCTCTTCCAACAGCCAGTTTGGTGTAGTGGTTAGGAGCACGGACTCTAATCTGGGAGAACTGGGTTTGATTCCCCACTCCTCCACTTGCACCTGGCTGGATGACCTTGGGTAAGCCATAGTTCTGACAAGAGCTGTCCTTGAAAAAGAGCAGTTTCTGTCAAGAGTTCTCTCAGCCCCACCTGCCTCACAGGGTATCTGTTGTGGGGAGGGGAAGGGAAAGGAGATTGTAAGCCACTCTGAGACTCCGTTGGGTAGTGAAGGGTGGGGTATAAATCCAATCTCTTCTTCTTCTTAGTAGCACTGAAAGCTTGCTGAGACTTTCTTGTTTTCCTGGGCATTTGACTGATTTCCCCATGCAAACCCAAGCTAAGAATTAAAACTGCCTTTCTGTCTCAATATTACTTGCGGTTCACATACTTTATTGTTTTTGTATGTAGCCCGTGTCATTTTCTCTTTAACGAATAATTTTATTCCTATTAAATGGTTTAGAATTTAGAGCTCAAGGAGCAGAGGGCCACAGAATATGGGCAGGTAGTTACGTTGCTCCCATATTACGAACCCAGAAGAGCCTCATTTCCTCAGTCAAACCATCCCACTGTTGCCCCCCCAAGCACCAAGAATTCAGAGCACCACTGTCCCAGACAGAATGTTCCACCTATACCTTGTGGCTGATAGGTACAGATGGACCTCTGCTCCAGATGTTTATCTTGAAGCTGTCTGTACTTGTGGCCGGCCCACCACCAGTGTTCCGTCTAAGCTGAGTTAGGGTGAGCTAGCTCACAGTTTTTTAGCCTCCGGCTCACACATTTCTGCATTCGCTCAGGAAGGATGGCTCTAGAGCAAACTAATGAATGCAGTAGTGAAATCGCTCGCTCACAACTTTAATGCCAGTAGCTCACAAAGTAGAATTTTTGCTCACAAGGCTCCACAGCTTAGAGGGAGCATTGCCGACCACCACTTCCTGCGGCAGTGAATTCCATCTGTAAGTTACTCTTTGTGTGAAGAAGGCGGCTTGCAGTTCTTTAAGTGAACACTTTGGACTTGCTGTTACTGGAACCCCTTGTTAGGATTTGCTTTTGTTCAGAGTGTACTTTCCGAAGGGCACTGAAGATCTTGACTCTGCAAATGTTGTTGCATTCATAGCAATTATGATTCAGTTATGGTTGTGAAGAGGTTGCGTTTAGGATAAATGCTTGTTCCCTTGGCAACACCTTGAAGGTTTTCCTTTGGAAGCAGTTTCATAACTGCTTGCCAAGCCCCAAGGGTGCTCAGTTTACTGAACTGACCCCGCCCCCCCCAACTCCAACTGGAAAAGGTGATTTAGGAGAGGAATCCATGTTGCTGGGGTTCTGCAGTTGTGCTCTTCAATTTTTAAAATTATTCTTAACAGATTGGATGCAGGATACATTTTCCACCCATGCAACACAGTTCTGTCAGTGGAACAGCACTTTCCTGCCTCAGAAAGCCAGTTTGGTGTCGTGGTTAAGTGCGCGGACTCTAATCTGGGAGAACCGGGTTTGATTCCCCACTCCCCCACTTGCACCTGGCTGGATGACCTTGGGCAAGCCATAGTTCTGACAAGAGCTGTCCTTGAAAAAGAGCAGTTTCTGTCAGGGCTCTCTCAGCCCCACCTACCTCACAGGGTGTCTGTTGTGGGGAAGGGGAAGGAGTTTGTAAGCCGCTCTGAGACACCTTTGGGTAAATGTAGGGCGGGGTATAAATCCAATCTCCTCCTCCTCCTCCTCCTCCTCTTCTTCTTCTTCAGAAAGCACATGAAGCTGCCTTATACTAAATTAGACGGTTGGTCCATTAACGCATAGATGGCCTCCGGGGCTCTTCCTGCCTTGACTCCTGCTGAGTCCGTCTTTCATCTGGAGATCACTTGTAACTCCAGGAGAACTTTCATCTCTCAGTGCTCCGGCTCAGCTTCTCCAGAAGGGAGAAAACAGAGACGGTTCCTTTATGAGAAGCCCATCAGAGTCACACAATGCAGCCTCCCTGTCTCTGGTCTGTCTCCCCAGTTATTCCTCCCAAGGGCAGTGCCTCAGTGGAGAAGAAAATCTGAACCAACCAGATGCAGTTCGTTCAGCCCCCAAAATTCATCCCATCGCAGGGATGCAAATCTATAACTTTGACAGCTTGACGGGGGGGGGGGGACACCTAGCCAGACATCTCCTGCTAGGTTCACTGAGTAATTAAGGTCTCCATATGAATATAAACAGTTATGTGGTATTGATTTTTTTAATATAAAATTTTATTACTTTTTCGAACTTGACAACAATCAAATCAGAAATACAATCATATTAAACTAACTTTACAAGTAAGTAGGAGCTGCGGTGGCTCAAGTGGTTAAGACGCTAAACTGCAGGCTGTGGAAGGTCGGTAGTTCAGCAGTTGGAGACCCGAGTGTGCTGCATGATGGAGTGAGCTCCCGTCTCTAGTTCCAGCTCCTGCTAACCTAGCAGTTCGAAAGCAAGAAATTGCAAGTAGATAAATAAGTACCACTTCAGTGGGAAGGTAGCAGTGTTCCGTGCGCCTTGGCGTGTAGTCATGCCGGCCACATGACCACGGAAACATCTTCGGACAGCGCTGGCTCTTCGGCTTGGAAACAGATGAGCACTGCAACCCTTGAGTCGGATTCGACTGGCTTTCAAGCAAGGGAACCTTTACCTATAGGACAACTAAGATGGAACAAACATTATACAATTAGAGTCATATATAAATGTAAACTTTGTCACATGTAATGGAGTACATCATCATCAGTATGAAATATGAAATATGTAAAACAATATGTAATAATGGTGAAACTATTGTAGAAAATGTCTAAGAGGGAGTGTTTATTATGCAAGCGGGAGATAATACTAGAATGAGAAACAGTTTTAAAATGGCCTGTAAATGTATTTTAAGGCATATAAATGTATAATGTAGAAAAAGGACGATAAGTTTTGAATATCAGCTCCTTCAAATTTTGGTATAATAAAAGTTATAGCAAGTATATAGTATTGATGAAATATGCAATATAGAATATGTATTAATAATGAAATTGTAGAAAATATATTAAAAACTCAAATGAAGGGGATGTTGGGGAGAAGTAACTATGTATATCTTTGTTTAATATATTCTGTATATACATAATTGTTTCATAATCCCTATATAACCCCTTTCTTTCTTTTTGTACTTTTTACATTATTAAAATATTATATATGAATATGATAAATAAATACATCTTCATCTTTGAAGTTTGAGATTTGTTGTGGGGCTTCGATGTGCACTCTGGGATTCATAGATATGTCTCTTGCACTGTAATTTCCTTTCCACCTCCAAAGTCCCTCATGGGGTTCGCTTCACCTTCTTGCCACACCCCACAGCCCGTCTACTTTCCCTCTCTCATTGTCAGGATCCCAGTCAAATCACTCTCCACATACACTTTGGCAGTGAATGCTTTATTTAGAGATATGAGATGCAACGGGTTCAAGCTCCTTGTTAGGACTAATGTGCAAAGGCGGGAAAAGGCAAGATATAGGCAAACCCCCAAAATTCCAAACACACCCACGTCGGCATTACTGCAGTGATAAAAGATAGACGGTCACTATCTACTTCAGCCAGGCACAGTCTTCTCCAAGGACATTCTCATGAGAAAGATGTCTTGCGGCCCCTTAGGAAAATTACCAAGCAATACTCCCTAACAGACTAACAGCACACACTCCCTCCCCCAAGGAATGTAGTGGCAAGCGAGGGCAGCGATAAAGATACAGGCAGTATACAAAGACGGAAGAAATAGGGATGAACAATCCAGCAGTACAATACAGGTGTGAGGTGCCTGAACTTGGCACTCCTTCTGCATGTTCAAGCCAGATCAAAACCTGTTCCAGTGCATCTTAAGAGTGCTCCACCAGGCAATTCCAGTCCTCTCTCCCATTTCCTGACTTGCATTACCCTCTCTGCTCCCTCCCAGCCCAGGGTCTCCCCTTTCCCAAAGTGCCCTTCTAGCTCACCTAGGGCTACCAACCTCCAGGTGAATGACAAAACCAAAGGACCACAGCGTGTAAGGATATCTGGAACAACTAAAGCACCATATGAGAACAGGTTCAAGAGCCTTATAGTTGAATGGAAACACTTCTCAACAACAAAGGTAGTTGGTACTTCCAAAAATGGAAATCGTGTATTATCGGAACAAAACGAAACTCTGGCTGTGGTCGCACACACAAAATAATCCACTGTCAACGCACTTTCCAACTGGATGTTGCACGTTCACACAGTAGAATCCAGTTGGAAAGTGCGCTGAAAGTGGATTGTTTAGTGTGTGTGTGACCACAGCCTCTGTGTTATAATGAAAGGTTAAAGAGCCTAACACACTTTGCACAATATGACTCAGCGTACAAAATTGTACCAAATTCAGTTTGGCGTGGGGCTGAGAGAGCTCTTTCCAGAACTGTCCTTGAGAGAACAACTTTGACAGAACTTATGACTAACACAAGGTCATCCAGCAGCTGCAAGTTGGTGTAGTGGTTAAGTGTGTGGACTCTAATCTGGGAGAATGGGGTTTGATCCCCCACTCCTCCACTTGCAGCTGCTGGATGTCCTTGGGCAAGCCATAGTTCTGTCAGAGCTGTTCTCTCAAGGACAGTTCTAGAAAGAGCTCTCTCAGCCCCACCTACCTCACAGGGTGTCTGTTCTGGGGAGGGGAAGGGAAAGGAGTTTGTAAACTGCTCTGAGACTCCGAGTGAAGGACGAGGTATAAATGCAATGTCTTCTTCTTCAATGAAGACTTACCTGATTTATCTGACAAAGGAACAGGTCCGAAATGCTGACTGTCCAGAACTGAGTAGTTTTCATTTGAGACAGATCTTATTTTCTACAAGCCACAATATATAGATGTTTGGACTTTCAATTCAAGGACCTGTGGGATTTATATAAGCAATTCTGTTCTTGTGTGTGCTTGTTCTGTTAATAAAGGAAGTCTGCTGCTCTGGAGATGTGCTGTGACTTATTGTGGGTTTGAGTTTGTTACCACCCACTTTTTGATCATTGCTCTCTATAACGTTGATAATTACATTATAATATATATGAGTTTGGCGTTATTGTTGACTTTGGTTCCTATGCAGTTATTGTTGCGTGTATTTAGCGTCTTTTGACTACAGATTTGTTTGTGGATCTATTGGCCCAGGGCAAAGACGAAATCTTACCCAGAGAGGCCACCATCCCATAATTCTCCAGCATCACCTCCTTGTAGAGGGGCTCTTTGGGCTGGACTCAGCAGGGCCCATTCATCCTCGGTGAAAGAAAAGGTGGTCTCTTCAAAGATCACCATCCCCTGGGAGAAGAGGAGAAAATAATGGCCGCCTCCGCCAAACAGGCACAGAAATGTCTGGGAGGGGACTCTGGTGAAAGAAACAGAGATAAAATGGACCCAGGTACATTAAATAACATGTAGTATTCCAGGATTAATTACAGAATTCTTTAAAAGTGGTTACTACAGTTAAGTAAAATATGGGTCCCAGTCACACGAGCGAGATAATCTGGGGGGGGGGGAGCGAGGGTTTTTTCTACGACGCGATAAAATATGGGTCCCAGTCACACGAGCGAGATAATCTGGGGGGGGGGGAGCGAGGCTTTTTGCTCCGGAGCGAAATGAAGCGCGGTATTGCGATCAGACGTTCCCCCATCAGCTACCAATCACACGTTGATGGTGAAGCGTGGCAAAGAAGGGCGAGGCGGTTCAGCAGCGTAACGTGTTTGTGCGCATGCGCCGTTCCGCATTTGCACGCATACCACGGAGGCGTAAAAAACCCATCTGGCGGGACGCAAACGGGCGCCGGATGCGGCAGGATACCAGCGCTTTCGCGATCCAACACCCACCCGCGCCCTGCATTTTCTGGAAAATACTGCACTTTCCCAGGTATCTTTTTACTCCATATCTTCGGCTGGGCGATACAGGTTGCCGACGGATGTTGGATACTTGCCAGATGTTTTTGTGTGATCAAACCCATAAAATCCGCCTGGCAGCATTCATTCCTGTCGCGTGGCTAATTCTGTGTGTGAAGTCAGTCACCTTCTAGGGATCTATCTATCTATCTATCTATCTATCTATCTATCTATCTATCTATCTATCTATCTATCTATCTATCATCTATCTATCTATCTATCTATCTATCTATCTATCTATCTATCTCTATATATCTATACCTATCTATATCTATCATCTATCTATCATCTATCTATCTCTATCTCTCTATCTCTCTAACTCTCTATCTCTATATATCTATACCTATCTATATCTATCTATCTATCTATCTATCTATCTATCATCTATCTATCTCTATCTCTATCTCTATCTCTATCTCTATCTATCTATCTATCTATCTATCTATCTATCTATCTATCTATCTATCTAATCTATATATTGCTTGGTATAAGATCTGTATGTTATACAGCAAGATAACTTGTAATAGAATGCCTGAGGCTTCCCTACTGTTCAGAGTGGAAAGTGTAGTGATTGTATTTGTTCTAAGTTTTACCTTTTTCTTTTAAGGAAACAGGGCTGTAGAAGGGGATGGTTCTGCAGGGCAGGATTATAAAGGAACCAGGACTGTAGTCCAGGAGCACATAAAAGACTAATCAAATTTGTGGCAGGGGGATGAGCCTTCCTGAGTCACCGCTCACTTCTTCAGTTACAGCTAGAATGGGAGTCCGCCGGTGATTCACCGGGCCAGTGTTCCCTCTAAGCTGAGTTAGTGTGAGCCAGCTCACAGTTTTTTTAGCCTCTGGCTCACACGTTTTTGTCTTTGCTCAGGAAGGGACGGGCTCCAGAGCAAACCGATCTACGCCGCCCTCCAACTCACTGGCTCACCACTTTAATGCCGGCAGCTTCACAAAACGTGGAATTTTTGCCCACACGGCTGCACAGCTGAGCGGGAGCATTTGGCAGGGACTCACCAGACCTCCCCCGGACGAGGGGCCGCTGCTGCAGGCGAGCCAAGACACTGCCCCCTATAGGGTGGCAGGGGGTGGTGGCCAAGAGGGGGGCCGCTTGACACCGCCCTCCCCCCGCCCCCAGGAAGTGACTTCCAGCCGGCCGCCTCCCCCCTTGGTCGCTCCGCCTCCACCCGGAATCATCGCTCCCACCCTCGGTAGTTGCCTCCCTGCAAACGGAATCCCGCAGAGACTTCACCTCCCCGCCCCGCCCGCGCCCCTTTGCAAAACGGGACTCGCTTTTTTCGGGGGAGGGGAGCAGGTTCTCGGCGTCACGCTTTTGAGGGGAGGGGGGCAGGCAGGGGAATGGGAGGTGGGAAATGGCGGGAAATCCCCCCCCCCAGTTTTGCAGCAGCAGCCACCCCAGAGAAGCCCCCCCCCTTCCCTCTCCCGAATCAGGCGCTGCCCT
>NW_015165448.1:17437-28820 GCF_001447785.1 Gekko japonicus
CTCTCTCTCTCTCTCTGTTAAAAATTTATTTAATGGATTATGTGAAGAAAATGCTTTTTCTTATGCCGTGGTTAAACTTTCCAGTTTGACTAGGAGAAGCAGTTATACAGGAAAAACTTCAAAAGTTCATTATCAGCAACTATCTGGAATGTGTCAGTATGGCATAGAAGCCATCTGTTAGAGGGTCCCAAACCAATTTTAGTTAAAACTTGACCCATGGCATGAGAACCACTGTCCTAGCTCTTGGTGGCTTCTTATTGTGGTTTTTGATCTGCACAGGAGGGCCACCCATCACTCTTAGCTCTCTGGTAACAAGGAAGCAATCCTAAACAGGTCCACTCAGAAGTAAATCCCATGTTATTTGATGAGGCTTACCCCTAGGAAGGAGATTTAGGATTACAGCCTCAGTACCAAAGCAGACCTAATATTAATTTAAGAGTTGTTAAAACAATCAGGCTATAGATCCAGCTGTCTCACTGGTTGTTTAGCAATGCTAAATGTGTAAATGTCTTGCCTAAGTATGAGTTTGTACATATTAACAGTTGGTAGCAGTCAATGCATTCCTAAACAACTATTGTAAAAGAGAAAATGGGCAAAGACTGTCACAAACATCACAGAGGAAACTGAAAACTTTACAGAAGTGATGTGGTTGCCTTTCACATATATTTGCCCCTGAACTGCAACAACGTGAGTTGAAATGACAACTGGGGAGATTTAGATTCATTGAAGGCCACAATGTGTAGTTTCTATACTTTCCTCTAATTTACTAATTTACTCAAAAGAAGTTCCATAGGAAGATTGATTGTTGTTGTACTCCCTATTACAGCTGTTGTTCCCTTGAACGTTTGCGAATGTACATCAATATCCTGTGTGGCTTTTTTTTTTGGTCACTGGAGATTAAGATTGAAGTTTACTGTATGTGAAAACATCTTAAATAAGTATGAGTTTGTGCATATTTCTATCTCCTGCTGTGTCAGTGGCAAATAAAAAGTAATACTGAAAACCAGAAGTTATTTGACAATACCATCATACAACAGACATCCACCACTTTCCCCTATTATATGCTTGTAAAATATACGAAACATGCACTCAAATATGCAAGGGAAACTGAACTCAGTAACACTGTAAGCTAGTGTGAAGTGTCTGGAATACTGCAGTGAAAAAATCAAGAGAATATCTTGTTGAGAACACGAGAAACTGCAATTTAAAACACTTGTGAAAGTAGCTGGCAACTGCAGAGTTCAGGGATTGTTATGACTGGATGCGGTGACGTCACAGCCTGGTTGTACGGCCTTCAATCTACAGGGGGCAGTGGCCCAGCCCAGGGCCAGTAGGCACCACGCGACTGGGCTGCTGGCCTGCCAAATACAGGGGGCAGTGGCCCGGCCCGGGCGTTTCCCACGCGCCTCCCTCCCTCCACGGGGGACTGATCTCTGTCATGTGGAGATCAGCTGTAATTCCTGGAGACTTACAGGCCCCACCTGGAGATTGGCAACCCGCCTTCCCTGCATCCTTGTGAATTTGGATCCAATTCTCTTGGAGGCCGTGGAAGTGCTGATGAAGATCCCGGGGAGGAGAGCCTCCCCCGACCCTGGGCATGGAACAGCGGTCTCTGTGGGGTGTGAGAGGGAGGGGGAGGTGTTTGTGAATTTCCTGCCTTGTACATTATTCCAACATTATGATTCTGTCATTCTGTGAGAGGGAAGGGCCCTTACAAAATAGCTTGGTTTGTAATATAGAAAAATGCTATTAAACCTGGTGTGACGCTGAACTGCAGGCTGTGGAAGGTCGGTAGTTCAGCAGTTCGAGACCCGAGTGTGCCACATGATGGAGTGAGCTCCCGTCTCTAGTTCCAGCTCCTGCCAACCTAGCAGTTCGAAAGCAAGAAACTGCAAGTAGATAAATAGGTACCACTTTGGTGGGAAGGTAACCGCGTTCTGTGCGCCTTGGTGTTTAGGCATGCCAGCTACATGACCACGGAAACGTCTTCGGACAGCGCTGGCTCTTCAGCTTTGAAACGGAGATGAGCACCGCAACCCTAGAGTTGTACTCGACTGGCTTTTGAGCAAGGGAACCTTTACCTTTACCTTTTTACATTATTCCAACATTATAATTCTATTATTCTGTGAGAGGGCAGGGCCCTTATAAAATAGCTTGGTTTGTAATATAGAAAAATGCTATTAAACCTGGTGTGACACTGAACTACAGGCTGTGAAAGGTCAGTAGTTCAGCAGTTGGAGACCCGAGTGTGCTGCATGACGGAGTGAGCTCCCGTCTCTAGTTTCAGCTCCTGCCAACCTAGCAGCTTGAAAGCAAGAAATTGTAAGTCGATAAATAGGTACCGCTTCGGTGGGAAGGTAACAGCGTTCCGTGCGCCTTGGTGTTTAGTCATGCCGGCCACATGACCACGGAAATGTCTTCGGACAGCGCTGGCTCTTCAGCTTTGAAACGGAGATGAGCACCGCAACCCTAGAGTCGGACCCGACTGGCTTTCGAGCAAGGGAACATTTACCTTTACCTTTTTACAAACCACAAGACGCCCTTTTGTTCTGATCCACCGGGGCAATTCTTGTGTGTCTCCTGAGCATATGAAGGTTTCTGATGTTCAGTGATGTATCTCCATTTTCTTTTATTTTCCATGTTATTGTCTGTGTCTTTCCTTCACCCCAGAGAGAAGCCTCTCTTCACAGATAAGTGACTAAAGGCATCTTTTCACAGCCAGAAGTGACCCAAGAGAAGGGGAAAGAGATGGAAGATCAGAACCCAGAAGGACGTGGAACTGGCAAGACAGCAACGAAAGGCCTCCATCCCACCCAAGCAGGGAGTGGTGCTGAATTCGGGGAAAGCCCAGTGCTAGATAGCAGTCATCAGCTCACTGCAATCTCAGACGTACATTCCCAGCGCTTCCGGCAGTTCCGCTACCATGAGGCCGGTGGGCCCCGAGAGGTCTGCAGCCGGCTCCATGGACTTTGCAGCCACTGGCTGGAGCCGGAGAGGCACACCAAGAAGCAGATGCTGGACCTGGTGATCCTGGAGCAGTTCCTGACCCTCCTGCCCCAGGAAATGCAGGGCTGGGTCAGAGGATGTGGGCCGGAGACCAGTTCCCAGGCGGTGGCCCTGGCCGAAGGCTTCCTCCTGAGTCAGGCAGAGGAGAAGAGGCAGGCAGAACAGGTGAGGGGATTCCCTCCAGGTATGTCCATGTGAAGACAGGCATTTTCTCCTGGAGGGAGATTGACAGACCATAGCAGAATGCATGGACGTTTCTCAGACGGCCCTCCAGGAGTGATCTCGGGATGCACCTGTGTGTCCCAGGATGCACCTGTGACCTTGGCGGACCAGATGGAAAAGTGGGTGGAGACAGAGGGCCAACAGAACTTCCCTGCAAGGGGAAGGCGGTCTCTTTTCTCCTCGGGATGTTGAGCTGAAAACGTCTCCGAGATCTAGTCTGCCAGCAGGCAGCCATGTTTTCTGTCAGGCCCTGCGGCCTTGCAGGTAATGAGACGTCTCTGGGAACACTGTAAGTGCTTAAGACAAATTATGCCTACCCTGTTGTAACATCAGTTAGGGGGTGCGTTTAACGAACAGGGGCAGAAGGGATTTCTGTTGCGTCTGTTTGCTAATCCAGTGTTGTGGCCACTCAAAGAGGGAGCCGAGAGAGCAGGGTCTGCGGGTCAAGCAGGCCTGTTCCGTCACAGTCCAATTCAAGCAACGACAGCTGGCCTTATCCCAAAGGTTCCCTGCCAGATATCTGTCCAGGTGTGAATCATCCAAATGGGAGATTTCACGGCCTCCTTCAGTGGCCTACGAGAGACTTTCTGATCCCTCCAGGTAACTCAGCAGGTCTGCTGATGGAAGGGTGCAGAGTCCGGGAGTGGGGCAAGATCCATTCCTGGGTCTCTTTCCCATTCCATCTCTTACCCCTCCCCCTCACTGCTGTTTCAGATGTGGGCACCGTCTGTGAAGGAAGAAGCTGCGTTCCCTGAGACAGAAGGAGCTTCCTTGGACCAAGGGCCGAGGGCGCAGGCGGTGGAGCATGCCCCAGACGCCCTCTCCTGCAGTAAGGACTCATCACACCTGGATGCGATTCGGGCGCCCAATGAATTTGGTGGGTAGAGAGGTTAGGTCAAGATAAAGATTAAATACTTCTTTCACACAGCACAGAGTTCATTCGTGGCACTCAAGGCCCACTAACTGTGATGCCTCTAAAAGGAGATTAGACAGATTCATGGAGGGCAGTTCCTTTCCTTAATTTAAATGTTCACATCTCACCTTCCTTCCATAAGAGGAGCTCAAGGTGGCTCAAAAGAGAAAACGTAGATGAACCTCAGGGGACTCAAGGGAGCCTCCACCTTCTGGGGCAGCAGAGCTCTGAGAAAGCAGTTCCCAGGGGCTAACAACCATGGGGAAATTGAGCTTCTGTGCCTGTGCTTAAATGGCTTCTGGGAAGCTGCTGTGGGAACCAGGATGCTGGAGTAGGGGATGGGGTGGTAGGCTGTGGCCTGGCACCCCCCGTGATGTTGGGAGGGGCTTGGGACAGACATGGTGTCTTGTTGATGTTGCGTCTGGCTGAACACCCGGTCGTGAAGTTAGCATGCCAAGAGACACTCCGAAAATTCATTCCTGTTACCCTTGACCAATGCTCCCTTTAAGCTGTGGAGCCCTGTAGGCAAAAATTCTACTTTGGGAGCTACTGGCATTAAAGTTGTAAGTGAGTGAGTTGGCCACTGCATAAATTAGTTTGCTCTGGAGCCATCCTTCCTGAGCAAAGACTAAAATGTGTGAGCCGGAGGCTAAAAAACTGTGAGCTAGCTCACACTAACTCAGCTTAGAGGGAACACTGCCCTTGACTCTTCAGATGCACTCAAGTCACATCTGGGCCGAATGTGATGGTGACGTGTCACGGGACTTCATTTCCACCCCCCTATTTCCCTTCCCCCAGGCCAGACCCAGGTCTCACATAACTCTGGAATACGGTGGCAGCATTTATAATCCCTGAGTCTCATAGGTACCTGGCGCTTCTCTTCTGCCTCTCCCAGAATTCAGTAAAATGTGTTTTAAAACTTTGTTGAGTTTCCACAGGGCGAGGTTTCACAACCCTGGGAAGGGGGCGGGTGAAGCAGGGAACAAACAAGCAAGCAAACACCCTTCCTTCCTCCTTTGTCTCAGTAACAGGGAGTGAAGAGATGCTGTTGAGCGGTCATCTTTTCAGAGTTGTGGAAACAGCAGCTGCCCCTCCAGCCCAGGTAGGAGAGGTGAGTGGGGAACAGCCTGGGTCCCTCCTCCTTTCTCGGGGGGGCGAGCGGGTCTTCTGCAGTTTCTACAAGGTGTTCAGGTGAGAGATCCTCTGATTACTGTTCCCATTGCCCATCCCAAGCCTTACATCCTGTACTTTCCCAGACTACTCCCTCCCAGGGTGCGATCGCTTCCTGGCGTGATCTCTGACGAGGGAACCTGCTTTTTCTTTCAGTGCCCGGTTTCCTTTGAGGAGGTGTCCATCGATTTCACTGAGGCAGAATGGGCTCTGCTGGATCCGGGACAAAGAGCTCTGTACAGGGAGGTCATGCTGGAGAACTATGGGAATGTGGCCTTTCTGGGTAAGGTCTTTCACAGGTGCCAAAGGTGTGAATTGCTGCCAGTGTGATGAGGCGTGAAATAAAACATTGAATATCAATACGCTGTTTTGAAGCCTCTCCCGCTACTTGGGGAGGGGCTGTGACTCACTGGCAGGACATCTGCTTGGCATTCCAGAAGGTCCCAGGTTCAATCACCAGCACCTCCAGTGAAAAGGACCAGGTAGGAGGAGATGTGCAAGACCTCTGCCTGAGACCCTGGAGAGCCACTGCCGGACTGAGCAGAGAATACTGACTTTAATGGACCAAGGGACCAAGTCTAAGGCAGCTTCCTGTGTTCCTGTGTGTGTACTTGCCGAGGGGCAACTGAGGCCAGTGTTGTGGACATCACCCAAGCCAGAGAAGGTGTCTCCTGGCCTGAGGCAAAGGTGGGCACGAGATAAACTCAGAAAGACTTTGGAAGGGTCCAGATCCTCATTTCTCCATTGCCCACCTTTATAACACACCCTTCCCCCTGAATAGTTCTGTCAGAGCTGTTCTTGAAAACAGCTTTTTCAGCCCCACCCACACAGGCTCTAACCTGAGAGAACTGGGTTTGATTCCCCTCTCCTCAAGTTGCAGTTGCTGGATGACCTTGGGCAAGCCATAGTTCTGTCAGAGCTGTTCTTGAAAACAGCTTTTTCAGCCCCACCCACACAGGCTCTAACCTGAGAGAACTGGGTTTGATTCCCCTCTCCTCAAGTTGCAGTTGCTGGATGACCTTGGGCAAGCCATAGTTCTGTCAGAGCTGTTCTTGAAAACAGCTTTTTCAGCCCCACCTACCTCACAGGGTGTCTGTTGTGTGGAGGGGAAGGGAAAGGAGGGAACGGGAAAGCCACTCTGAGATTCCGAGTGAAGGCTGGGGTATAAATCCAATATTGTCGTCTTCTACTACTACTCTTTGTACCTAAGCAGCACCCAGTTCAGTGGGTTCACGAGGAGAGTGCACACAAGTAATGTTGACCACTTTTAAAATAAAAAATTATTATTAAGGATCTAAAAATAAGACATCCCTAAACAGCACAGTTTCTGCAGCTCAGGAACATATTAAGGATTTAAAAATAAGGCATCCATAAGCAGCATAGTTTCTGCAGCTCAGCAACAGGGGGAAAAAAGCTAACTGTTCTATCTAATACATGAAACGCTTAGTATTAGATGGCACCTCTTATGGCAGCATAGGTTTTCCAACTGTAGCCTAAGTTACTCTACATAAAACTTAACCTTAAATAATAGATATTGTGGGGAAAGGTGGAGGGGTGGTTAAGATTAACCAAGCTTAACAAGGCCAAAGGGCTGACAACCTTTGGACCTTACAAACCCTCCAAAGTGCTAACAGGATCTCTCTATTTCTTCCAGCGGACGGTGATCAGAGGAATGAGGAGGGTGAGGAACTTGACCAGCAAATGGCAGATGAAGTTAAAAATGAAGACCTAATAGAAACTGTCAGGAATCGAGGAAAACTTAAGGAAAAGAAAAGGGGCAGTATGGTTGAGAATAGAGATGGAAGAAAGTGTAACGTACATTTTCCAAAGCACAGAATAATGAGGGCAAGCAAATCCATTCATTGTGGAAAGTACTTAAGAAATAGATCACAGCTCCTTCTGCACCAAAGAATATACAGAGGGGAGAAATGTTTTGAATTCTCAGTGTGCGGACAGAGATTTACGAAGAGTGGCAATCTTCAAGTGCACTGGAGAACACACACAGGGGAGAAACCGTTTGAATGCTCAGAGTGTGGAAAGAGATTCAGTGACAGTGGCACTCTTCAACGACACCGAAGAACCCACACAGGGGAGAAACCTTTTGAATGCTCAGAATGTGGAAAGAGATTCACTCAGAGTACCCATCTTCAAAATCATTTGACAACCCACACAGGGGAGAAACCGTATGAATGCTTACAGTGTGGAAAGAGATTCAGGCGAAGTGGCGATCTTCAGATGCATCAAAGAACTCACACAGGGGAGAAACCTTTTGCATGCTCAGATTGTGGAAAGAGATTCAGTGAAAGGGGCAATCTTCAACGACACCGAAGAACCCACACTGGGGAGAAACCTTTTGTATGCTCAGAATGTGGAAAGAGATTCACTCAGAGTACCCATCTTCAAAATCATTTGGCAACCCACACAGGGGAGAAACTGTTTGAATGCTCACAGTGTGGCAAGAAATTCAGGCAGAATGGCGATCTTCAACTTCATCAAAGAACTCATACAGGGGAGAAACTATTTGAATGCTCAGAGTGTAGAAAGAGATTCACTCATAGTAACCAACTTAAACAGCACGAAAGAACCCACACAGGGGAGAAACCTTTTGAATGCTCAGAGTGTGGAAAGATATTCACTCAGAGTAACCAACTTAAACAGCACCAAAGAACCCACACAGGGGAGAAACCTTTTGAATGCTCAGAGTGTGGAAAGAGATTCAGTGAAAGGGGCACTCTTCAACGACACCGAAGAACCCACACAGGGGAGAAACCGTTTGAATGCTCAGAGTGTGGAAAGACATTCAGTGACAGTGGCACTCTTCAACGACACCAAAGAACTCACACAGGGGAGAAACCTTTTGAATGCTCAGAGTGTGGAAAGAGATTCAGACAGAATGGCAATCTTCAGCTTCATCAAAGAACTCATACAGGAGAGAAACCATTTGAATGCTCAGAGGGTGGAAAGAGATTCACTCAGAGTAACCAAATTAAACAGCACCAAAGAACCCACACAGGGGAGAAACCGTTTGAATGCGCAGAGTGTGGAAAGAGATTCACTCAGAGTAACCAAATTAAACAGCACCAAAGAACCCACACAGGGGAGAAACCTTTTGAATGCTCAGAATGTGGAAAGAGATTTACACAGAGTACCCATCTTCAAAATCATTTGGCAACCCACACAGGGGAGAAACCGTTTGAGTCAGAGTGTGGAAAGAGATTCAGCCAAAGTGACTATCTTCAACTGCATCTAAGAACTCACGCGCAGAGTGTAGAACAAAATTCAGGTTGAGTGGCCATCTTCAAAAACAACTGACAACACACACAGCGGAGAAACCTTTTAAATATTCAGAGTGTGGAAAGTGATTCAGTCAGAGTGACCATCTTCACAGCATCTTAGAAACCTATGAAGCATAGAAACCCTTATGAATGTTCAGTGTGTGGAAAGGCATTCAATGTGAGTTCCCATCTTCAACATGACCTATGAAGCCACATGGAAGAAACATTGTCAGTTCTCAGAGTGTGGAAAGAGGTTGAATAACCGTAGTAGAGAACCCACCCAGGAAGGACCTTTTGAATGCTCAGAGTGTGGGTTTTCACTCAGCATGGAAATCTTCTACAGCATCTATGAATCCACACAAGGAGAAGCCATGTAACTGCCATGAAAAAAAGACTTTCTCTTATTTCCTACCTAAAAGGCATCCACAGACCATATGAAGTACTGAAACTCTTGTAGAAAGCTTGAATCTACACAGAAAGCTTACCCTAACCAGGAAGAAATGTTAAAAATCATTGGACTGGTGAAGGAACTTTAGCCATGTTTGAAGCGTTCAAATAGATCTCACAGAGAAGATACCTAGGATGGACTCTGTCAGTTGAAGGAGATTCAAGACAGCTCATGTCTCCTTTTGCCTGGAGGAGTCCACACAAGAGAGGAACGTCATAAATTCTCTCTGTGTGGCAAGACCTTGATGCGCAGATCTGATTTTCATGTTCTTCAGAGAATTCGTACAAGGGTGAGACATTTCTGTAGCGGGTTCTACGGAGGGTCTTCTTCAGACATTCAGGTGTTGGAGGTTCAGAGAGGCTCAGAAAGTGGTTACTCACAGGAGGGCCTTTTTAGCAATTGTCCAGCTCTGTGAAACTCACTGCTTCAGGTTAATCGCCAATCTACCTCTTTCTGACATCTACAAAAGTGGCAAACAAAATTCCCTGTCCCAAATCCTGTGAGCAAATAGACAAGTTAAGGTTTACAGGTATCTCCAGCCCTTCTGCTACTGGCATGAACAGTTTGGTGTAGTGGTTAAGTGCGCGGACTCTAATCTGAGAGAACCAGATTTGATTCCCCCACTCCCCCACTTGCACCTGGCTGGATGACCTTGGGCAAACCATGGTTCTGATAAGAGCTGTTCTTGAAAAAGCCGTTTCTGTCAAGAGCTCACTCAGCCCCACCTACCTCACAGGGTGTCTGTTGTGGGGAGGGGAAGGGAAAGGAGTTTGTAAGCCGCTCTGAGACACCTTTGGGTAGTGAAGGGCGGGGTATAAATTCAATCTCTTCTCTTCTTCTTCAACATAGTGTGACCAGCCAGCATCCTTAATTCATGAAAAATTTTAGGTGACAAGCAGTTCTAGAGAGGCATTCCACAACCCTGATCTCTCCCCAGTCCAGCCTCCTGTGAGCTTTTTGGGGTGTTACCATGTTGAAGCCCAGATAGTTCTGACAATAAGATTTATTTGAGTCGAAAGGAAAAGCTCGTGTCCCCCAGCCCAAGAACTCAGTAAGTTCTAAGGGGTCAGACCCCCTCTGGCAGAATGTGCATACTATGACCTGCAGGCTCTTTTCTGCCCTGCACTCCTAGGGGTTCCCAACTCCCTGGAGGGGCTTTCCCTTCTCTCTAGGGTAATGCACCCCCCCACCTGATCACCACAGGGACCCCCAGCCTCTCTTCCAAATTCTGAGGCCTTGCCTCTGTGTCTTACGCTGCCCAGCGTCTGGCCACCCCAGGAACACATTAATGCCTTGAGCGCCCTTTACAGGATAGCTTCTTGCCAACGCCCCTGGAACTCCTTCTAAATCAGCATGTCCGAAATGGTGGACACCTGTGTGGTGGCCCATTATTGTCACAACTTAGTACAGCCTCCACATCGTACAGCCTTCACATTAGCCCGTTTAAATTTTTTCCCCTCAAACGTGCTCTTAGGTCAGTTTAACAGAATTCCCCTACATGAAATACGCAGGAACTCATGGGCACGCAATGAAATTGCTGAGCAGTCGGGTTAGAAGGGATAAAAGGACATCCTTCTTCACCCAAAGAGTTTTTAACACACAGAATTCACTGCCACAGGAGGTGGTGGCGGCTACAAGCATGGACGGCTTCAAGAGGGAATTAGATAAGCATATGGAACAGAGGTCCATTGTGGCTCTTAGCCACAAGGTATAGAGAGGAACTCTCGGTCTGGGGCAAGGGATGCTCTGTATTCTTGGTGCTTGGGGGGGCAAAAGTGGGAGGGCTTCTAGTGTCCTGGCCCTACTGCTGGACTTCCTGATGGCAACTTGTATTTTTGGCCAGTGTGTGACAGAGTGTTGGACTAGATGGGCCAGTGGGCTGATCCAACGTTGGCTTCTCTTATGTTTTTATGAAATCCTTTAAAATCTGTGGATTCTATATATCATATTATTTTCAACTGTCAGTTTCACTCAGTCTTACACAAAGAATTGTTGTCACCTTTATTTCCTCCTAATTCTAATAAAGGAAAAGCTATTCAGTATTTATTAAAGGATGTTAATTCTAATATTACAGCTATTGTGGCCACGTTTCTTGTCAAAGCGGCTAAAGTTGGATTTCTGTTCCTAAATGGAGTTATTCATATTGTTTACTATGTTTTTAAATAACTACGCTGTGCTATTGTATTTTTCTTTACCTTACGGTTATGCCATTAAAGGTATTTGAATTTGGTAGTTTACATGCATCTTTTTAGCGGAGCACCAGATTTGAGCTAAGAAAACAAAAGAAACTAGCAAAAATGCAAATCCTCTGTCCCATTCGCTATACATGCCC
The DNA here is from genome assembly GCF_001447785.1 of Gekko japonicus. Lineage (NCBI taxonomy): Eukaryota > Metazoa > Chordata > Lepidosauria > Squamata > Gekkonidae > Gekko > Gekko japonicus. Next base: position 28,804 of record NW_015165448.1, read on the forward strand.
TATCAGCTGTTAAAATA
>NW_015165449.1:0-1568 GCF_001447785.1 Gekko japonicus
GTTCTTCAACAGAATGAGGCTAGAAGCAGAGGATGGCCTGAAGAAGGGGGCAGGGCTTCGCCATGTGACCGCCCCCCGGTGCCTCTCTCCCGGAGCGACGTACCGGAGAGCTCCGGCCCGATCCGAGGCCTGATTGGGTCAATATGTGTTCAAGTCGGGAAAAAGATATTGAGTTTCTAGACACTCTCAATGACTGTGCTATGGAGCACATGTTCACAGAACCTACCATGGGAGAGGCAATTCAGAATTTGGTCCTAAGTAATGCCCAAGACTTGGTGAGAGATGTAAAAGTGGTTGCACCACTTGGGAACAGTGACCATAATGTTATTGAGTTTAAGATTTGTATAGATAGGGAGTTGCCCAAAAAGACTAACACAACCAATGTTAACTTTAAAAGGGATAACTTCACTGAAATGAGAGGACATCTGAAGAGGAAAGTGAAATGAAAAACAGAAAGGGTCAAAACCTTTGGGGAAGCTTGGAGAGTATTTAAAACTACAATCCTAGAAGCTCAGAAAAAATATATACCACGCAGGTTAGGAAAGGCACAAATAGGTATAGAAAAAAGCCTGCATGGTTAACAAACAAAGTAATGGAAGCTGTAAAAGGTAAGAAGGATTCCTTTAAGCAGTGGAAAACTAGTCTCAGTGAGGTTGATAAAATGGAACAGAGGCGGTGGCAAATAAAATCCAAGTCTGTGATCAGGCAGGCAAAAAGGGAATATGAGGAGCATATAGCAAAAAAACATAAAGACCAACAATAAAACTTTCTTCAAATACATTAGAAGCAGGAAACCAGCCAGGGAGGCAGTGGGACCCTTGGATGACCAAGGGGTAAAAGGAATACTGAAGGATGATAGGGAAATGGCTGAGAAGCTGAATGCATTTTTTGCTTCTGTCTTCACTGTGGAAGATGAGAAGTGCTTGCCCACTCTAGAACACTGATTTCGGGAGAGGTGTTGAAAGACCTGAGTCAGATTGAGGTGATGAGAGAGGAGGTTCTATGACTGATAGACAACTTAAAAACTTTGACAACAAACTTAAAAATTGATAAATCACTAGGCCCAGATGGCATACATCCGAGCGTTCTGATAGAACTCAAATGTGAACTTGTGGATCCCCTTACAAAAATATGTAATCTTTCATTAAAATCTGCCTCCATTCCTGAGGACTGGAAGGTAGCTAATGTCACTCCCATTTTTAAAAAGGGTTCCAGAGGAGATCTGGGAAATTACAGGCCAGTCAGTCTGACGTCAATACCAGGTAAGTAGGTGGAAACTGTTATTAAGGAAAGAATTAGTAGGAACATTGATGAACAAAAACTACTGAGAAAGACTCAGCATGGGTTCTGTAAGGGAAAATGTTGTCTCACTAACCTGTTAGTGTTCTTTGAAGGGGTGAACAAGGGGGACCCAACAGATGTTGTTTACCTTGACTCCCAGAAAGCTTTTGATAGTTCCTCATCAAAGGTTCCTAAGTAAGCTCAGTAGTCATGGGATAAAAGGACAAGTCATTTTGTGGATCAAAAACTGGCTAATTAATAGGAAACAGAGAGTGAGTATAAATGGG
>NW_015165449.1:2004-4140 GCF_001447785.1 Gekko japonicus
AAAGGGCAACTAGAATGATCAAAGGGTTGGGACACTTTCCTATGAAGAAAGATTAAAACACTTGGGGCTCTTTAGCTTGGAGAAATGATGGCTGATGGGTGAAATGATTGAGGTTTATAAGATTATAGAATAGAGCAGGTAGAGAAAGAAGTACTTTTCTCCCTTTCTTTTTCCCCTGAATATATTTTTTATTTTTTAAAGCATAACAAACATACATGTATGGGGGAAAGTTTCTTTTCATTGTATATCTTAAACAAGCTCATGCCTAATTAATCATTGATTTATATAGTTCACCTTATATCGTTAAAGATATGATCTGCAAATATATCAAGTTTAGACTTTAAATGTCCTCAACAAATTATGGATAATTGTATTATTTATTTAACATAATCTTTAAACCAGTTGTAAAATCTTGCCCATGTATTTTCAAATAGAGTTTCTGGTCATCCTTTCAAAATTAAAGTTAATTTGTCAGTTTCTGCTGTTTCCAGTATTTTTTTTTTACTTTCTTCTCTCATAGGTGTTTTTGTACTTCTCCAATATTTAGCATAAAGTATTCTGGCAGTTGTAACCAAATACACTATAAAATAGGAATCTTTTTTTTTTTTTACAGTTTTCAGGAAAATACTCAACAAAAATATTTCTGGTACAAAGGGTACAGGACATTTTAAGATTTTCTGTACAATTTCATGAATCCAAGCCCAATATTTTTTAACTTTATCACATAACCACCACATATGGTCAAAGGATCCAACCTTGTTTTGACACTTCCAACAGACATTTGAACATTTAGAATCAATCTTAGCCAGTTTATCAGGTGTAATATACCATCTATAAAACATCTTATATATATATTACTTATATGAAATTGATTTTGTAATTTTTACATTTTTCCCCACACCTGTAACCCTTGATCTAGTTCAGTGTTTTGCTCCCATTTTATCATACCATTTTAACCATTTCATCTTGAGTCTTATTTTTAAGAGCAATACATAAGTTTTTAAAATACGTTTCTTGTCGACATGTAATAATATTTTATCTATTTCTGGTATTTTGTCATAGAAGCCTGTCACCAAGTTAAAGTTTCTATGGATTTCAATTCGTTTCTAGTATCTAGTAGATCTTCATATCTTAAAGTTGTTTCTTCTTGGTATAGATTGGGATTTGTAAATGCTTCTAACGGACCAACCCATCTTGGAATCTTAGTGTAAAAGTTATTTTTAATTTGTTCCCATACTTTCAATAGAGAGGGTCTAATAACATTTTGTTTGAAATACTTATGGGTGTCTGCTCTCCCATACCATGTAAAGGCATGCCATCCTTACAGAAGATTGTGACCTTCTATTTTCAAAAGCCTTGTATTTTCTAAAGTAATCCGATTTTTAATCCATGTCTAAACCTCTGCTCTATAATAAAGCAACCAATCCAGTAATGCAAAGCCAGCTCTCTCTTTGGCATCTTGCAATGCTTTAAGCTTTATTCTTGTTTTTTTTTGCCTTGCCAAATAAATTGAATCATTATTTTATCAAGTTCCTAAAATATTTTTAATTTTGAAGGATCGGTATTGTTTGAAATAAAAAGATCAATCTTGGTAGTGTATTCATTTTGATAGTGGCAATTCTTCCCAAGAAGGATATTTGAAGATTCTTCCATTTTTCCAGGTATAAAATTTCTTTCATCAATTCCTTGTAATTGTTTTCCATCAGAGAACTGCATCTGTTTGTTATATTTATTCCTAAATATTTAATTTTCTTTTGAATTTCTAGACCTGCTAATTCTTGCAGCTGGTGAGCTTGAGGCTTAGTCATGTTTTTACAAGCAAGTATATTGCAGTGATGAACACACCAAAGGCCACAGCCATGTAAAAATCCCCTCCACCTCTGAGTTACCTTTTTGAAATGCCCAAACTACTATTGAAATCCCTGGTGTTTTTATTTTGTCAAAATGAAAAAAAAATTGTTAGACACTATGTAAAGGCAAAAATAAGTGTAGAGGAAGATCTCCACGTCCAAAGGAATGTGAGATGAGCCAGAATCCAGATCCTGCAATAAGCAGGACATATTGAAGGAGGAGAAACTTGCCTTCTAATCTTTTAGGTGGCAGTGGCTACTGAGACCCTGGATTTTTGCATTCCTG
>NW_015165449.1:4153-30113 GCF_001447785.1 Gekko japonicus
CCTGCTAATGGGTTTTGTAATAACCAACACACATTTAGGGACTTTCCAAAATATTGTGATGTACTATATATCCATTTTTCCCACAAAGTGGATGCAGCACAAATGGCATGATTACACTGCCTCTGAACTTGATTTTTCTTCATATTGGTATGCAGCAAAATAAATGTAAAAAAATTATTCACTGTACCTTGTGCTTGATTCTGCACTTGGAAGATCATGTATTTTAATCACAGATAAAGGAAGCATAGATTATGGCAAACGTTGGACTGAGTAAAATAGAGTGGGCGTGAAATATCCCTATGGAAACAAGATATTTTAAGATTGGTGTTCATTATGAAGAACAGCATTTAAATGATGACTTCAGCAATTACAGAGCACACAAGGGCAGTACTAACTGACTGGTATCAAACTATCATTGTCTAGGCAAAGTGGCAAAGAAGAAAGGTAAAGGAAGAAGTAGCTAGCATGGGGCAGTTATTCTGGCATAATTGTATGAGTAGCATTGGTCCAAATGTGACACAGAATAAATAGGGGGTTCTGAAAATGGGATTCTTGCAGCAGAAGAATCTTGAGGGCCAAAAGAGGGCTTGAGATGCATATATATGATTGAAAGGGGAAAAGACAGTGGAATACTTACAGGGGCACTGAAGGAGAAAGTGCAATGAAAAGGGAAGAAAATCCTCCTGAAGAGAAGAGAAAAACAAGAATGACAACAGAGAAGAAAGGGAATGTATTCCCCCCCCCACATAACTACTGATAACAATAGGCACTCCATGGATAAAGGCCAAACCCATGGGTAAAGGCCAAACTCAACTATGCAGTTCATGTTTTAACTACAGCAGAGAACTTTTAAAAACAGTGTTCAAGAATCTCCTATTTTTAGATTATTTTTGAAAGCATCAAAGAGTACCATTTTGCCTGCATTGTAGCAATGCCTTATTGGTGCACCAATTGTCAGTGTATTGTCTATGTATGTGGTGTTGGTTTATTATTACTTTTTGTATGACTTTTGTAGTTCTGTGACCAGCTTTTACAAAATAATTGTCCAGCTATTTCTATAGCAACCCTCTTTGTCTTCAATTTATTCCCTTCAAATATGTTGTTTCATATTTTTGAAAAATGGGCCAGTCAAGACAATCATAAAGTATACCCAAGGAGCAGCATATCGGGATGATGTTTTGGTGTAGTGGAAGGAAGGAGGCAAGTAAGTTGTCATTTGCAGGCAGAAGGGTTTCAATCCACAGAAACACTTTGATGGATCCAAACTATTAAACAGTCATCCTGCTATAGCAAAGTATTTTTAATTTCCTACTGATTTAGATTGATTCAGGTCTGCTTAAATGGAAATGAAATACACTTAACATGTTAAGAATCATGTCCTCATGTCTTTTTTACATCAAAATAAAAAGAGACTATAAAGCAAGAAGACATATATTTTAGTTTTAAATTGGGTGCTGTTATTATGTATAACATCTTATCATGCTGACTATGGTGGCCAGTAATTAGGCTGCCTGTTTACCCAGGGTCGGGGAAGTACCAGCTTCCAGCTCTAATTTCCTGTCCTTGAGAAGGAATTGAGAGTGAGGGACCATGTCTCTAGGCTGCCTGTTTACCCAGGGTCGGGGAAGTACCAGCTTCCAGCTCTAATTTCCTGTCCTTGAGAAGGAATTGAGAGTGAGGGACCATGTCTCTATGGTAAAGACCATAGAACTAGGGAAGGCAGTCTGGAACATCACCCAGAAGTGACAAACTCCACCTTCCTAAAAATCTCCTGGCATTTCCTGAGGCAGTGTTGGGAACCCTACCAGCAATGTTTGTCTTGCTTTGGTTACTTGGTAATTTTTACCAATCTATTTTGTGTATTTTTTTCTATAGCTCAGTTATTAGGATATAGATCTGTGTTCTTCAAGTGTAGAAATAAAAAACAAGCAAAACAAAAGAGAATATCTGTTTCTCATGAAATAGGAATTACCATATAAAATGTACAAAAGGCATTGGAATGTACCCAGGCTAATGATGGAAGATCTTCTACAAAGCTTGAATTAACTATGTCTTTTGGCTATTATTGTACATGGTATATATATGATTTGGACTGTACCTGTATGATCACAGGATATAAATGCACACATGGAGAAAATGTGTGCTCTTATGCTAGATTTGCACAGAAACTTTCTACAGTGTATAATGATATGCAAATATCTCAGGATCAAAGGTAAGTCAAAGAAAAGTGGCACTGAGCAGAATAAGTCAGCTCAGCTTGCAGCCAAACTACATGACAGACCCACAGGCAACTTCAGAGCTGTCAGCTTCTCTGCCTGTGGAGCTCACCAAGGAGCCAGATGCTGCTGCTGGAAGAATATTCTCTCCAGCTTGGCATCTGGGTTCTGTGATGGCCTTGTGGATCACGTGTCAAAACTGCAGCTCTTATCCTGCTGCTGGAGATGGACACAAAGGAAAATAGGATTTGCCTGTATTAATAACCATTAAAAATAAATTGGCAAACCAATTTCAAATTCAGCTTCCACCTGTCACTGTTTTAAAGCTACAGAATATGAGAATGGCCAACCTCTGCAGCTTTGCTGTATAGGAAAAATACAAGTGTGTGTTTGTGCGTGTGTATAAATACAATTTGCATTGACTTTTTTCTTTCAAATATGGGCTTTTTTAGCCACGTGAGAAGCAAATGCATGTTTATATACTTAGAAAACAAAGTTTACTATAATGCATTATTTTCTTGAATGGGAAGAAACATAAATATAAGTGAGGTATAGAAAATAATCAAGGTGTGATGCTAGGAGTAAGATCTATAGGACCATTCTTTAATATAATGATTAATTCTAATAACACTAATAAACAAAACAGGTCTAGCCTGCTAGCATCCCCAAAAAAGTAACCCTAAAAACACTTTCCTGAGGGTAAGCCCCACTGAGTAAGCTTCATCAGGATTTTGAGTAGAGCTGCGTAAGATTGCACTGTATATCCCCTATATGTCCTTTCTTCTCTCAAAATGATGATGATGTCCCCATATTGCTATAGCAGAACACATGCTTTGTTTGCTAATGGTTTTAGGTTCAATTCCTTGCATCTCCCTTAAATGTTACCATGGGGAAAACCTTGGTCTGCCTGAGGTCCTGAAGAACCATTGTTGCTTAGACAACAAAATTGGTTGACATATTTATTTTTTAAAAAAAATATTTTTCTTTTTCACCAATCAGGGTCCACAAGGTGGAGAACATTAAAATTTTTAAAATATGTATATATAATTTAATTTAAAACATATAAACAACATTAGAACAATAACCATTGTTAGGGTATGCCAGACAAACAAAAAAGTCTTCACCTACTGGTGAAAAATACCAATAGAGGGAGGCAGATGAATCTCCCTGGGGAGGTGGTTCCAGAGTTTTGGTGCCACAGTGGAAAAGGCCCTTTCTTGGGTTGCCACCCTTCTAGTCTCAGATAACAGGGGGCAACTGAAACTGGGCCTCTGAGGATGACCAGAGTGAATGGGTAGGTTTGTACTGGAGAAGGCAATGTTGGTCCCGGGCTGTACAGGGCTTTAAATATCAATACCTTAAATTGAGCCTGGAAGCAAATTGGAAACCAGTGTAGGTAGAACTAGACTGCAGTGTTCTGTACCAGCTGTAGTTTTTGGATGTTCTTCGAGGACAGCCCCATGTAGAGCACATTGCAGTAATCTGACTTCATATGTTGATATGACCCACTAAAGGTTAGATTGAACCCCAATTATAAATCATGATGATCCTCAAGTTCAAAGCTAGTAAGTTGTTTGATTATTACTGTGTGAGGATGAAGAGTTTTGTCTCAAGTCAGAAAATCTGAATAGATATATTTCTAGCCTCATCTAACATACTAACCATGGAATTCTTTGTTTATAGACAGTGCTGAAAATTAGGCTTCTATAATCCCCCTTTCTTGTCTGTGGGGAAAAAGCCTCTGGTTAATTAAATTAACTATTTACACAGTAGAAATGAATTAATGAATAGATAGAATAAATGTATAAATGCATTCTGTTAAAAGGATGTCCACCACTGTAGATTGAAGGCAGGATATGGTGACAGCACTAGCATATATATTTTCTTTAAGGCTATAACATATAAAATGGTTTGAGCTGACTAGTTTCTCCATGTGAATGGAATGAAAAGAGCAAGGAAGCCTTTTGAACAATTCTATTCTTTGAACTGCTGTTAAACATGATCTGGAAGATAAAGGTGAAGCAGCCAGCTACTGATTTCTTACAAACCTCCAGGTAATCAGCATAGTACAACTCTGTGCAAAATATGCATTCCTGAAGTTTCCTGATTCCTTGTCTTTCTCTGCAGTATGCCCCACAATTACCTAGTGCTATGGGAGTTAAAAGGGGGAGAGCAGGAGACACAGGAACATGCAGGTGAGATTTGGAGGGTCCTATCTGTCATGTGCTGCTGTCTCTGTCTCCTTTCTTCAGATCTCTGCACCATAGCAATTTCTGGTAGCCTGAAATGTTTGGGAAATATAAGGAAAAGATGCAGAGACTGTAGTGTGTGCCCTGACTACAATGCCTATGAAGCACTTTTGGCCTTCTCTCAGTTTATCAGAAGATATGTTAGGATCAAAAAAACCTCCTGTTGAAGAGAAGACCCAAGCCATTTCAAAATTCACCTTTGTTCCAGAAAGCATAGAAATAGTACTTAAATCATGTATTAGCCATGTATTCTGTGATAGCAGAAGGCATGTTATACAATCTCCCTTACTAAGCTCCCTTACAAGTTAGGCTCCATGCACTCACATTTTGTCATGGCCTTTCATCTTACTTTATGCTAAGGGAAATGTGTCCAGGCAGGAATTAAACTATTTGGTAGATATGCATCTAAAGAATTCCTGCTTGATTCCTCTTATCTTTTGTGTTCCATGTGATTCCTTACTAGTTCACTTATAATGATAACGTAGTGGTGTGCAGAATATACTTTCCTGAAACTTGAACTTCTGTTGGGTCTTAGACAATATATTTTGATATTGTATTTCTCTGAATGAGATGTGATTTATCCATCCTACCATTCCTCCAAGGACCCGAAAAGGATGGTGTATATAGTTCTCCCTCCTCATTTTGTCCTTACATAACTCCATGAGATAGGTTAGGGTAAAAGAGTAACTGGCCCTTCGTATTCAAGGCTGAGCTGGGATATGAACCCAATTTCCTAGTCTGGTATTCTAATACCTATACCACAAGTCCCAGTAAGGAAGCTGGGTTCTCAGAATCTTCACTGAACTGTAATTCCAAGGATTCTTAAGCCACAGCAAAAAACACCCCCCCCCCAAAAAAACCCCTTCATAAATATATCATGTAGGATAGGTAAGTAGAAACTGAAAGATTTGAGCCTAGAGGATGTTGGAGAAGCGATAGCCTGCTAAGAGTTTAGTTACTTTAAATAATGCCAAAAGAGTAGTTTAGTCCACTTGTACCCTAGGGGGAGCTGTGAAGCATTCTCTAGTGTTTAGAATTTATTGAACGTTTTCTCTTGCAGTTCAATCTACCTTTTGTTGTTTCTCTTTTTCTGCTGTGTGTTAGTGCATGTGCTCTGAAGGTTTCTCAATTGTATTCGTGGCTTGTAGTCATTTATTGTCTTCTTTGCAAAAATCCTGTTGCAGTAAATTTATTGAAAGCAAACTCCAAAGTGTGGATTGGATTATTCTTGAACTCTGCCAACAGGTCATGGACCCAGACCCCAGGATAAATTGCAAGAAAGCTATTACCATGAGTCAGTAAGAGAAAGGAGGGGCACGTTCAATCCAGAGGAAGATGGCAACCAGTGCAGATGTTAAGTTTGCAGTGGCCAAACTGAATAATAGCAATTATCAGTTGTGAAAGTTCAAACTGGAAATGCTGCTGTGCAAAGATGACATCTGGGATGTTTTAAGCACTGACAGACCAGTCAATGAGCCTGCAGAATGGGACAAGAAAAACAGGCAAGTAAAGGCAACTGTAAGAGCCAGTTTGGTGTAGTGGTGTAGTAAGCCTGTTAATGGAAGATGATCAGCTGATCCACATAAGGAAAGAAGAAACAGCTAAAGGTATGTGGCATGCACTGAAGAAAGTGCATGAGCATTCAAACTTAACAGCAAGCTATATCTGCTGCATAAACTGTATAAACAGAGACTTGACAGAGAGCAAGATATGCATGAACATGTAAATGCCATGCTAGAAATTGTGGAACAGCTGCGTGGACTTGGAGAAGAAATTAAAGGCAATCAGATAGTGGCACTAGGCCTGCCAAATCTTGGCAGGGGATCTGCATGTCTTCACAGAATCCTTGCCGCGGGGACAGCGAGATGCGTTGCACCGCCGTCGCCAGGACATGACGCTATGCATCGCTCTGGCAACGGGGCTGTTTGGAGCCCTGTTGCCAGAGCAATGCGTAGCGTCAGATCTTGGGGATGGCGGGTGCAATGCATCTTGCTGTCCCCGCGGCAAGGATTCTGTGAAGACCTACGATCCCCTGCCGCGACTTGGCAACCCTAAGTGGCACTATTACTGTGCAGTCTTCCAGAGTCCTATGGTCCGTTCATCAATGCTCTTGAGACTAGACCAGAAGCAGATCTAACACTTGAATATGTAAATGGCAAATTATTTGATGAGTATAATTGTAGAAAAGAACTACAAGCAGGTGAAGACACTGTAAAACCAGAAACAGTTCTCAAGGTAAATGATGCGATAAAGCACATGACAGAAATCTGGGTCTGTTACTGCTGCAAAAGGGCCAGATACCTGAAAAAGAATTGTTCAATCTGGAGAGCTAAACAGAGAAAACAAATCATGGAATCATCCAAAGAAAAGGCTAAGAAAGCTGCAAGTGAATCTGTAGATGAAGAATTGAATGGATGTCTAAAAGCTATGCAGATCAACACATCAAATGGATGGTACATTGATTCAGGTGCCCCAAGCCACATGGCAAGCAATCAGGAATTCTTCACAGATCTTGATCTCAGTACAAAGGAGAAGATCTTCCTTGCAGATGGAAAAAGCATCATTGCAGAAGGAATTGGGTATGGATTCTTAAAGTACTGTGGGCCATCTAAAGGAACTCATAAACTCCTTGTGAAAAAAATGTCCTGTATGTTCCAAAACTGGAGGGAAGTCAAATGAGGCTACAATCACTACACAAGTTTGTCACGGCAACTGCAGCCATCTGTGGCATAGACTTCTAGGACACAAACACCCACAATCCATAAAAGAGCTTGAAAACCAAGGTTTAACCAAGGACATGAAGATGGTGTCATGTGGAATATGTTGCAGCTCCACAAGAGGCTATCTGAATTCGCCAGGTATTTTTAGACTTAGGAGTGGGCAGACCTGAACCAGTAACAATCTTTGTGGACAATCAAGGGTGTATAAAACTGTCACAGACTGAGAAGGTCAACCTACAATCTAAACACATTGCTGTTAAGTATCATCTTCTGAAAGGCATGCAGAATCAGACTTATTAACAAGCACTATATACCAACCAAAGAAATGACTGTTGACACCCTTACAAAATCGTTGCCTGGAGACTGCCATTGGACCCTTCTTGCAAAATTAAACATGGTGGAATCGTACATATGCTGTCGAGAAGGGGTGTTGGAGAAGTGACAGCCTGCTAAGGGTTTAGTTAATTTAAATAATGCTGAAAGAGTAGTTAGTCCACTTGTACCCTAGGGGGAATTGTGGAACATTCTCTAATGTCTAGGGCAGAAGTGTCAAACTCATTTGCTATGAGGGCCAGTTCTGACATAAATTTCACTTTGTCGGGCCAGGCCATGTGTGCCATAAAATGTAACACAAGGTACTGGAGATATTTATAAAGATTATTTTGGATGCCGAATGGCAAAAGCAGGTGTGATTGGATTAGGTGTGATATGCAGAGGGGTAGTAGACATGGAGATATCAGCATTGGTAACGAGACAGGAAACCTAGGTATACCTTTGGCCCAGGAGGATTCAGTCCAGAAGGATGCAAAGAATAAATGGAAATATGTCTGAAGAAGTAAGGAGTAACTCATGAGAGTACATACCCTACCACAAATTTTGTTAGTCTTTAAGGTGCTACTGAACTCTTAGTCTTTTTTTAATAATATTTATTTATAATTTTTTACAATATAAAAGTACATGAAACCAATATCATTCAATAATTGCAGAATTGAGTCTTATACATTATTTGTTATTTAACCATTTATATACCTTTCTCCATCTTCTCCGATATAATTCTTCATCTTTTTCTTGCATTATAATAGACAATTTGTCCATTTCTGCTATCTCTAGCAGTCTATGTATTATATCATCTTTTGAAGGTATTCTCGCTGACTTCCATTGTTTAGCAAATAATATACGAGCAGCTGTTAGTATATATTACATATATATCCTCTTTCTTATAGCTTTCAGGCAGTATATTTAATAAGAAAATTTCTGGTATATGTGGCAGATCTATGTGTATTATCTCTAATATTAGATTATGTATCTTATGCTAATATTTTTGAGTTATTCCACATCTCCACCACATATGGTAGTATGTGCCTACATTGTGTTTACATTTCCAACAGATTTTTGATGTTTACATAACATTTAGCTAGTTTGTCTGGTGACCAGTGCCACCTGTGAAACGTTTTGTAGAGGTTTTCTTTATACGGGATTGCTCTCATAAACTTTGATACTTTCCAGATTTTAGACCAAGAATCTATATCTATGTTATGTTCTAAATCTTGCATCCAGGTAATCATTGGTGTTTTTACCACTTCATCTTGTAAATAGTCATTGAGTAGAAAATTATACAATTTCTGGATCAATTTGTCACTTGTGGACAACCAAATCTTATCTAATTTGCTTTTTGCTCCAACGAAGCCATTTTTTAAATCTTTATTAAATCTGGTCTTTAGTTGTATGGTTTCCCACCAAGTTAATTTTATATTTTGTGCTACGAGTCTTTCCTGTGATTTTATTTGGTTGTTTTTATCTAGTTGTTTGTTGTTCAGTCACACAGTCGAGTCCGACTCTTCGCGACCCCATGGACCAGATCACGCCAGGCCTTCTTGTCTTCCGCCGTCCTCTGAAGTTTGCTCAATTTCATGTTCATTGCATCTATGACACTGTCCAGCCATCTCATCCTTTGCCGTCCCCGTCTTCTTTGACCTTCAGTCTTTCCCAGCATCAGGGTCTTCTCCAGTGAGTGCTCCCTTCTCATTTGGTGGCCAAAGTATTTGAGCTTCAGTTTCATTATCTGGCCTTCCAGGGAACAGTCAGGGTTGATTTCTTTTAGGATTGACTGATTTGATCTTCTTGCAGTCCAAATTATCTATTTTATCTTTTGTCAGCAGCGTTGGTTTAATAAAAGCTTTGAATGGAGATACCCATTTCGGAATTTTATCATAGAAGCATTCTTTTATTTCTTTCCAGATCTTTATCAAAGTTCCTCTTATGGTATGTTGATGGACTTTTGTATGGATTCTTTCTTTTCCATACCATATATATGCACACCAACCCATTGCTAGATTGTAGCCCTCAAGGCTTAAAAGTCTTGTGTTCTCTAATGTCAACCAGTCTTTTATCCAGCACATTGCCGCTGCCTTGTAATGTAGATTCCAATTTGGTATTCCAACTCTTTCTTTTTTTTATCCTGTAAAACTTTCCATTTAATTTGTACGGTCTTATTGTGCCATATAAATTGTCTACATGTCTTGTCGAGATCCTTAAAGAAACTCATGGTTCTCAGGATTGGTATATTTTGAGCTAAGAAGAGAAATCTGGGAAGAATATTCATTTTTAGGGTAGCTATTTTCCCCATAAATGATAAATTGAGGCCTTTCCATTTCTGCAAGTCTTTCTTGATCTCCTTCAATAATTTTTCATAATTATCTTTGGTCAAAGTATTAGTTCTATGGGTTATTAGAATGCCTAGATACCTCACTCTTTTTTCTAATTGCATCTTAGATATTCTTTGTATCTGATCTTTTTGATTCTGAGTACAATTTTTGAGTAATATATTTGTTTTCTTAATTCTAAGGCCTGCAACCTGACCATAGTCTTGAATTTTTCCTATAAGATGTGGTATCGATGTTATTGGATCTTCTAATATGAAAACCAGATCATCTGCAAATGCTTGGAGTTTGAATTCTTCTTCCTTTATATTATGACCCTTTATTTGTTGATTACTTCATACCACATCGTTTAGTGTTTCTTATATAAAGATAAATAATAATGGAGACAATTGGCATCCTTGTCTTGTGCCTTTCTGTATTTTAATCTCCATTGGTTATTATTTTTGCCCATTGGTTAGTGTATATTGCTTAGATATATGAATAAAATTTAAATCCACAGTCCCAAGCTTCTAACTTTTGTAATAAGAACTCCCAACTGACATTATCAAAGGCTTTTTCAGCATCAAGGAATATCAACGCTAATTTTTTTTCCTAGTGTATTTCATAATACTCTAGTACATTAATAATAGTCCGTATGTTATTTTTTTATTAGTTTTTTTGGTAAAAAGCCTGATTGATCTTGATGAATCGTTTGTACTAAAACTTGTAAATGGGTTAAGTCAGTTTTTCCCCTCGCCTTTGTCCCATCTTTTTTTGTTGTTTCTTCTGCCTTTGTACTCATGGTTTCTTCTTCCATCTCGCTCTCTTCTTCTTCTCCTTGCCATCCCAAGTTTTCTCCCCATCTTTCCAGGAAATCTTGCACTTTAAATATTGAATCAATTTTATGTCCTCTGCCTTGGAAGTTGAACAGGATTCCTTCTGGAAGTAGCCATCTAAAAGTAATTCCATTGGATGTTAATAGCTTTGATAATATTATATAATTTTGTCTTCGTTCTCTTACTCTCCATGGCACATCTTTTAGAATTTTAATTTCTTTTTCTTGAATAGTAAACTTGGTGTCACTGGAGGCTCTAGTATTTTATCTCTCATGTATCTCCTACTGAATTTAACATGAACTTCTCTCGGTATTTTATTTCTTTTTGCATAGGAAGAATTTCTCCTATAGATTGTATGTATCTCACGTTCTATTTCTTCGTAAGATGCTATTTTCAATTGTTCTGTTAGATTTTGAATTAAGTCTTCTTTTAGATTTTTGTCTATTGCTTCTGGTATATTTTGAAATATTAGCACCAAAGAGGCTTTGTCCATTTCTAGATTCATCAATGTCTCTTCTATTTTATCTGTTTTTATTTTTAATTCTTGGACTTCTTGATCTACCTCTTGTATTTTTTCTTTTGTATTAGTACAAACTGTCACGATGTTTATAATCTCTTGTTTATTTTCAATTATCTGGTTTTTTATATCTTCTGTTTCTGATTTTATTTGTTGTGTTATTTCATCCATCTTTGTTTGGATTTGCCCCATTTCTTGTTTGATTATTTCACCCATTTTTACTTGTATGGGTTCTATTTCTTTCTTGATTAACTCTGGAACCATCGTGTCTAATGTAGTTTTCATAATTTGTGTCATAATTTCTTGCATAAGGGCTTTTAAGTCCTTCATGGTCATTTGTGCCACTGTCACTGTACTAGCTTTAAGGTGGCTTTGGATATTTGTTTGGCCTGGAGAGGTTAAAGATATTTTTCTAGTTCCCGTATTTCCAGTAGCCATTTATGTCCCTTGCTGTTACTGTGTATTGTGTGTTGTTACTACTATCTATGTTATAGCTATTTCCTGAATGAGATCCGTTATTTTCCCTTTAAATTTTCTATTATTATTATGCTGCTATGTCTTAGCTTATTTATAGTTTAAATGATTTAAGACTATATTTTCCCCTGAATGACGTCTGTTGTCTTCCTTTTAACTTGGTTCTGCTTTTCCCTGGGTTTCTTTATCTATTTGTATTATGTTATTGATTCAGTTATGTCATAGTCCTGATAATTAGCCTTCATCTCTTGTTGCTTTAGTTGTCTAGTCGTCTCTGTTGTCTCCGTTTCTCTCTCTTTGTTTTGCTGAGTTTTCCTTCTCACCCTTCCGTGTTTTTAGTCTCACCATGCCTCTTTCCTCGCCTGGCACTCATCACAGTTTCACTTTCCCCTCCTCAGTGTTCCCATCGCCGTTTATGGAGCGGTGCAGCAGGGAGCATGCAAGCAAATGAAAAGAAACAAGTAGAAAAGACAAAAAAACCAACCCTGTAATAAACCTAGTTCCTGGGTATGTTTAGAGTTTAATTGTTTATAGCCCTCCTTATACTACCCTTATTCTTTTTACTTAGTGCTTAGTCAGTCTGTTAATGGCTGTCTTAAAGGGAACCCTTCCCTATTTCCTTTTACATTCTATGTACTATTAGGGTATTTTTATTTTATGGTCTTAAGTATAAACATACTGTCCCTTCAGTAGATACACTTTAACATTACTTAGCTTCATATTTCGTTATTTCTGCTCTGTTGTTTGAAGACTCTGTCGGTTCGATGGGTTCGTCTAGCGCCCAGCGTTGAGTCAAGTGTCCCTCCTCATTTTCCGCTTGGAAGCAGCCCCAAATGCGCCAAGAGAGTTGCCAACCCCTTTTGTTCTGGGACAAGCTTGCTTTGGACCCTTCCTCTGAGAGGGTCCCTTTCGGGGTTGGAAACCCCAGAAAAACTGTACGGAAGCCCCGCAGACGAGCAGTATCAGCTGCTTGTGTCCACTCTCGGTGATCTCAGAACCAGATCTCCCAATTCTTAGTCTTTTTACTGCTGTTAGAAACCACAACATTCAAGAAACAGTGGGGGTACATTTTAACTTTTCAGGACATTCAGTTGCTGAACAATGACCTAAAAAGGAATTTCAAAGGGAGATTAGAAAGAGAGACTGCTGAATTGCAACTGATAATGAAGCTCAAGACAATGCATCCTCCTGGACTGAATCGAGACCTAGGTTTCTTCTCTCATTACAACACCTGCTATTGTCATTTGGTGTCTGAAATCACATCACTCTCCAAGATATAAGGACAGATGGACTCACATTCCAGATGTCTCTGAAGAAGTGAGCAGTGACTCATGAAAGCTCATGTCCTGCCACAAATTTTGTTCGTCATTAAGGTGCTACTGGACTCTTGCTCCCTTTCACTAATAAAGAATGCAAGTTGTGCTGTTATGTTTCCTTCCCCCATCTGTTAGAACTGGAAAGGGGGATCTCTCCAAGTGCCATGTGATATCATGTAATAGGCTCTGGAAATATATGGCATCTCTCTCTCCCCCCCCCCCCCTCTGAAGAAGTGTGCAGGTACACAAATGCTTATACCTGGAATAAAATGTTGTTGGTCTTAAAGGTGCCATAGGACTCTCTTTCTCTCTCTGGCTCCCTCCCTCCCTCCCCCACTCTCTCTCTGAAGAATTGTGCTTGCACACAAAGCTTATACCTGGAATAAAATGTTGTTAATCTTAAAGGTGCCACAGGACTCTCTTTCTCTCTCTGGCTCCCTCACTCCCTCCTTCTCTCTCTCTCTCTTTCTCTCTCTCAAGCACTGCACAGATCTGTGTGAGGGCAGATCTGTGCGTCCTCCCCCCAGCTCGCAATCCAAAACAGTCCAGTGGCACCTTTAAGGCCAAAGTTTATTCAGGTACAAACTCTCCCTCCTCTGTGAGGGCAGATCTGCGCTCCCCCCCATAGCTAGCACAACTACAGCTCAGGACCTGGCAACCCTATCACTATGACAAATTCATTTGCTACTAACTAGTAATATTCCTAATCTTCCAACCAAAAAGTGGACATTTTCATCAGGTTTTTTTTAAAAAATGTGATGCAGGAAGCAGGAACAGGAAGCAGCAAAGAGCCAGTTGCTTGTGGGTGGGATAGGAACCCTGCAGGGGTAAAATTTGGTCTGTGGGCTGTATCTTTGTCACCCCTCATTTAGGGTTTATTGAATTTTTCTCTTGCAGTTCAACCTATTTTTTGTTGTTTCTCTTTTTCTGCTGTGTGTTAGTATGTGTTAGTGCTTGTGCTCTGAAGGCCTCTCTGTGGTATTAGTGGCCTATAGTCAGTTATTGTCTTCTTTGCAAAAATCCTTTTGCAGTAAATTCATTGAAAGCAAACTCCAAAGTGTACATTGGAGTATTCCTGAACTCTGCCAACAGAGGAGAGGGTGCTGCACAGCGAGGTGGCTGATACATTTTGGTTGGGTGGGGAAACTCATCTGAAACTTGGGACTTTAACCAAACCTTTTTGGACTAGACTGTCTGACTGGGGGTTCGTTTATTCTCATATGACTAAACTATAGACCAAAGAGAAATTATTTTTACCTATTGTATATGTCACTTAGCTTTGTTTATAGCTATAATTAATATAATGAATGTAACCTCAAGAACAAGAGAGGCAACAGTTGACCTCACCCAGCGAGGGGACAGGACAGTTCTTAAATCTCTTTATTTGTTGCCTGTGAAGTATAGACTACATTTTGCTTGGATTTGAGATGCTCCTTTTTGTTGTTGTTATATCTAGGTCTATATGATGTTAGTCAGAACCTGTAAGTTAATTCATGAAGAAAAGGGTGCATTTAGTTTCAGCAAAGAGCATTGCAATTTAATGTATTAAACAGAGAAGCATGGGAAAGTGATGGTCTGAGTATAAGCAACTTGGAAGAAATTTGACTTTCCTATAAACTGATAGAGAAATGGGTAGACAATGAAGAGTGGTTAGCTCCTTTGTTGCATCTATGCAGAGGTGATAATTGTAAATTATTGCAGCTCCTGCCAGGATTCTTATACTGCAGCTGGCTTGCCTGTCTAGTGAGGATGACATGGAAGCTTGCAAGGGAAAATAATAATAAAAGAACCATGTTTGTTACAGTCAGATCATTCTTTGTCCTCTGGGATGCTGGTTTAAGACAGTCCCACAGAATCTATCAAACTTCGTCCCACGCCATCTGTTCTGGAGATACCGCTTTCCTATTCTCAAAAGAGGCCATACATGACCGTCATTGTTATGCACCTCAGCTTTTAAATAACAGAGTGCGTTATAATTCCTTTGTAACACCCAGCATTGTGAGGCTCAGACTGAAACATGACCCCCCAAAAGGCATACATTTCTATGATGTGGCTGACATGCTGTTTGTGAAATACATTATGGTGGAAAAATAAATGACTAGGCAAAGGAGGGAGATGCTTTGCTCCGTTTATGTTTGAAAACCATAAGAAAATAGCATGGACATGATCTCCCAGGAATTGTTCATTTAATTGGGTGGTGGTGGCGGGTTACATTCAAAATTCAGAATTTCTATATATGTTAGCAAAATGTTTTAAAATTTTTCTCTTTTTCGAGGGCTTGTTTTGTTGTTTAAATTAATAGCATTGGATTGGTTTAATACTTAATTTTCCATTTGCATTTAATTCATTGTGCTGTGATTTTAAAAGATGACAACTTTTGCTCCAGTCAGACGTGCCATTTTGTGCAGAGGGGAAATGAGCCTCCCCTGGTTAAAATTGACACGGCACTGTGCAATCACACATCCTTTGTAGCTGTGGGCTTAACCCGTCATTGCCCAATCAGACGGCACATTTGGCCAAGTGTGGGGGGTTGCCTTTTGTTTTCCATGCACATAAATGAGGAATTGCACCTCCGCACTGAGGGCTCCCTATGGAGTATGCAGTTATGCACATACTACTAAGCGAGGGGGAGGGGAAAGCACCGAGTTGGGATGGAATAAACAGACCATCCCGATGGCATGAGAGTGTGCTTGAGCTATCAGGCAGGGGAAAGTGCATCTGTACCCCATCGGCAAGCATTAGGACCGGACTTTCCCCAGTGTCTTTTAACTCCGCTTCCGTGGCAGGGCAGCACGGGCTGCTGATGGCAGTGGGAACTTTCCAAGATGTTGCTGTCTGATTATGCTCTTTAGATCTGTCAGACATTCGCAGCTGAGTCAGATTTAAAGTCATGTCTGACCATAGCCTTTGTTTGCTTAAAAAGTAGGAGCTGCTTATTTTAAACGAAGTTACTTTTTGTCTACACTTTTTGTCTATGAGGTAGTTACATACTAAAATGATTACCTTCAGAATGGGAGCGTTCCCCTGAAAATTTATGATTAGGCTCCGGAAAAATTGAATGTGTGGTCCATTTTAGATATAGATATTAATATTTTGGTCACTGTGCAAACTATAGAAGTATTGACCTATGCCATCAGTGAAACGGTATTTAACACAGCTTGCATTTTCAAAAATATCTTTGCAAATGTGACCCTCGCTAATTCTTAATTTCTATTTATAAAAAGCATGAACTTCCATAAATTACCCTTTGTGTGGTATAGTGGTTAGAATTTTGGATTAGGATTGGGATGAATACAGTTCAAATTCTCACTCTGTTCTAAAGGTCATTGGGTGACTTTGGGTGAGTTACTATCTCTTGCCCTGACTACATCATGAAGATACAGTGTGCTGTTTTGAACTCCTTGGTGGAAGGGTGAGATATAGAAATAATGCCCAGAATTACCCTTACACTCCTTTGTGTGATAGGCAGGCAGTAGGCTTGCAGGGACAATAGCCAAGTGTTGCTTGTACAGTCCAGGAGGTAGGGAGGAAAATGCATATCAGATTTCAGGAGTAAAGGCAAAGCCAGCTGATAGGCAACTAGGGCCCCATTCACATGGAGGATTTGCCGCGCTAAAGGCACGAATGTCAGGTGGATTTTTGGAGCACGATCACACCGCAACATCTGGGAAGCGTAGCGCACCCATGGCCAACCCGTGGCATCCTGCCGAAAATGCACAGTAAAAAAACTACCTCAGAAAGTGCACTAGTATCCAGAAAACATGGGGGAGGGGCAGGCGGCTGATTGTGGGACGCTAGTATCCCATGGCATCCGTGCCCGTCTATGTCCCATCGCAAACTGGATGTTTTTCGTAAGTGCATGGGCCCAAACATTTAACTGAAAGCAGTGCTGCTCTGCGGAACTGCGCATGCGCACATACGCGAAACGCTTGCAGCGCCAGTTCTTTGCCATGCTCCAGCATCACCATGGGATCACCAGCTAACAGCCTAAGCGTGAAGACTCGGGGGACCGTGTGATCGGGCTACCGTGCTTTATTTTGCTCCGGGGCAAACAGCCACGCCTCCCCCCTGCGTTACCTGGCCCGTGTGACTGGGGCCTAGAAGAGTTGCAAACCTGGGGAGTAATTTCTCCAGTGGAGTTCAGTGACTGGGCAAATCCTGTTGTTTGTATTCCTAAAAATGATGGAAATATTAGAATTCGTGGCAATTCCTGGCTGGACGTTGACAGATATCCAATTCTTTTTTTAAATATATAAATATTTCATTATTTTCAAAAATATGAACAATCAACTATCATGTAACACATAATAACTTTAACAATAAATAAACTAACTCATTATACAAAAAACATGGTTATAATATAAGTTTAACAATAAATCAAAAATAAAACAAAATATATTAAAATATAGATCCCAGATTCCTACTTCTTGGACAGATATCCAATTCTCAAACCACAGGATCTGTTTAATAAAATGGCAGGAAGAGTCAGGTTTACAAAATTAGACCTTTCCTAAGCTTACTAGCAAGTTCTTCTAGATTCAGAAAAGTTTCTTTCAGTAGGATTATATAATATTTGAATTAATATAAATTACTTCAGTCTTTATTTCCTCATTCTACCTTTCTGTTACATAACCAATATGTCAAGTCGACTCTTTTCCCAGAAAGCTTCCCTGTGGATTGCACTACTTTTAGTGATCATAGCCTTGAGTCTGACATGTCTCAGAAAATCTAGAGTTGAAGATGCTTAAATTCCACAAGTTAGAGTGTTCAAAGCAGGATCTTGCATCTCTCTCTGTGTGTATGTATGTGTGCATGAGAGAGAGAGAGAAAGGTATAACTCTGCTTAGGACTGCACTGTTTTCCTAGGTTGCCTTAATGTACTGAACAGAAAAGGCCAAGTACTGCTACCTATTTGTAATTCCTTAACGCTGGACTCAAACTTTGTTATATTGGCATTATATTTAGGTAAAATCTCTTAGATGGGTGACATGTATATTTTAAAGAATATGTTTCGGTCTACCACAAATGTGGCTGCCAATTTTGTTAATTATACTTATTTTCCTTGATGGAATCTCACAAAGTGCTACTTTGCTGCTGTGGATTGTTTTGATGTTTCCCTTAACAATGGGAAAAAAGCATTATATTGCACTCATACTTGTTGCTGTGGACAGCTGTTTCCTAACCAAACTCCAGTAGCAGTTTCCATAAAGTAAAACAAGCTGCCAGCCATCATTTATATGAAGTGAATGAAAGGCTGGATCTACACTTGCAGAAGTACTAGGGGTAAAGTTGTGGAATCCTGGGGTAGGTGAAAGATTGGGCCATACCTCTTTAGACTGAAGGTGGGGGGATCATATTTTTGAATGCCCTCTGTGTAAATACACCTTGAAAAGGAGAACAAGGCCCTAGGCTCTTTGTCTTCCCCGTAACGTACGTTGACTTAGACAAGAAAAACCACATAAATACAAAGGGTTTTAAAAGGGGGATTATATTTACTTATTTTAAAAGAATTATGAAGCCAGAATGCCAGCAGGGGGTTGGGGGCTATCCAGTGTTTTGCACGGAGTGTCACATGTATGACTATCTGCCCACTGGACAGAAGTCTTGGGTGTGTGCTTGGTGCAAGGAGCTCCTGGTTCTCAGGGAACGTGTGTGTTCCCTTGAGGCCAAGGTGGCTGACCTGGAGAAGCAGAGACAGTCAGCTAGGAGCTCAGAAAAGACTCTCGGGGACTTGTTAGCTACGTCCCACTCTGGATCTGGCAGCCCCGCTGCTGTCAGGGAGCATGAGGGTCTAGGGGAAACAGGGCACCATGCTGAGGATAAGGGGAATGTGCCCTCAGAAGGGACCTCTTCCCCAGCTGGTGAGCGGCTCTCCTTTTGCACCAAGGAACCATCCCTGAGCAGGGTGGGAGGGGGGCTCTTGGTAGTGGGTGATTCGATCCTTAGGCAGGTAGACAGCTGGGTGGCGAACCCGCGTACTGACCGTATGGTGACTTGCCTGCCTGGTGCAAAGGTAGCGGACATTACGCGTGTTTTAGATAGGCTGGTAGATAGTGCTGGGGAGGAGCCAGTGGTCGTGGTGCATGTCGGCACCAACGATGTGGGGAAATGCAGTCGTGAGGTCCTGGAGGAGAAATTTAGGATGCTGGGCAGGAAACTTAGGTCCAGGACCTCCAAGGTAGCCTTCTCAGAAGTGTTACCTGTTCCACGCGCAGGGCCGGAGAGACAGGCAGAGATCAGGAGTCTCAATGCGTGGATGAGACGATGGTGTAGAGGGGAAGGGTTCAGGTTTGTTAGGCACTGGGATACTTTTTGGAACAAGAGGGAGCTGTACAGGCGAGACGGTCTCCACTTGTCCCGAGAAGGAACCAGGCTGCTGGCGCTTAAAATCAAAAAGGTGGCAGAGCAGCTTTTAAACTGAATATTGGGGGAAAGCCGACAGGAGATGAAAAGTCTCTGGTTCGGGTTGGCTCATCTCAGAGAGATGAGGGGGTACCTGTTGCTTTTCTACAGGGAGGTGGATTGAAATTGTCCACAGAGGCCATGGCTGGTGACATGGACTGCCGGACAACGACTCGAGATAGCAAGAGGAAGGATGCAGGCTTAACTTGTAAGGGAAATTACAGCTGTTTCTATACAAATGCTAGAAGTGTCCGAGGTAAAATCGGGGAGTTGGAGTGCTTGGTGTCGGAGGGAAAAATAGACATTGTGGGTATTTCTGAAACTTGGTGGGATGAGGAAAATCAGTGGGACACAGTGATTCCCGGTTATATATTATATCGGAAGGATAGGGGGGGAAGGGTTGGAGGTGGGGTAGCTCTGTATGTCAGAGAGGGTATAAAGTCTAGAAAGATTGAGAGGCTAAGTGAATTGGATTCGCTTCTGGAAGTTCTATGGGTTGAAATAGGGGGGCCAAAAGGAAACTTAACACTGGGAGTTTGTTATCGCCCACCAGATCAAAAGATAGAGGAGGATTATAAAATGATGAATGCCTTAAAGATAGCAACTAGACAAAAACACTGTGTAATAATAGGTGATTTTAACTACCCACACATTGATTGGGTCAATATGTGTTCTAGCCGGGAAAAAGAGATTGAGTTTCTAGACACTCTAAATGACTGTGCTATGGAGCAGATGGTCACGGAACCTACCAGGGGAGAGGCGATCCTTGATTTGGTCCTAAGTAACACTCAAGACCTGGTGAGAGATGTAAAAGTGATTGCACCGCTTGGAAACAGTGATCATAATGTTGTTGAGTTCATCATTTGTACAAATAGAGAATTGGCCAAAAAGACTCACACAACCATTTTTAACTTTAAAAGGGGTAATTTCTCTGATATGAGGGGACACGTGGGGAGGAAACTGAAAGGAAAAGTAGAAAGGGTCAAAACAATTGGGGAAGCTTGGGATCTATTTAAAACTACGATCCTAGAAGCTCAAAAAATATATATTCCGCAGGTTAGGAAAGGCACAAACAGGTATAGGAAAAAGCCTGCATGGTTAACAAACAGAGTAATGGAGGCTGTAAAAAGTAAAAAGAATTCCTTTAAGCAGTGGAAAGCTAGTCACAGTGAGGCTGATAAAACGGAACACAGGCTATGGCAAATAAAATGCAAGTCTGAGGTCAGGCAGGCAAAAAGGGAATATGAGGAGCATATAGCAAAAAACGTAAAAACCAACAATAAAACTTTCTTCAAATACATTAGAAACAGGAAACCAGCCAGGGAGGCAGTGGGGCCCTTGGACGACCAAGGGGTAAAAGGAGTATTGAAGGATGATAGGGAAATGGCTGAGAAGCTAAATGCATTTTTTGCCTCCGTCTTCACTGTGGAAGATGAGAAGTGCTTGCCCACTCCAGAACCACTGATTTCAGGAGGGGTGTTGAAAGACCTGAGTCAGATTGAGGTGACGAGAGAGGAGGTCCTAAAACTGATAGACAACTTAAAAACTGAAAAATCACCAGGCCCAGATGGCATACATCCGAGAGTTCTGAAAGAACTCAAATGTGAACTTGTAGATCTCCTGACAAAGATATGTAATCTTTCCTTAAAATCTGCCTCCATTCCTGAGGATTGGAAGGTAGCTAATGTCACTCCCATCTTTAAAAAGGGTTCCAGAGGAGATCCGGGAAATTACAGGCCAGTCAGTCTGACGTCGATACCGGGTAAATTGGTGGAAACCATTATTAAGGAAAGAATTAGTAGGCACATAGATGAACAAAACCTATTGAGGCAGACTCAGCACGGTTTCTGTAAGGGAAGATCTTGTCTCACTAACCTGTTAGTGTTCTTTGAGGGGGTGAACAAACATGTGGACAAGGGGGATCCAATAGATATTATTTACCTTGACTTCCAGAAAGCTTTTGATAAAGTTCCTCATCAAAGGCTCCTAAGTAAGCTCAAAAATCATGGGATAGAAGGACAAGTCCTTTTATGGATCAAAAACTGGCTAGTTCATAGAAAACAGAGAGTGAGTGTAGGTGGGCAATTTTCTCAGTGGAGGGTGGTAAGCAGTGGGGTACCGCAGGGATCAGTACTTGGTCCACTGCTTTTTAACTTGTTCATTAATGATTTGGAGATGGGAGTAAGCAGTGAAGTGGCTAAATTTGCGGATGATACAAAGTTGTTCAGGGTGGTGAAAACCAGTGAGGATTGTGAGGCACTCCAAGGGGATCTGTCAAGGATGGGCGAGTGGGCGTCAACATGGCAAATGGGGTTCAATGTGGCCAAGTGCAAGGTGATGCACATTGGAGCCAAAAATCCTAAATATAAATACACATTGATGGGGTCTGAACTGGCAGAGACTGAGCAAGAGAGAGATCTTGGAGTTGTAGTGGATAACTCACTGAAAATGTCGAGACAGTGTGTGACTGCAATAAAGAAGGCCAATGCTATGCTGGGGATTATTAGGAAGGGTATTGAAAACAGATCAGCCAATATAATAATGCCCCTATATAAATCAATGGTGAGACCTCATTTGGAATACTGTGTGCAGTTCTGGGCACCACACCTTAAAAAGGATATTATAGCTTTGGAAAAAGTGCAGAAAAGGGCAACTCGAATGATAAAAGGGTTGGAACACTTTCCCTATGAGGAAAGGTTAAAGCGCTTAGGGCTCTTTAGCTTGGAGAAAAGACGACTGAGGGGTGACATGATCGAGGTTTATAAGATTATGCATGGGAAAGAGCAGGTAAAGAAAGAGGTACTTTTCTCCCTTTCTCACAATACAAGAACTCGTGGGCACTCCATGAAACTGCAGAGCGGTCGGGTTAGAACGGATAAAAGGAAGTACTTCTTCACCCAAAGAGTGATTAACACATGGAATTCACTGCCACAGGAAGTGGTGGGTGCTACAAGCATGGACGGCTTCAAAAGGGAATTAGATAAGCATATGGAGCAGAGGTCCATCAGTGGCTATTAGCCACAAGGTATAGCTAGGGGCTCTGGGGCAAGTGATGCTCTGTCTTCTTGGTGCTTGGGGGGGGGGTCAACAGTGGGAGGGCTTCTAATGTCCTGGCCCCACTGCTGGACCTCCTGATGGCACTGGTATTTCTGGCCACTGTGTGACACAGAGTGTTGGACTGGATGGGCCTTTGGCCTGATCCAACACTGGTGTCTCTTATGTTCTTAACTGACACTGGAAGCTTTCTCCTAGATTAGAGATGTTAAGGCATGGAAAAATCTAGAAAAAGTCAGGAAGGTTTTTTTCCTGAGGACTTTTTTCAATCGTGTGTGTGTGTGCGTTAAGTGCCATCAAGTTGCTTCCAATCTATGGTGACCTTAGAAATTAATTATGTTCTGTTGTTAACAGTCTTGCTCAGGTCTTGCAATTGAAAGCCATGCGTTCCGTGACTGAATCAATCCATTTCATGTTGTATCTTCCTCTTTTCCTGCTGCCTTCAATTTTTCCCAGCATTTTTGTGTTTTCCAGTGACCCTTTTCTTCTTATAATGTAACCAAAGTATGATAGCCTCAGTTTAGTCATTTCAGCTTCTAGGGTGAGTTCAGGCTTGATTTGATCTAAAACCCAACTATTTGTCTTTTTGGTGGTTCACAGTATCTATAACATTATCCTCCAGCACACATTTATGAATTATCTTGCACACAGTTGCCAGCAACACATTCTTACACTTAATAATTTTTTCTAGCTCCTTCATAGCCCTTCCCAGTCTCAATCTTCTCCTGATTTCTTGATTGCAATTTCCCTTTTGGTTGATGGTGGAACCAAGGAATAGAATATCTTGAACAATTTCAATTTCTTCATCGTCAACTTTAAAGCTCTATAATTCCTCAGTAGTCATTACTCTCATTTTCTTCATATTCAGCTGTAACCCTGTTTTGGCACTTTCTGCTTCAGTCTTCATCAGCAGTCGTTTTCTTCCAGTAATATAGTGTCACCTGCATATCTCAAACTGTTAGTGTTCCTTCCACCACTTTTCATTCCATCTTAACCTAAATCTAATCCAGCTTTCCTTATATGTTCTGCATATAGATAGAAGAAATAGAAAGATAGAATACATCTTTGTCATTTGGAAACCATTCTGTTTCTCCACATTCTGTCCTAAGAGTAGCTTCTTGTTCAGAGTACAGGTTGCAAATCAAAACAACCAGATGTTGTGGCACACCCATTTCTTTTAATACCAGCCATAGCTTTTCATGATCCACACAGTCAAAAGCTTTGCTGTAATCTATGAAACACAAACTGATGGAAAAATTAGGAATTTGGGGGGAGTGCCAAAAATAATTCCTGAAAAATATTTTCTCATTCAGAACAAACCAAATGCACCGTAATACAAGGTTTTCACACTCGAAATGTGTATCATAAAAATTATGGGGATTTTCCTCCAGTTTTTGCAGTGGAAAAAATTAAGAAATTTTGGGGAGCACTTAAAAATGGCTATGATTGTTCCCCTTTTGGAATGGGTGAAATAGAAGACGTTTACTCAAAATGCATAGTGTTTTTTTTTTAATGTAAGACAATCTACAGTATCAGGTAATGATAATTCTTATGTATGATTGTAGATATATCCAAGGCCATGATTTTTTTAAAGCAAAATCACTATTTTAGTCATCCAGGGTTTGTGGACTGGGTCTGGGAGTCAGTAAATAACTCCTTAGAGGAGCTGGTTGCCCCTGCCTTGAAGCAGGCAGTGCTGTGTCCACTCCTAGAGAAACTTATTTTGGACCCAGGAAAGTAAGGAGATTGAATGAGTGGTGGATAGGCAACTTCAGGGACTCCTAAAAGAAGCAGATTGTTTGGATCATTCCAATCTGTTTTCAGGCCTGGTTATGGGAATGAAACAGCCCTGGACACCCTGGTGGATGGTGTGCACTGGGAGATGTACAGAGGGAGTGCAACCCTGTTCATTCTCCTGGGCCTCTCTGTTGATACTGTTAATCATGGTATCCTTCTGGACCACCTTTTGGGGTTAGGACTGGGAGGCACTGTTCTGCAGTGGTTTTAGACCTAACTTGAAGGTAAGTCTCAGAGTGTGGTGCTGGGGGACTGCTGCTTCACCCCTTGGCCTTTGGCAAGGTTCTGTGTTGTCCCGCATGCTTTCCAATATTTATGTTAAAATTAGGGTTGCCAGGTCCAACTCAAGAAATACCTGGGGACTTTGGGGGTGGAGCCTGGAGACTTTCCCATGCCCTAAACAAACAAACAAACGAACAAACAAACAAACAAGCAAACAAAACAGCAGTGTAGTTCTCCTGAATACAGTCCTCTGAATTCCTCATCCTTTTTTTGCCTTTAAAGGGTTTCCCAGTAGCTTCCACTAAATGAAAGTGTTATTTGTCATACTACCACAAGTCCCTTGTCAGGCTTTGGTAGCATTTCCAAGCATGGCTTTATTAAGGAACACACACACTCACAAAGCAGCCAAAATAAACAATTTATCCTTTCCCAAACACAGTTTGCAAGCCCACACTTTTGTGATCTCACTGGGGCACTGGTATAAATTGTTTTACTCACAGGAGTTGCTGAATGTAACAATCTTCTTTATTTCAACCAAGTTCTTCAGACTAACACAAAAAAACAAAAGTAAGTAAGAGAGCAGTCTAGGGGGTAGAGTTTTCCTCCATCCCATAATCAGGTTCTAGTTAATTCTTTACTATCCATTTTACTATACACACAAAGTCTGAAACAAATGCAAAACAAACAGAGGGCCTGTGCTCTCTTCCTTTCTCACCCACTTCACACATCCCATGGCCCATGCCTGCTTGCCCCCCCCTATGCAGCTTTTGTCCTGCTGAGATTTAAAGGCACACACACATTCCCAACAAGATTGAAAGGTACATCATGGCTGTTGGGTGGGGCCTCTCCCTGCCGGCCAGGTGGCTGGCAGTGGGGAGGAGCCTGCAAAATGGGGGATTCTCTGCCTGGACCTGGGGGCTGGCAAGCCTAGTTAAAATGCTGGGAGAAGTCCTAAACTGTTAACTGAAATGCAAGTTCTGATTTCTGAGAGGAGATATCTAAGATGAGGTACTGGGAAGTGGGGAAGGGGAAATATGGCCTTACTGCTTCTTGAATGAAGGAGATGGATGGTTTTAAAAATATAAGGTATGTGTGAATTTTGATTAAGATCCTTTTCATCTGCAAGACAGTGTAATTAATCATATCAATGGGAAGTCTAAATCAGACTTGTCTGTTGTTGTTGTTCAGTACATTACAAGGTCTTTGAGTGTTGTCTTGATCCACTGATGTCGGTAACTCCCATGCCTGCTAATTTCCCCTTTAGAAGTCTCAACAACAGACATTCAAGTTAGTTTGATACATCATATTAGTTCCCTAATTTCTAAACATCCCACCCCACCCTTTATGTTCTCTCCCCTCCCCACCTCCCCCAGTTTATCTTATTTTTGGATGATTTCCCCATTCAATAGATTATCCTCATTTCAAGGCTACCCATCAAATGAATTCCAGACAGTGTGACCAGCTCCAACCGAATTTCTAATAGGTAGTGTCAAATGAATTGAAGCTAACATACCTTAG
>NW_015165450.1:0-5299 GCF_001447785.1 Gekko japonicus
CTCTTCTTCTTCTTCTTCTTCTAGGTTCAGAGAGTCACCCTCCATCTGAATTCCAGTTGACCTTCCTGCTTGCAGGCTCTCATGGTTGGCCACAGTTGGAGAGCAGATGACGGATTCTAGGGAACTCACGTCAAACTGAGCCAGCCTTTTCTCATGCTGTTAATACAATCTGTGCTTACTAGTGGAAAACAAATTGTGTCTGGCGGTGGGGGGGAAGTGGGCTTGCCATCTTCCTTTCGTGTGGGGGCCTAAAGGGTGGAGCGTCTCCTCCGAGAACACAGAACCAGAGACACCTTCGCCTTCAAAAGCGTCCCACTTCCTCTCCTCTGTACTTAGCAAAAGCCTTTGAAAGAAAGAGCCCCTTTCCCACTCACAAAGGTGATAGCCTCAGAATCAATTGGTGTGGTGGCGGCCGCCTTCCTCCTTTGCCGTGTCTCACTCTGCAAAGGTGAGGAGTTCACCGGCGGTCTCTGCTCGATGAAGCAAAGCTCCCGTTCGTAGGCCTCATGGTGCAGAATTGCCTTGGAAGCAAGGGTCCGTTTCCCTGGAGAAAATGGCGGACTCTATGGCATTGTAACATGCAGAGGTCCCTCCCTTCCCCAAACCACGCCCACTCCAAGGTCCACCCCTAAATCATCCAGGTATTTCCCAACCCAGAGCTGGCAAGCCGGTTTGGTGTCATGGTTAGGAGCGCGGACTCTAATCTGGGAGAACTGCATTTGATTCCCCACTCCTCCACATGCAGCTGCTGGTGTGACCTTGGGTCAATCACATCTTCTCTCAGAGCTGTTCTCTCAAGAGCAGCCCTCAAAAGAGCTCTCTCAGCCCAACCTACCTCACAGGGTGTCTGTTGTGGGGAGGGAAAGGGAAAGGAGATTGTAAACCACTCCGAGACTCCGAGTGAAGGGCGGGGTACAAATCTAATCTCCTCCTTCTCCTTTGACCAAGGAAACCAGCATCCATTTATAGCCTGAAGTCATTCTAGTACTTTCTAAAACAAATGATTCAAAGGATACCTGCAACAGTTGCTGTCGATTTTTCGGGATGTGTGGCCGTGGTCTTGGCATTGTAGAACCTGACGTTTTGCCAGTAACTGTGACTGACATCCTCAGAGGTACAAACACAGAAAGATGGAATACTGTCTGTGTCAAGGTGAGAAATGGTAGGCAGTAAATTTCAATTACCATGTCAGATTACACAGGGAAGCCATTGAAATTCACAAAAATAAACATAATTTCAAGAAGAAAGAGGAGCGTTTAAAAATAAATATGACATGGCTTCCTGTCCTGAAAAACACAAAAGGCTTTACATCAGACAATAGCACTATAAAGAAGATTAGAATTTCAACAACCTCCTCAGGAAGCAGGAAACCTTCTCAGGAAACAAAAGAACCTCCTCAGGAAAGCTCCTCCATTGGCATGTCCATAGCCTGGGGAACTCCTACAAGACAATGACTCAGCCCTACCCCACCTTCCTGAGTAGATATAAATGTACTGCCTACCATTTTCTTCTCACCTTGACACAGAGAGTATTCCATCTTTCTGTGTTTATACCTCTGAGGATGCCAGTCACAGTTACTGGCAAAACGTCAGGTTCTACAATGCCAAGACCACGGCCACACTTCCCGAAAAATCGACAGTAACTAATGACCTCTGGCCGTGAGAGCCTTTGACGACATATTGAATACCTACAACCAGGGGTCATTTCCTGCAGGAGCGCACAGGAACGGAGCTCCGGCAGTAAAGAGCCCAGGGGGTGGGCACATGCAACAAGCCCTGCCCCCTGCTCCCAGCAGCCCTCAGTCAGAGCAAGAAGCAGCCAGGTAAGTTGCAGAGCTCCCCCTGGATCCAAAACAGTCCAGTGGCACATTTAAGACCAAGTTTTATTCAGGTACAAGCTCTCCCTCCTCTGTGACGACAGATCTGCACGTTCCCCCCACCCTCCAATAGCTAGCAATCCAAAACAGTCCAGTGGAGCCTGAGCGGTGGGTGTTGCCTTCTGACACACTTCCGGTGATGTCAGGGTGTGTGTGGCCTATGCAAATAAGTTATGTTTCTATGAAATGACCCCTGATGAGAGAGGTTTATAAAATTATGCGTCCCTAAATAAAATTATGTATCCCTAAATACTAGAACTCAAGGGCATCCAATGAAGCTGACGGGCTGTAGGTCCAGAACGGACAAAAGGAAATTCTACTTTACACAGAGAATGATTCAAAGGTGGAATGCACTGCCAGTGGATGTCGTGAGGGCCACAGGAATAAACAGCTTGAAAAAGGGGATCAGAGATCACTCCTGAGCTCTCTCCCCTCACGAAACCCTGTCTTCCCCATGCCCCACAGCCAATACAGTTTCCAGCTCCAGGTTGAGAAATGACTGTAGAATTTGGGAGTGGACCCTGAGGATGGCGGGGTTTGGGGTAGGTGAGGGACTTCAATGGGGTATAATGCCACAGAGTCCAGCCACGAAGAGCCAGTTTGGTGTCGTGATTAATCTGGGAGAGCCGGGTTTGATTCCCCACTCCTCCACTTGCACCTGGCTGGATGACCTTGGGCAAGCCATAGGTCTGATCAGAGATGTTCTTGAAAAACAGCCGTTTCTGTCACTCAGCCCCACCTACCTCACAGGATGTCTGTTGTGGGGAGGAGAAGGGAAAGGAGTTTGTAAGCCGCTTTGAGACACCTTTGGGTAGTGAAGGGCGGGGTATAAATCCAATCTCTTCTTCTTCTTTTACCTCACAGGGAGTCTGTTGAGGGGAGGGGAAGGGAAAGGAGTTTGTAAGCCGCTCTGAGACACCTTTGGGTAGTGAAGGGCGGGGTATAAATCCAATCTCTTCTTCTTCTTCTTTTACCTCACAGGGTGTCTGTTGTGGGGAGGGGAAGGGAAAGGAGTTTGTAAGCCGCTCTGAGACTCCTTTGGGTAGGGAAGGGCGGGGTATACATCCAATCTCTTTTTCTTCTTCTTTTACCTCACAGGGTGTCTGTGGTGGGGAGGGGAAGGGAAAGGAGTTTGTAAGCCGCTCTGAGACTCCTTTGGGTAGTGAAGGGCCGGGATATAAATCCAATCTCTTCTTCTTCTTCTTCTACCTCACAGGGTGTCTGTTGTGGGGAGGGGAAGGGAAAGGAGTTTGTGAGCCGCTCTGAGACGCCTTTGGGTAGTGAAGGGCCGGGTATAAATCCAATCTCCTCCTTCTCCTCTTCTTCCAAAGCAGCCATTTTTTCCAGCTGAACTGCTCTCTGTCACCTGCAGGTCATTTTTAATAGCAGAAGCTCTCTAGCCACCACCTGGAGGTGAGTGACCCTAACCGCCGAATTGCCAGGAATTTCCCAGCATTTTGTTGGGGACCCTAGCAGGGTGCAGGATTTCATCCAAAGTTGTTATTTCCCCCCCCTCATGACAGCTGGGACCGACCGAGGGGAGGCGGGAAAGAACAAGGTCATGAAAAGAAGAGTGTTGTAGGCCCGGTTAATTAAGGAACCATCATCAGCCCCTTTGAAGATTAAAGCTCTATCCCCCATAAGTGATTAAAAAAAAAAAAAAGCATTATGAGACAGCTACTAGTTCACCCTTTTATTGAGAGTGGGGGAGGGGTGGCAGAGTTCCCCGGGGTCTTTCTGTGTTTTACAGAGCAATATTAAATTCATATAAATCATTGTCCCAAGGCCTTCTGGAATCCTGTCAAAAGATTCATAGGTGGGTTGTCAAGGGGAATCGCCGCGGGCCGCTCCGAGGTAATGATATTCTCCAGCTAACCTTTCTCTCTAGGCCCTTCTCCGAGTGCTTCTCGGCTCCCTCCATTTTCTTTGTTCAACCGATATTTCCTGATTGCGCTCCGTAGGAGACGTGGGACATAATTACATACGATCCTTGTCTTCTTTTAATTAGTACTTTTCTTTTTCCGCGACGAGGGCCGACTGATCCCTTTCGTTTGTTCCTGGGCGTCAAAACGGAGCCTCTCTTTAAAGAGGCCTTTTCAAAACCGTTGACAGATCGCCAGTCACAAAAGTACATTTTCCTCTCGGCGGGCTAATCGTTCCTAATTCTGATGGATTATTTCAGGGTAGTGCTCGGTTCAGAGAGAGATTTCCAAATTCTAAACAGAAGGGAAGTGGTTTTGTTTTTAACTGAGGGAAATGGGGGAAAAAAATCTAAAAGTACCCAGGGCTGCCAACTTCCAGGTGGTAGATGGAGATCTCCTGGGATTACAACGGATCTCCAGGTGACAGAGATCAGTTCAGATGGAGAGAATGGCCGCTTTAGAAGATGGGATCTATGGCATTGTACCCCATGGATGTCCCACCCTTCCCCAAACCTTGCCCTCATCCGGCTTCACCCCCAAATCTCCAGATATTTCTCACCCTGGAGCTGGGAACCCGAAGACCAACCTCCCAATTTTTTTAGCCGGCTTGGTGCGGCGCTCGGTAAATCTTCGTCATAACGTGACATGATTAAGTTATCCCCCTTTCACCCGATTCTTGCAATTTTCCCTCTGTGAAGATTTATGAAAAGTTACTCAGAGACACCTGTGTGGAAAAAAGAAAAGAAAAACCAAAACGAAAAGGAACAATCAAAAATCCCCACTCCATCATCATCTCTGAATTGTGCCTGGAAGCATTTCTGTCTTCCTGAATGAATAGCGACGTGTCAGAGGGAAAAGGTGTCTTCACACCACAGAACTATTTTGCCCCTAGGAAACCTGGGGCTTCCCCGTTCCGTTCCTCCTCCCCCCGTTCTATGCCTTGTTACCTAGATACTAACAATGGTGGAGAAGCCCTTTTTTAAAACAAAAAACAAACACAGGAAGAAATAATTTATTTTTTAAAAATAAAACTCTTGTTTTAATTAATAACAGTCGACTCCTCCCCAGCATGTGTTTGGTACATGTAGCTTCTCAGAATTTCCCTGTGAGGTATGAACAACCCTGGGGGGGATGGTGAGTGTGTCTGTGTGTCAGGTTCTCCATAATTCTTATCTCTTCAACCCTCACAGAGTGTCTGTGATGTGATAATTACCTGCTGCTCCCTCTTTTCTGCTCCCTGACGCTGAGCAATCAGGGGGGTTGGATCCTGTGCGGCTGTTCTA
Organism: Gekko japonicus; assembly: GCF_001447785.1. NCBI lineage: Eukaryota > Metazoa > Chordata > Lepidosauria > Squamata > Gekkonidae > Gekko > Gekko japonicus. Next base: position 5,082 of record NW_015165450.1, read on the forward strand.
GTAATGGAGGTGCTTTCCACCTCCTTGTGCTGGAAGAAACAACATTGCTTGCCATGTGGATTCACAGGATCAGACTGTGTTTTATATCCCCATTTGGCATTTTCTTGATGCATTGCAAGAAGAAGAAGAAGAAGAAGAAGAAGAAGAAGAAGAAGAAGAAGAAGAAGAAGAAGAAGAAGAAGAAGAAGAAGAAGAAGAAGAAGAAGAAGAAGAGGAGG
>NW_015165450.1:5556-7237 GCF_001447785.1 Gekko japonicus
CAACATCATCATCATCATCATCATCATCATAATCAGTGTGTATAGAGTCGTCAAGTCACAGCTGACCTCTGGAGATCCCATAAGGCCAAGGACTAACAGAGGTGGTTTCCCATTGCCTGCCTCTGGGTAGCGACCCTGGACTTCCTTGGTGGTCGCCCATCCAAATATTAACCAGGGCCAACCCAGCTTAGCTTCTGAGATCTGATGAGATTGGGGTAGCCCGAGTCCACCTTCTAGAAGAAGTGAGCTCTGACTTACAAAAGCTCGAGCTGGAGTCCATGTCATTAATCTTCAATAAGGGGTCACTAGTCGCCTGTTTTGTTTCACACAGTAAAAAACCTTAAACAAAGAAGAAGAGATTGGACTTATACCCCACCCTTCAATCGGAGTCTCAGAGCAGTTTACAATCTCCTTTCCCTTCCCCTCCCCACAACAGACACCCTGTGAGCAATGCTCCCTCTAAGCTGTGGAGTCTTGTGAGCAGGGGTCATTTCCTGCAGGAGCGCACAGGAGCGGAGCTCCAGCAGTAAAGAGGCCAGAGGATGAGCACATGCAACAAGCCCCACCCCCTGCTCCCAGAAGCCCTCAGTCAGAGCAAGAAGCAGCCAGGTAAATTGCAGAGCCCCCTAGCCCCCTCGGATCACAAGAGTCCAGCAGCACCTTTAAGACCAAGATTTATTCAGGTACAAGCTCTCCCTCCTCTGTGAGGGCAGATCTGCACGTTCCCCCCCCCCCCAATAGCTAGCATTCCAAAACAGTCCAGTGGCGCCTGAGCGGTGGGTGTTGCCTTCTGACACACTTCTGGTGATGTCAGGGGGGGCGTGACGTATATGCAAATGAGTTATGCAAATAGGTTATGCTAATGAGCTCCTGCACCTCTTTTTCTACGAAATGACCCCTGCTTGTGAGCAAAAATTCTACATCTCTGTCAGGTACTTCAATAACAGCAGGTCCTTAAATAGGTTCAGCTTTATTGATCAGAGTAAGGTGAAGTCAACTTAGACGCTTTGAGTCAGGAATGAGGCATACAACATGGCAATCGTAATTATAATGGGTTCATACAACACCCCCTGACACCTCGGAGCCAATAAGCAATTAATGTGGAGCATGGGGAACTGTGTAAGGGTTCAGAGGTGAGCGGGAGGCAGCAGAGGCTTCCCGTTGAAGCGATGAGCGCCCAAGGCCCACGGCTAGATAAGAGGCAAAAGCAAGAAGCAGCTGCAGAGTATTACACATTCCAGAGTCAGGACAAAACACCATGGTGGGGCTACCCGACATCCTGGCATTAAAATTGTGAGTGAGTGATTTGGCTACTGCATAGATCAGTTTGCTCTGGAGACCTCCTTCCTGAGCTGAGACAAAAATATGCGAGTCAGAGGCTAAAAAACTGTGAGCTAGCTCACACTAACTCAGCTTTAAGACCAAGGTTTATACAAGCTCTCCCTCCTCTGCGAGGACAGATCTGCACGTTCCCTATGAAGTAGGTGGGGCTGAGAGAGCCCTGAGAGAACTGTTCTTGAGAGAACTGCTCTGAGAGAACTGTGGCTTGCCCAGGGTCACCCAGCAGCTGCATGTGGAGGAATGGAAAATGAAACCTGGTTCTCTCAGATTAGAGAACCACTACACCAAACTGGCTAAGAAAGGTGGTAAAACTCGGAAAGTAATCCTTGGGACACAAACA
>NW_015165450.1:8917-18131 GCF_001447785.1 Gekko japonicus
AGTTCTATGCACAGGCTAGATAATATTCTTTGTAGTGGAGAGATTATACTTTCCCCAAAGGTCATCTGTGGAGTCACTCTCTTATTTGATGGTGTTGTGACCTCTGAGGATCGCCAACTACTAGGTGGGGCTTCCAGAGATTCCCCCAGATTACCTCTCAAACCTTTCCCCCCCCCCCCAGGCTTCACCCCAGATCTCCAGGAATTACTCAACCCAGAGCTGCTGGTGGTGGAAAGTGTGGTGAAGTCACAGCTGTCTTATGGAGACCCCGTAAGGTTTTCAAGGCCAGAGACGTTCAGAGGTGGTTCGCCATTGCCTGCCTCCACATCACGACCCTGGTATTCCTTAGAGGTCTCCCATCCAAATACTAACTGGGCCCAACCCTGCTTAGCTCCCGAGATCTCGTGATCTCGGCAACCCAGAGCTAGCAACTCTAGTAATTTTCCTTCTACATAAAGGGGCCTAGGAACATAAGTAGTTGCTGCAGGGCTCTTTTTGTAGAAACAGCCCAACAGGAACTCATTAGCATAACAGGCCACACCCAACAGCAGAAACTCATTAGGATTGGCTACATTAGGGGTGTGTGGCCTAACATGCAAAGGGGTTCCTGCTACAAAAAAGGCCCTGGGTTTTGACAACAAACAAGGTAAACAGAATAGCAAGCAAAAGGTGGGTGTGGCTGGATGACCACACTTCTGGTAACATGGGGGTGCGGCCTAATGTGCTAATGAGCTGTGCTGTCAGGGGTGTGGCCCAATATGCTAATGAGTTCCTGCTGTTGGGTGTGGCCTATTATGCTAATGAGTCCCTGCTGGGCGTGGCCAACTCGGGAGCCAGCCGGAACTCCGTTCCTGTGCGTTCCTGCCCAAAAATAGCCCTGGAAAAAGCCCAGCAGGAACTCATTAGCATTATAGGCCACACCCAACACCAGATAACATGTTAGCATATTAGGCCATGCCCCTGCCAGCACAGCTTATTAGCACATTAGGCTGCACCCCCATGTTACCAGAAGTGTGCTCATCCAGCCACACCCACCTTTTGCATGTCAGGCCACACACCCCTAATGTAGCCAATCCTAATGAGTTTCTGCTGTTGGGTGTGGCCTATTATGCTAATGAGTCCCTGCTGGGCATGGCCAACTTGGGAGCCAGCCGGAATGCCGTTCCTGTGCGTTCCTGCCCCAAAATAGCCCTGAGTTGCTGTATATGGAGATCATCAGGTCATGTAGCCCAACGCCGCCTGCGTTGACAGGAAGTCTTTCCCCCAGGGTGACTTAGGGTCTTTCCCAACTCTGCTCCCTGAAATCCTTTCACGAGAGATTAGAGTTGCTAACCTCCGGGGAGTGGCTGGAGATCTCTTGGGATCACAACTATGTCCAGGTGAAAGAGATCACCTGGAGAAAATGGCCACTTTGGAAGGTGGACTCTATGGCACTATACCCCACTGAAGTCCCTCTGCAAACCCCATCCTCTTCAGACTCAACCCCCCAAATCTCCAGGTATTTCCCAACCTGGAGCTGGCAACCCTGCTAGAAGATGCTGGGCTTTGGTACTGGCCCTTTCTGCAGGCAAAATATCTGGCGGGGTCCCTCGCCTCCCCAAACTCAACCCTCCCTGGATGCCAGCCCCAAACCCCTAGGAATTTCCCAACCTGGAGTTAGCAACCATACATGATCCTGATGACCTGTTATTCCTGTCTAGGGTTGTCAGCTCCGGGTTGGGAAATACCTGCAGATTTGGGGGCGGAGCCTGAGGAGGACAAGGTTTGTTGAGGGGAGGGACTTCAATGAATTATAAGGCCATAAAGTCCACCTTCCAAAGCCACCCTTTTCTCCAGGTTAACTGATCTCCGTCACCTGAAGCTCAGTCGTAATAGCAGGACATCTTCAGCAACCGTCTGGAGGCTGGCAATCGTATTCCTGCCACGGGGGCTTCAGACCACAATATATTTGTTTGGCGCAAAAGCATTTCTCCCCATCCCGAAAAGTTTCAGAATCGAGATGGCTGCTTACAGATCGGAAAGAAACACGTGTTCCCCTACTGTACGTACTCGTGTGGCTGAATGCCATCTTGTCCTAGACCGCAGTGTCAGTCTTCCGCTAAGGCGGCGCACCAGATAATCACTTTTCGATCTCAAAACGGCTGCTTCAGACTCGGCAATCCCCAACTGGTTAGAAATTGCCAATCATATTCTCCCAGGAACCAGCTCTTGCTTGCCTGACTAAGCCCCATAATAGCTGTGAACACGAGCCAGTGATCACAGACAATTCCTCGCGGTTTCCTTCCACGATATCTGAGAGACCAAACTGTGATCAGTGATAGCGGAGCCCCAAGGCTCTCCTTCGGATTAGAGCTGTCCTCATCGGAAAGGTTAGTTGGCTTTCCTGAGGAAATTAAATGGAGCAAATGTGTTAATAATTAGCATTCGTGCTGAGCGGGAGCTTATATTTAATATATTCATTGGCCAGTTTTGGATTCCGTGCCCCTCAGAGTGTCCAAAAGGGAGGGTGTGGTGACTGGAAAAAAACAAAAACAAAAAACCAAGGCTGAGGAAAACATTAGGGATAGATATGGTCTGAAAAGAAAGAGAGCTCAATATGAATTTAATGTACCTGATTCGCAGCTGAATTATCAGGATAACTCTCGTGCCCCTGAATATTCATTCATTCGTACATCCATTTGTTCTTTTGTTCATTCATTCATTCGTTTCTTTTATAACCCCATTTTCCTCTCCAGTGGGGACCCAAAGCGGCTTACATCATTCTCCTCTGCTCCACCTAATCCTCACAACAGCCTTGTGAGGTAGGTTCAGTGGTTTGCTCACAATTTAGAATAAGAATATTACAAGCAACTTTTTTTTAATATTGAACATTTCAGTGGAGTACTGGTATAGTCCCACAGGTGGTGATATAAAAAATTTAAAAAGGCTAATTTCCTATGCAGAGGTTTTCTCTGCTGTTTAAACCACCCAGAACCAAAGAGTGCAATTAAAAGAGCCGGTGCTTATTTTGAAACCTGGGTCCCACATACTTCCCAACCCAGAAATGGTCTCTTGGAATTACAAACAGGGCTCTTTTTGTAGAAAAAGCCCAGCAGGAACTCATTAGCATAATAGGCCACACCCAACAACAGGAGCTCATTAGCATATTGGGCCACATTCTTGACAGCACAGCTCATTACCACATTAGGCCACACCCCCATGTTACCAGAAGTGTGGTTATCCAGCCACACCCACCTTTTGCTTCTTATTCTGTTTACCTTGTTTGTGGTCAAAACCCAGGACCTTTTTTTGTAGCAGGAACTCCTTTGCATGTTAGGCCACACACCCCTAATGTAGCCAATCCTAATGAGTTTCTGCTGTTGGGTGGGGCCTACTATGCTAATGAGTTCCTGCTGGGTGTGGCCAACTTGACTTTGTAGCCAGCCGGATGTGCGTTCCTGCCCAAAAATAGCCCTGCAACAGAGACAACAGAGATCAGTTCCCCTGGAGAAAATGGTTGCTTTGGAAGGTGGACTCTGTGGCATTATACCCTACCGAGGTCCCTCCCCTCCCCAAACCCTGCCCTCCCCACACTCCGCCCCCTAAACTCCAGATATGCCCCAACCTGAAGTTGGGAACCCTATGCAGGAGACTTTTGTTGTCCTCTGCGGATGTGTAAGCCAAGGATAGTGTTGGGAGTTATGAGATGGCTGATGGTGAAGGACTACTTATCACTTGGGGAAGCAGGATCGTGACCAAGTACATTTGGGGTAGAGAGGACTTCAGAAGACATTTCCTTTCACCACAGCCTGAAGGGTGCCTTCTCCTCCATGACCCCTTTTATGGTTGTTTTTTGGAGGGGGGTGGTATTCAGGAAGGAGGAGGAGGAGGAGATTGGATTTATACCCCACCCTTCACTACCCAAAGGAGTCTCAGAGCAGCTTACAATCCCTTTCGCTTCCCCTCCGCACAACCAACACCCTGTGAGGTAGGTGGGGCTGAGAGAGCGCTTCCGAGCACTGCCCTTGAGAGAACAGCTCTGAAAGAATGTATGACTAACCCAAGGTCATACCAACAGCTGCATGTGGAGGAGAGGTAAGCTTTCAAGCTTACCTCATTATAGGCCAGTAGCAGGTGCATATCCATGATGACAAGCTTAGTAATGCGTGGGGGTAGATCCCAGTGTTGCCTCCCATTGAGGTTCTAGCTAGAGCTACCAGGCACCCCACTATGACAAGAGGCGCAGCTGTTGCTGCCAGGGAGAATTTTTTTTAATTAAAAAAATTAAATTAAAAAAACACGCTAACACTTCCCTAGAAAACCCGGAATTGGAATCAGGTAGCTCTAGGAATCACCAGAAATGTTGTGGCTTTACCATAGAGTTCCCAGCAATTCCTAGAGCTATCTGATGTCACTTCTGGGTTTTCCCCAGAGACAGTGTTGTGGTACACAGGATGCTGTGCTCTCCCTGGCAATTGGTGGGGGATGAGGGGGATCTTACCTGGAGAAAGAGCAAGGCCCACCCCTTGTTGCTGGCATCAAACAGGAAGTGACATCGTCACACCAGCAGTGTCCAGGCGACACTCTAATATTTGGATGAAGATTCCATGGTAAAACCGGTTTCTACTATAGAGTTTTTTCCCAAATACCAGAGTGTCGCCTGGACATCATTGGTGTGATGCCCTTGTTTCCTCTGTGAGGCCGGCTATGATAAGTCCCCCACCAGCCAGCTGATTGGTGGCTGAGGGGCAGGGCCTGTGGGGGGGGGGCTAGGGTTGCCAGGTCCTTCTTTGCTAGCTTTCAAGGCAAGTGAGGAACAGAGGTGGTTTGCTACTACCTTCCACTTCAAAGTCTTCCTTGGTGGTCTCCCTTCCAAATACCCACCCTATTTAGCTTCTGAGATCTGATGAGGCTGGGGTATACCATGGCACCTTCCCTTTTTAATATGCTTTATTGGCCCCGGTCACATGGAGAATTTGCCATGCGAAAGGCACAAATGTTGGGTGGATTTTCGGGGCGTAATCACACCACAACATCTGGGAAGCATAGCACACCCATGGCCAACCTGTGGCGTCCCGCTGAAGATGCAGAGTTAAAAAGTACAAAGGAAAGTGCACTAGTATCCGGAAAACGCACGGCACAGGCAGGCGTCTGATTGCAGGAGCGCCAGTATCCCCTGGCATCCGATGCCCGTCCACGTCCCGTTGCAAACTGGATGTTTTTCATAAGTGCATGCGCACAAACACGAAACTGAAAGCAGTGCTGCTCCGCAGAACTGTGCATGCGCACAAACGCAAAACGCTTGTATGATTGTGCCGCGCCGCTTCTTTGCCACACTGCAGCATCGCCGTGTGATCGCCAGCTAATAGCCGAAAGAAACATGGAGACTCGGGGGACTGTGTGATCGGGCTACCGCGCTTTATTTTGCTCCGGGGCGAACAGCCAGGGCCCCTCCCCCACGTTATCTCGCCTGTGTAACATTATTGCTTTTGAAAAATGGTTGGAAATATTGGCTGCGGCTCATGACACTCCTATATTCAAAGATCACCATTGGCTGAGAGTTTTTTCAATGTATAAATACAGAAATTGGCTGGGCCCATCATAACTATAGGACCATCATCTCCCACACAATCCTTTGCTGTAGTCGTGCCCTGGCACGCAAGTCAATGGCTCTCTGAAGGTAGTATCTGAAGTTAGGATTACCACTTTGTTGAGAACATTGCAGGATTCATGTTCTGGAGTTAAAAACATCCCACGTGAAACTGATCATCTAGCTCACTGGTCCATCTAACTAGGTACTCTTTGTTCTCCATGGTGGCAGTAGCTCTCCAGGCAGAAAAAGGTCTTTCCCACCACCAGTTTGGTGTAGTGGCTAAGTGCGTGGACTCTGATCCAGGGCTCACTCCTCCATGTGCAGCCGCTGGTGTGACCTTCAGTCAGTTTCAAGTTCTTTCAGAGCTGTTCTCTCATGAGCAGTCCTCAAAAGAGCTCTCTCAGCCCCACCTACGTCACAGGGTGTCTGTTGTGGGGAGGGGAAGGAGTTTGTAAGCCGCTCTGAGACTTCTTCAGGTTTGTCAAAGGCAGGGTATAAACCTAATCTCTTCTTCTCCTCTCCATGGAAGGCCATGTGAAACGAGTGAGAGGACAAAGGTAAAGGGGGAGGGGGCTCAGAGGGCAGCTCCCAGGTGAAGACAAAGAGAGGCATCCCATTCAAGGAGAGCACACCTGTACATACTTAGAGTGATGTAGCACACCCCCCCACAATGTCCAGGCATGCTGAACAAAAAAACCGTTCACTCCAACAAGCTCCACCCAGACCCACACACTTTCTAAAAACACTGGGCAGGCACTGGGAAAGGTATTGGTAGGCACCGCACTGGGGGACCCCCTTCCAGTTTTGTGTAGTGGTTGAGTGTGTGGACTCTAATCTGGGAGAACCAGGTTTGAGTCCCCACTCCTCCACTTGCACCTGCTGGATTACCTTGGGCAAGCCGTAGCTCTGATAAGAGCTGTTCTTGAAAAAGAGCCATTTCTGTCAGAGCTCTCTCAGGCCCGCCTACCTCACAGGGTGTCTGTTGTGGGGAGGGGAAGGGAAAGGAGTTTGTAAGCCACTCTGAGACTCCTTTGCGTAGCGAAGGGCGGGGTATAAATCCAATCTCCTCCTCCTCCTCCTTTGTCTTCCATAAGCCATCTTGGTGTCTTGGCGGGAAAGGAGGACTCTAAATACACCCAATGAAATAAAGTTTTTAAAAATAAATCTTCTCGTTCAAGATAAGAGACTACTCAAGAATTCTGATGGCAGGAAATCTTAAAAATATGACAGCGTTTCCAGTGAAACTCTCAACTCTTCCAACACAACTGGAAATTTCCAGTTTTCATCTTAATAGGGGGGAGGGATACGCCTGACCAAAACATAACCCCCGCTGTTCAAAAATACAGGGATCTTCAAAATACACACACACACACACACACACATGTCAAGGCTGCTAACAAATACACACGTCGAGGCCGCTGTCTTCCAACCCACGATAAAAGCTCAGCTAAAAGGGAAACGGAATCCACCCACGCTCCTCCAGAAAAGAGCTGGGTCAGCGCTGTCCTTCGGTTTAATCAACACGGCCGTCATTTTCTTTTGAGCGAGAAAGATGACATTTTTTTAAAAAAACAACAACAACAACCCAAAACCGCTCTACCTTATTATGTCCTAATGACAGGTATAATTGGGAATGTCGGCCTCTGAATGACAAAGGAACAGAAGAAAGGGGAAGGGGGGGGACAGACTGGGGGGACCTTAACGTTCTTCATTTTCGTCCTCCTGAATACACCCCCATCCCTGCCTCATCCAAGTAATTTAAGCCCCCCGGACAAGGCAAGGTTTAATTGGGTCGCCGTCTCCCTGGTTTCCTTCCTTCCAATTTGCCGTAATAAGGTTGTCGGTGGTGGGGTCAGCAGCCAGTGGCCGGCTTGGCTGGAGCCCTGCGAGACTGTCGATGGGGAGAACAAGGAGTCCATTCGGGTCAGGGCGAGCGAGGCTCCATGAATGCGGGTAATTGACGCCGTGACAGCCCTGTCTGTTGGGAGACGAGAGAGGCGGGCAGCGGTAACGAAAGACGTGGTGCCAACAGAAGAACAATGCCCTGGCTGATGTACGGCATGGGGAATTGCACGTTGGGGTTTAGACATAGCGTGCGGTTGGTAATATGCATTCAAATGTTGTTTCGGAGGTATCGGTTAGGACACGCTCTTAATAATGGCCAGGAGATATAAGTGGGTGCAGGACATATATATATGGAAGTACCCAAAGAGTAATTAACGAGTGGAATTCACTGCCGTAAGAGGTGGTGGTGGCTACAAGCCTAGACAGCTCCAAGAGGGGACTGGATAAACATCTGGAGCAGAGGTCCATCAATGGCTGTTAGCCACAAGGTATAGACGGAACACTCTGTCTGGGGCAGGCATGCTCTACATAACATAAGAACATAAGAGGCGCCAATGTTGGATCAGGACCAAGGCCCATCCAGTCCAACACTCTGTGTCACAGGGTGGCCAGAAATACCAGTGCCATCAGGAGGTTTACCAGTGGGGCCAGGACATAAGAAACCCTCCCACTGTTGACAACCACCCCCAAGCACCAAGAAGACAGAGCATCACTTGCGCCAGAGTCCCTATCTATACCTTGTGGCTAATAGCCACTGATGGACCTCTGCTCTGTATCCTTGGTGCCTGGGAGGCAATAGTGGGAGGTCTTCTGGAGCTCTGGCCCTGCTGGTGGACCTCCTGAGGGCACCTAGGTTGCGCCACTGTGTGTCACAGAGTGTTGAACTGGATGGGCCATTGGCCTGATCCAGCATGGCTTTTCTTATGTTCTTATAGATTGAACACTCTGTCTGGGGCAGTGATGCTCTGTATGCTTAGTGCTTGGGGGACAACAGTGGGAAGGCTTCTGGATTTCTGGCCCCACTGAGGAACCTCCTGATGCCACCTGGTTTTTGGCCACTGTGTGACACAGAGTGTTGGACTGGATGGGTCATTGGCCTGATCCAAGATGGCTTCTCTTATATTCTTATGGAACACCCTGTCTGGAGCAGTGATGTTCTGTCTTCTTGGTGCTTGGGGGGGGGGGCTTCTAGTGTCCTGGCCCCACTGGTGGACCTCCTGATGGCACCTGGATTTTGGCCACTGTGTGACTGAATGGACTGGATGGGCCATTGGCCTGATGCAACATGGCTTCTCTTATTTTCTTATATCTTGTTCAGTACAAGGCAGTGTGACAGACAGAAGGCTCTCCTGCCCCTGAAAGGGAAAACAACCACTCACAATCCAATGGGAGAGCTACTCCAGCATCCTATCATCTTTGAGAAGGGGAGTGGAATGTTGGAGGGAAACACAGCAGGAGCCGAGTTCAGATCTGCCTCAGGAGGAGAGCAGTGGGGACTCAGGAAAAGAGCAGACAGAGCGAAGGGTAGCTCTGCTCGGTAGTGGGGCAGAGTGGTCAGGCCCTACTTCTGACCTAGAATAGCATACCCAATTATGAGGCCTGTTTCTGGCAAGGAGCACACCTGGTGCCATTTAGTCTGGCTCTTGGGAAAGGGCAGGCTGATGTGGGTGGAATCCCGTGCGTGAGTTTTAGGATCCAACCCAGTGGCTAACCAGTAAAAGCCTGCTTATGCGGCGAAGTATTAAAGAAAACGGAAACTACTCTCTAAATCGGGGGCGGCCAAACTGTGGCTGGGAG
>NW_015165450.1:18332-29817 GCF_001447785.1 Gekko japonicus
CCGGCCGGCTTGGAGAAGGCATTTGTCTCTTTAAATCCCTTCTCCAAGCCAAGCCAGCCGACGTGGGGCTTTGGGGGTCTTGAAAGATGCATTTAAAGTTGAAGTTGCTTTCGTTCCACCTCTCCCTCCCCACTCTATTTGCTTTCTTTTCACTTTCTTTCCACCTTTCTCTCTCTCTCTTTCTCCCTTCCCTGCCCACCTAAAGTTAAATATCATTGTCAATATCTGGGTTGGTTTTTTTTTACCCCTTTTGGTTTTACTTTTGACTCTCTCGTTTAATGTTAATAAAAAGCAAATGTGCATGTTTTTCAGTAAAAAAACATGTGGTTCTCAAACATCCAATGTTTATTCTGTGTGGCTCTTAGATTAAGCAAGTTTGGCCACCCCTGCTCTAAACTGATGTGGCTCAGCCAGGTTTCTCTTTTGTCCATCTGGAGACCTGTGCTTCTGATCTGTGCCTTCAGACCTACAGAGCCAGTTTGGTGTAGTGGTTAAGTGCGTGGACTCTAATCTGGGATGAACTGGGTTTGATTCCCCACTCCTCCACTTGCACCTGGCTGGATGACCTTGGGAAAGCTGTAGCTCTGATAAGAGCTGTCCTTGAAAAAGAGCAGTTGGTGTCAGAGTTCTCTCAGCCCCACCTACCTCCCAGGGTGTCTGTTGTGGGGAGGGGAAGGGGAAGGACTTTGTAAGCCGCTCTGAGACACCTTTGGGTAGTGAAGGGAGGGGTATAAATCCAATCTCTTCTCTTCTTCTAAATAAATCTTAATTGTTAATATATAATTCCCACCTCAGTGACCCCCATATTCTATTTGCATGCCTCAAAAATTACCTCCCAGCAGTGAGCCTCAAAAATTACCTCCCAGCAGCGAGCCCAAAGCACTCACTACCTTTAGAACACCTGGTGACTGAGGGGAAGTTTCATAGTTTAAAATAAACCCAGGTCCCCCAAAATCATACGAGGCTGTGTGGGTTGCTTTATTTGACAGAAACGGCCTGTCACAGGCAGTGTCATGTGTTCATCTGACCTTCGAAAGACCCTCTGAAAATCATCTTGGTTTGTGCTACTGGACTTGAATCTAGGGTGTTTGGGTTTTTTTGGCAATAATCACATAAAAGTGGGTTAATCGGTGTAGAAGAAGCAAAAGAATCACGAACACAGGCAGGGGCAGATCTACTATGAAACTAATGAAGCTTACGCTTCAGGGCCCTGAATCGTGAAGCAACTTTTTTTTGTAATGAGTGAATTTTTCAACAAAATGGATGGAGTTTTTTTTTTAAGCGTTTGTTATTAAAATAAGAACATAAGAGAAGTCAGTGTTGGATCAGGCCAATGGCCTATCCAGCCCAACACTCTGTGTCACACAGTGGCCAAAAATACCAGGTGCCATCAGGAGGTCCATCAGTAGGGCCATGACACTAAAAGCTCTCCCACTGTTGCCCCCCTCCCCGAGCACCAAGAAAGAGACCATCCCTTGCTCCAGACCGAGAGTTCCTATCTATACCTTGTGGCTAATAGCCACTGATGGACCTCTGCTCCATATGTTTATCCAATTCCCTCTTGAGGCTGTCTATGTTTGTTGTTGCCGCCACCTCCTGTGGCAGTGAATTCCCTGTGTTAATCACTCCTTGGGTGAAGAAGGACGTCCTTTTATCTGTTCTAACACAACTGCTCAGCAATTTCATTGAGTGCCCATGAGGCCAGCACTTGGATACCTTCCTGCAGTTCTGCTGTGTCGACGGATTCGTGGGTTGGGTTGGAAGCTGTGAAGCAAGCAGACGATACAATCCCTGCAAACACACCCCTGCTCAGGTGTTCTCATCTTACACCACACTGGCTGGGTGAATGTACTTCCATACCACGAGACGTCTTTGATGGGGCAAATGCCCTAGAGGGAATGTTCCTATCCCAAGTCAAACCCGATACCATTCAGTAGAATAGAAATAATAGAATGCAGTTTCTCCTCAAAGCTCTTCGGCGTGTTTCACTTTGCAGTCCTTCCAAATGCCCTGTAGGGAGACCAGTATGATGGGTTTCCAGCCTCCAGGTGGTGGAATCCCAAAAACAACATCTGTGACAAAAATAATGAAGAGTCAATAAAGATAAGTTGCAAAAACGTGTACTGTAGTAATTTCCGTCGAACATTTTCTTCTATTATCGCTCACGCGCTAACGAATACTGCGCAATGAACGATTCGTTTCACAACATTTGCTTTATCTGAGCGTATAGCAATCCGAGTTCTTATCAATTACTACTTATCGACTCGTGAAGGAAACATTCCATGTTGACTCTCTAATGACAGAACCCAAGGTCTTCACAATGTATTAGCTGGATTCTCAAAGTCAAACATAAAGTCTCCAGTGCTAATTGCTACACACTCAGATAAAGCAAATATTGTGAAACGAATTGTTCATTGCGCAGTATTCGTTAGCATGTGAGCGATAATGGAAGAAAACTTTCCACAGAAATTACTACAGTAAACGTTTTTGCAACTTATCTTCATTGACTCTTCATTATTTTTGTCACGGATGTTGTCTTTGGAATTCTACTTCCTCCCATGTTCTCTCCTTTTTAGCTTCCGGGTGGTGGCTGCCGATCTCCCACTATTACTACTGATTTCCAGGTAACAGAGAAACCTGGATAAAATGGCTGCTGTGGAAGGCAAACTCTGTGGTCTTATAACTCCTTGAAGACCCTCCCCTCCCCAAACCCCGCCCTCCTCAGGCTCCATCCACCACCATAATCATGGGGCTGCCACTGAAAAGACCCTGTCTTGTACCCACCAAACGAGCTTTTTTGATTGATGGGACAATCAGGAGGGCCTATCTCTGTGATATTAATTTTTGGGTAGGAACGTATGGGAGAGGATGGTCCTTTGGATACCCCAGTGCCAAGCCGTGCGAGACTGTAAAGGTCAAAAGAATGTGGATGTGGAAGAGCTGGGTTCAAGTCACCATTGTGCTACGGAAGCTTGCTGGGCGACCTTGGGCCAGTCACTCTCTCTTTCAGCCTCACTTACCTCCAAAGTTGTTGTGAGGATGAAAGCGAGAGTCACGGATGCCTCCCGGTGCTCCTTGGGGGCAGGACAGCATGAAGAGGCATGTGATTCTAGCAAGATACCTGACCCGGCTCGCTTAGTTTCACCACCAGGCACCGACCAGCTACTGCGTAGTCCTTGTCCTACATTCTGGCATGAGACACCGAGCACTGAAAGATCGAGGGCTGCACATACATGTGCGAATCAGCCCTGAACTGCCCCTTGTAGAAAGAAGAAAGTGCTGCCGAGAAGAAAGTTGCATCGTTGCGCTTGCTGGGTTGCACAGTGGGGAGGAAGCAGCACACGTTGCATTCCATTTCGGTATGTCATTTGCAACTCACCAGGGCCTCTGCATCTTATTAAGTTTGGGTGGGTCTCTGTAGCAGAGGCGAGCAATTCCTTCAGCTCGTGCGGCTGAAAGCTTTTCTTCCCCGTGTGCGCTTGCAAACATTATCATTGTTAAGAGAAGAAGAAGAAGAAGAAGAAGAAGAAGAAGAAGAAGAAGAAGAAGAAGAAGAAGAAGAGGAGGAGGAGGAGGAGGAGATTGGATTTATAACCCACCCTTCACTACCCAGAGGAGTCTCAGAGCGGATTACAAACTCCTCTCCCTCCCCATCCCCACCACAGACACCCTGTGAGGTGGGTGGGGCTGAGAGAGCTCTGACAGAAACTGCTCTTTTTCAAGGACAACTCTTATCAGAACTATAGCTTGCCCAAGGTCATCCAGCAGGTGCAAGTGGAGGAGTGGGGGAATCAAACCCGGTTCTCCCAGATTAGAGTCCGCGCACTTAACCACGGCACCAAACTGGCTCTCTGTTTGTTGTTTGTTCTTCTTGACCCAAATCATAGAATCATAGAGTTGGAAGGGAGCTCCAGGGTCATCTAGCTCAACCCCCTGCACAATGCAAGAAATTCTCAAACATCTCCCCTGCACACACTGCCAGTGACCCGTGCTCTATGCCTAGAAGATGGGGGAAAAACCCTCCAGGATCCCCAGCCAAACTAGCCTGGAGAAAAATTGCTTCCTGACCCCAAAGTGGTGATCGGCATTTCCCCCGGCATATAAGAAAGAAAGGGCCACGAGAACTGAGCCTTGATGAAACCCTCCCTGCCTTCCCTCTCGTGATCTGCCCAAGTTCACAGAATCAGCAAACCCTCCTGTCTTTCGCCGTCCTCCGAAGTTGGCTCAATTTCATGTTCGTTGCATCTATGGCACTGTCCAACCATCTCATCCTTTGCCGTCCCCGTCTTCTTTGACCTTCAGTCTTTCCCAGCATCAGGGTCTTCTCCAGCGAGTGCTCCCTTCTCATTGGGTGGCCGAAGTATTTGAGCTTCAGCTTCAGTATCTGGCCTTCCAGGGAACAGTCAGGGTTGATTTCTTTTAGGATTGACTGATTTGATCTTCTTGCAGTCCAAGGGACTCTCAAGAGTCTTCTCCAGCACCATAGTTCAAAAGAATCTATTCTTCCTAATGCTTAGCTGGAAACCCTTCTGATTTAATTTCAACCTGTTGGATCCGGTCCGACCTTCTGGGACAACAGAAAACAAGTCCGCACCATCCTCTCTATGACAGCCCTTCAAGTATTTGGAGATGGTGATCTCCTCCCTGAATCCCTTTCTTTTCCTCTTTTCCAGGAATGCTTCCACACATGCTCAATCGTGCCGTTTCAATCCACTTTGGCGGCCATTTGCAAGCAGCATTTGCCATTTCACACAGAAGAATCCCATTGCAAAACGCAGTGGAAGTGGATTGAAAGTGCCCAGGTAAGACCAATCTCGTCAGATCTCAGAAGCCAAGCAGGGCTGACCCTGGATAGTATTTGGACGGGAGACCTCCAAGGAATACCAGGGCTGGGAGGCAGAGGCAGGTTATCAAGCCACTTCTCTGAACATCCTCCATGACCCAGTAGGAGTCGCCAGAGGTTGTTATGACTTCCAGGCATGGGCACATACACATACAAAAAGGGTAAAAAGAAAAAGAAAAGAAAGTGGATTGAAAATGTATTCTTTAGTTCATGTGAAAGCACCCTTCAGTGTCTCATCGATTCTGTTTTGATCCTAGGGGAGAGGAAGAGAGGAGAGGCAGGCAAGGAGGTTCTGCAGAATTTCAGAACTTCACTCCGCAGATGCTCAGAGGTGGGCAATGTCTTCCCAGGCATTCATCTCCTCCAGCAAGAGCACCACCTTGTGGTGTGTAGCCTTAAACAATTGCAAAAAAATGACAACAGATCACAATGGGTCACTGTGTTAGTCTGTCTGTGGCAACAGAAAAGAGCAAGGTTGATTTCTCACTAGAGCTGCCTCGGGGCGCAGCCGCCGTTTGCTCCGACACAAGCATGTCAATTTCACACCCGAGGTTGCGGGGCTGCATTTGACCCGCGGCTTCGCCTGATTTCCTCCACAGTTTCGTGATCCTCAAAAACCAGGATCACGAAACTGCGGAGGGAATCGGGCGAAGCCGTGAGTCAAAATGCAGCCTGCAGCCTCAGGTGTGAAATTGACATGCTTGTGTCGGGGCAAATGGCGCCTGAGCTGCGAGGTAGCTCTAGTGAGAAATCGCCCCAAGAGTCCAGTAGCACCTTCAAGACTCACAAAATCTGGGGCAGGGTACGAGCTTTCGTGAGTCACGACTCACTTCTTCTTCTTCTCACTTATTTGAAGAAGTGAGCAGTAAGGTAAAGATTTCCCTTGCTTGAAAGCTAGTCGAATGTGATTCTAGGGTTGCGGTGCTCATCTCCGTTTCAAAGCCGAAGAGCCAGCGCTGTCCGAAGATGTTTCCGTGGTCATGTGGCCGGCATGACTAAACTCCAAGGCGCACAGAACGCTGTTACCTTCCCACTGGAGTGGTACCTATTTATCTACTTGCAATTTCTTGCTTTCGAACGGCTAGGTTGGCAAGATTTGGAGCCAGAGACTCCGTCACACAGCACTCGGGTTTCGAACTGCCGAACTACAGACCTTCCAGTCTGCAGCTCAGCGTCTTAACCACGGCTCCGAAGAAGTGAGCAGTGGCTCACAAAAGCTCATCTCCTGCTACAAATTTTGTTAGCCTCGAAGGTGCTCCTGGACTCTTGCTTTTTTCTGCCACTACAGACAGACTAACATGCCTATTGATCTTGGTCTATTATTGTTGTTGTTGTTAATCAGTGCCCTTTTGCAAATGGTAGAAAAGAGTAAGAGCCCAGTAGCACCTTAAGGACTAACAAAATTTGAGGCAGGGGATGAGTTGTCCTGAGTCACTGCCCACTTCTGCTGCTGCTCACTTATCTGAAGAAGTGAGCAGTGACTCACAAAAGCTCATCCCTTGCCACAAATTTTGTTAGCCTGTAAGGAGGTACCTTACAGGCTAACTGCGGTGGCTCAAGTGGTTAAGATGCTGAACTGCAGGCTGTGGAAGGTCGGTAGTTCAGCAGTTCGAGGCCCAAGTGTGCTGCATGACGGAGTGAGCTCCCGTCTCTAGTTCCAGCTCCTGCCAACCGAGCAGTTCGAAAGCAAGAAATTGCAAGTAGATAAACAGGTACCGCTTCAGTGGGAAGGTAACAGCGTTCCGTGCGCCTTGGTGTTTAGTCGTGCCGACCACATGACCACGGAAATGTCTTCGGACAGCACTGGCTCTTCGGCTTTGAAACGGAGATGAGCACCGCAACCCTAGAGTCGGATTCGACTGGCTTTTGAGCAAGGGAACCTTTACCTTTACCTTTAAGGAGGTACCAGACTTTTATTCTTTTCTACTGTAAGGAATGAAGGTAGCGATAGGAAGGAATGAAGGGCTTCTGGGTTTCTGAACAAAGAGAAACCAATGAGAAACCAAAGTTAGCGATAGCAAGGAATGAAGGGGTTATGGGTTTCTGAAGAAAGAGAAACCAAAGAGAAATTCCTCTTTTAAAAGAGAAACAAAGAGAATGAAAGGAATCCATGGCTGTATGCAAAAAAAAGAGAATTTTGAGAAAAGGCAGTTCCCCTCCCCATCACAACCCTTATAAATGTAGCTCCACAAGGACTGCGTTGATTAGAAGGAAAGCTGTGTTGAAATTACGTGGATACCTCCAGGCATGGCAGGCTGACATAAGCTTTTGCGACGGTGTGGGAGTGACGCCACAAACGAGGCGCTTTCAAAAATCAGTTTTGTTTGTGCCCTCCTCTCATTGGCTGGCTGGGTGGCGTTAGCAGCAGCCTCCTTCTCAGATCTCCCCCGAACGAGGACCAGTCTTTCTCGTTGCCCACCTTCGGCTCCCTATCTTGTTAGTCCTGCTTTCGCCAGATAAGGGTGAGGCGATGGTAATTAACCCACATGGCTGCTGACTGAAGTGCCAGATCTTTTTCATCAAGACATCAAAACAGTCAGATTAAGGAACGGATGATATCCTATGATATGAATAGAGCGCACTTGTAGAAACACACTTTCTCTGTTCTGCCCTCCCCCGTCAGCCGGTGCCGTCGAGTAATAGCCAATTGGGTGGCCATGCAGGGCCGGCCCGAGGGGTTTGTGCGCCCTAGGCGAGGCCGCCTCATGGCGCCCTCCTCAGATGCCAACCTCCCGGTGGGGCCTGGAAACCTCCCAGCTGGCCGCCTGGGGGGGGGAGAGACAGAGTGACGCCAGGTGCTGGGGCTCAGAGAGAGTGCCTGCTGCCCTGGGCCAGGCCCACAGGAGGAGGAGGGAGGAGGGGCCGGCCGGCAGGCAGGCAGGAGTGCACACCACCCCCCTGAGCCCGGCTGGTCACCTCTGTACACGCTCCCTACCCCCCCCCCCCCGGCAGCAGCCTAAAGAGGTGGAGAAGCGCCTGACCGTGCCCCCCCCATCCCCACAGGCCGGCCGGCTTCCTTCGCGGGTGCCTTCCCCGGCCGGGCAGGGTATAAGGCGAGCTCCACGCCGGGCCTCCCCCTGGGACCACTGAGCCGGTTCTCTTCGCGCCGGCTGGCGGAGAGGAAGGAGCGCGGGGAGCCCCGCCGCTGGGGCCTGGAGAGAGTGCCTGCTGCCCTGGGCCTGACCCGCAGGAGGAGGAGGGAGGAGGGGCTGGCAGGCAGGAGCGTGTGCCGCCCCCCGAGCCCGGCCGGTTGCCTCCGTGCGCGCTCCCTATTCCCCCCCGGCGGCAGCCTGAAAAGGCAGAGAAGCGCCCGGCAGTGCCTCCCCCATCCCCGCAGGCAGGCCGACCCAGCCAGGGGCACTGCGCTCATCTCCCCCTCCCTCCCTCCCCCCCTCTGGGGAGCCCCCAGCCAGCAGCCATCCGGCTTTCTGGGGAGCCAAGGGATTTCAGCCCCAGCTGAGTGGAGCCGTCCCGCGTCGGAGGAGAGGGGCGGGGGAAACTGACGTGTGCTTGTCAGGGACGGTGGGGGCCTTTGGGGGGGACAGCGACAGGGCAGTTGGCACCCTGGATGGAGCAGCACCCTAGACCAGACACTAGCTGGCCTAGTGAGAGAGCCGGCCCTGCTCCCAAACTCCTAGGTTCCGGCACTAGCACCAGTGGTACCCCACCAAAGGTCGGGAGTGGGGTCCCCATCCGCGCACCACCCCGACCCACACACAGGACCTCCGTCTTCGCCGGGTTCAGTTTCAGCTGACTCAGCCTGAGCCAACCAGCCACGGCCTGTAACGCCCAGTCCAGATCTTCAGGACTGGAGTTGATGTCTGTCGCCTGGAGAGCAGTTCTAATTCTGGGTGATCTGCAGTCACCACCTGGAGGTTGGTAACCCCAATGCAACAGTCTGAGCCCTGCAGGAGCTCAGCTTGGACCCAGGCAGCCCAGGAGGCAATGGGCACAGCTCGGGTTGCCAACCTCCAGGCCGTACCCGACCAATGCTCACTGTGAAAAAATTGATTCTATTACAGCTGTAAACTTGCTTCTTCTTTTGTTCCTTTATTTTGGGTCATGCAGTGCTGCTGCTGCTTCCAGAGAATGGCCATACGATGACGGATTTCCTATGGAAAATATATCGCGTTTCTCCCAATGCTTCGTCAGGTTGCTTTTTTATACATGGAGCCGACGCTCTAAGCCTCCTACTTAGAGTTAATCAGATGCCATAGGGAAGCACAAATATATTTCAGGTGTGTCCCTAGTAATTCCAATCTCAGAAAAGGAGAAGAAATGATAGCCTGTATCCTACCACTCTTCTCGTTGAGACTCAGATTGGTGTAGTGGTTAAGAGTGGCGGAGTCTAATCTGGAGAAATGGGTTTAATGTCCCACTTCCCCTCCACATCAAGCCAGCTGGGTGACCTTGGGCCAGTCACAGTTTTCTCAGAGCTCCCCTAGCCCCACATACCTCACGGGGTGTCTGTTGTGGGGAGAGGAAGGGAGGGAGATTGCAAGCCACTTTGAGACCCCCTTGGGTAGTGAAGGGTGGGGTATGAATCCAATCTCCTCCTCTTCTCCTCCTTCCTCTTCCTCATCTTCTGCATCTTCATCTTCTCCTCCTTCTCCTCCTCCTCCCCAGAGTTGAAAGCCTTACTTCAGGTGGGAGAATTAATTAAGTAGTAAGGTTCCTTAGGTTGAAGGAAGACCTCAGGCTGTGCTAAATGGAGTGACAGAATACAGGCGGATATACGGGTTGACTTGTAGACCTGGATAGGTAGGCAGACAAAAAATTATTTGCTCCTTTAAATATTTTCAAGTCTCCAGGGCCAGGCAAATGATATCCCAGTAAACTGAAAGAGCCCATGGATATTTTGAGGCTTCTGGCTGTAAGCAGTGAGAATTCCTCGAGAATGGGTGTCAGCAGGTTGAAGATGGGTAAATATTATTCTGGTTTCCCAAAAAGGTGGATCCAGGAAACTGCTCGGTCATCAGGATGCCAATACCAGAGCAAGTAGTTGTTTGACTGCTTTGGGGTAGTATGCTATTGTCAGGAGGATGGTGTTTTCCTTTGGAGGGGGTGTAGTTCAGTGGAATCGCACCTGCCTGGCATGCTCAGTCCCCGTCTTCCCCAGTTAAAATATCTGGAAGGAGGTGATGTGAAATACCTCTGCTTCAGCCAGGCTTAGGTCCTTTCCGCACTTGGATCTCATCCCTGGTTTTATCAGAGTTCAACTTGCGACACGATACCTTGCATTTATCCCCGGTTGTAACAGCATCTGTTTATCCCGAGACAAGTGTGGGGCGAAACTGGGGTGACCTCAATGTAATGTGGAAACAAAAAATACCCCGAGATAATTACAGGGGTGAACTCACGTGTAGTGTAGAATGTAAAAATACCCCAAGATAATTACAGGGGCAAACTCGCGTGTAGTGTAGAATGTAAAAATACCCTGAGATAATTACAGGGGTGAACTCACGTGTAGTGTAGAATGTAAAAATACCCCAAGATAATTACAGGGGCAAACTCGCGTGTAGTGTAGAATGTAAAAATACCCTGAGATAATTACAGGGGTGAACTCATGTGTAGTGTAGAATGTAAAAATACCCCAAGATAATTACAGAGGTGAACTCACATGTAGTGTAGAATGTAAAAATACCCCGAGATAATTACAGGGGTGAACTCGCGTGTAGTGTAGAATGTAAAAATACCCCGAGATAATTACAGGGGCAAACACACGTGTAGTGTAGAATGTAAAAATACCCTGAGATAATTACAGGGGTGAAGTTGCATGTAGTGTAGAATGTAAGCCAGGTCCCCGGGAGGTAAAGCTTGCTGCGACAAGGGCCAGATCCTTCTCAGTGGCGGCCCCTACCTGGTGGAACGAGCTCCCGGAGGAGATCAGGGCCCTGCGGGACCTTATGCAGTTCCGCAGGGCCTGCAAGACGGAGCTCTTCCGCCAGACTTTCGCATAGGGGCCGCCGCTGCCACCACCAACAATGGTGGCTATACATCGGGATCTGGAATGGCCCTTGGAAACCCAGCCATATGTGGCATTGACAACGAGGGATTGGCACGAATGATCTACTGGACAGCGATACCCCCAAAGATGCCATCATAACCACCTTGTCACTGAAAGCACTTTATTGTTGTTAGTATTGTTATTATTATGATTTTACTGTTTTATTGGATTTTATGTATGGGCTCTTGCCCCTTGTAAGCCGCCCTGAGCCCGCTTGCGGGGAGGGCGGGGTAAAAATGCCTAAATAAATAAATAAAAATACCCTGAGATAATTACAGGGGTGAACTCACGTGTAGTGTAAAATGTAAAAATACCCCGAGATCGTTACAGGGGTGAAGTTGCATGTGGTGTAGAGTGTAAAAATACCCCAAGACAATTACAGGGGTGAACTCGCATGTAGTGTAGAATGTAAGTTCAAAGACAGGGTCGAACCAAGATTTAAGGTCTAGTATGGAAAAGACCGTAGTGAACAATGCTGACCTTGATGGACCTATTGTCTGGTTCAGGCAGCTTCCTATGTTCATGTGCAGAGCTCAGCCAATCGCTGTGCCATTCCACAGATCAATTTTTTTAAATACATTTTTTTCTCAAGTCAAACTGATTTTAGGTGACCCCTAGTGGGGTTTGAAGGCAAG
>NW_015165451.1:0-2304 GCF_001447785.1 Gekko japonicus
AGCATGGAGGCCCATCTGACGTACAGTGACGTTTCAATGTCGTTGCCCACGTGACTTGGAAGTGACGTCATCACGCCCGGGATGTTGGGTGAAACTCTGGTATTTGGACAAAAACCCTATGGTAACTTTGGCTTCTACCATAGAGTTTTTGCCCATATACCAGAGTGCTGCCCCGACATCCCTGATGTGATGACATCACTTCCGGGTCACATGGTGAGTGACATAGACATGTCACCGCATGTCGGGTGGTGCTCCCCTTTTTTCAGGGTAAGTTCCCCCTGCAAGCCAGCTGATTGGTGGCGGAGAGGTGGGGCCGGGCAGCGGGGGACCCCTGCCTCCATCAGGGGGTCTAGCAACCCTATGTGTGTAGGAAACAAACAAACAAAACAAACAGGCTATACACAAATCTGGGGGAATTGTTTTTAACATACTTTTAATAGCACTTGCTTTTGCCTGCGAGGAGGGAGGGAGGCAGTGTTCCCTCTAAGCTGAGTTAGTGTGAGATAGCTCACAGTTTTTCAGCCTCCGGCTCACACATTTTTGTCTTAGCTCAGGAAGGATGGCTCCAGAGCAAACTAAGTTATGCAGCAGCCAAACTGTTCGCTCACAACTTTGATGCCAGGAGCTCACAAAGTAGAATTTTTGCTCACAAGACTCTACAGCTTACAGGGAGCATTGGAGGGAGGCAATACCATTGGCCTGCAAAGACACTCCCCCTCAAAAACTCCAACTAGTTAAAATAAAACAGAGATGCTAGTTTGGCATTGACCTCCTGAGACCAATGGTGGAGTTTCCCTCTCTCCCCCCAGTCCTCTGCAATTACTACAGATTTAGCACTGCTGCTTCTCAGGTAACTCACCGTGTCTCCAATCTTAAGACCCATGCAAGATTTAACTCCTTGAATAACTTCACCATCAAGGCAGGTGGCATTAAATGAGAGAGACAATTCCTCTGGCAAGTTGCGCACCTCGAGCTCAATCTTGGAACGGATTTTCTAGAAAAGGGGGGAAAGTCGAAGAAAATATCTAGGCCTGAAACCAGAGATGGAATGAAACTTCACCCTTTCAACAACTCTTCCACATATCATTGTCCCATGTGCTCACCTCATAAGAATCCAAAATGAGCTGCAAAACATTGCTAGAATCACGTGTCAAGGTCCCTACGGTTGTGCCCGGAATCAGCTCACTGTAGTTCTGAAAAAGAAAACAGTCATAGATTCTGGTTAAGCGGACAAAACAGACGCCAAGGAATTCTGAGTGAGATTGTGCCCCTTACACTCATTGCTATGGTTGCCAACCTCTAGGTGGGTACAAGGCAAGACAAAACCCGTGAACAAATTACAAGGAATATATTATAAATATTCAACACTTATTAAAGATACTAATATCCATGTACTCTGTTCATACAACAGTTCCAAAGTCTAATACCGTGTTTCCCCAAAAATAAGACACTGTCTTATATTTATTTTTTCTCAGGAAGACACACTACGGCTATACCACAAATGCATAGAAATCCTGCTAGGGCTTATTTTGGGGGTAGGTCTTATTTTCGGGGAAACAGGGTATATATATGTTCAGTCCATAATCTTTTCCATTCTCATCCAATAAGAATAACGTGTTATTTACAGGTATCCTGTTAACTGTGCTTGTGAGAACTTGGGATATTCATATTGGCGTGGCAGTATGGCATGTAGGAGTGGTTGAGCAGTGGAACAGACTGCCCTGGGAGGTGGTGGATGCTCCTTCGCTGGACATTTTCAAGCGAAGGCTGGACGACCATCTTTCCAGTATGTTGTAGGGCTATCTTTCGGCTGTGCTCCTGCAGAGTGCAGAGGGTTGGACTAGATAACCTGCAAGGTCCCTTCCAACTTTAACATTCTATGATTCTATGAGGCTATGAATTATGGCTGGTGATTTTAACACCAGACGAGGACAGGATGGTCCTGCCATTGCCAAGGAGCTAGGTTTTCAGTCTGATAATTCACTGCTTGACCGTATGTTTAATCTTAGATTCGATTCCCCACTCCTCCGCATGCAGCTGCTTGTGTGACCTTGGGTCACTCACAAGTTCTCTCAGAGTGGTTTTGGAAAAAGCCGTTCTCGAGAGAGCGCTCTCAGTCCTCCTCACAGGGTTTCTGTTGTGGGAAGAGGAAGGGAAAGGGATTGTAAGCCACTCTGAGACTCCTTTGGGTAGTGAAGGGTGGGATATAAATCCAATCTCTCCTCCTCCTTCTCCTTCTCCTTCTCCTTCTCCTTCTCCTTCTCCTTCTCCTTCTCCTTCTCCTTCTCCTTCTCCTCCTCCTCC
>NW_015165451.1:7313-7596 GCF_001447785.1 Gekko japonicus
GGCTCTGAAATAACATCTGCAATTTCTTTTAGCACCCTGGGATGCAAACCATCTGGCCCTGGAGATTTGAAAGTATTTAAGGCAGCTAGATGCTCTCTAACCATTTCCTTACTTACTCTGGACTGGCGATTTCTCCTTCCTTCATATGCCCTGCATTCTTCAGTTTGCATACAGCTCACCTTACGGTTAAAGACTGATGCAAAGTGAGAGTTGAGTAATTCCGCTTTGTCTTCATCCCTTGTTAAGGCTTGACCATCTTCCCCCAGCAATGAGCTTACTGTTC
>NW_015165451.1:7620-7901 GCF_001447785.1 Gekko japonicus
TGTTCTTCTTTTTGCTCTGAACATAGGCATAGAAATTTTTCTTGTTGTTCTTAGCATCCCTCGCAAGCCTCAGCTTCATCTGCACTTTAGCCTTTCTGACACCATCCCTACAGATTCGAGCCTGCTTCTTGTACTCACCCTCCGTAATCTGACACTCCTTCCATTTCCTGTACATTTCCCTTTTTAGTCTCAGCTCTTCAGAGAGTTCCTTGTTCAGCCACCTCGGCTTCATTACCCGTCTCCCACCTTTCTTTCTTATTGGAACAGTTTGCAATTGTGCC
>NW_015165451.1:7932-19458 GCF_001447785.1 Gekko japonicus
ATTTCCCCCTCAGCATTTCCAGCCATGGGATCCTACCTAATATTTCTCTGAGTTTTTTTAAATCAGCTTTCCTGAAGTCCAGGATACGAGTCCTACTATGTCCTGGTTTCACATCCTTCTCTATGTCAAATTCCAAGCTGACATGGTCACTATTCCCCAAGGAATTCCCACAACATTCACTTCATCAACCATTTCTTCCCTGTTAGTCAGGATTAAATCTAGGATGGCAGATCCTCTGGTTCCCACCTCTACCTTCTGATAGATGAAGTTGTCCGCAATACTATTCTGGAATCTGTGGGATGCCCCATGTCTAGCAGAGTTAGATTTCTAGCAAATATCTGGATAGTTGAAAAATATTTATATAAAATATAATATATATAATTTATTCAAACATTTATCAATATAAAAGACCACCCTGCACCTTCCACTAGACAGAGTTGCACATTAACATTGGTCGCCTCGAGAGGGGTAACAACTAAATTGGATTTTCCGGACCATAAAACAGTTAGGCCAGCTTGACCACTGTCAGGTTCAACAG
Source organism: Gekko japonicus (assembly GCF_001447785.1). Taxonomy (NCBI): domain Eukaryota; kingdom Metazoa; phylum Chordata; class Lepidosauria; order Squamata; family Gekkonidae; genus Gekko; species Gekko japonicus. The sequence continues at coordinate 8,471 of NW_015165451.1, forward strand.
CACGCAGGTCCAAACATACTCTTCAGGAAAAGTTATGATTTATTGGAATACTGTTCTGTTGCCAAGTAGTACAGTTACATTGTCAGGAATAACGATTAGTGCAAGGGACTCAATACATATACTCTGATGCCTCACATAGCTAAGCAAATGAAATCCAAGCACACGCGCGGGAATTCTCCCGGCGGGACATTACATCATAAATGGGAGACTCACCCCACCCCCCAGAGAGCAGAAATATTCACACCGATAGTGGAATTCAAGCCCTCCCTTCTCTTCAAGGTTACACTGATAGCGCTGTCTGGCTGAGCCAGTTTGCACGGGCAAAAGAGCACCTCCCTTATGTTACCCACAGTAGCTAAGCAAAGCAAGCATGCGCGCATGTGCAAAGGTTAGGGACGAAAGAAAACGAAGAAAGCATGGCAGCTAGCTGACAACCACGTCCATAGCGAGACTAGCTTTAAGAGCTGGTGCAGAATGCACATTAAACCCCCCCCCCAGCCAAATCTCACACTGAGCCCAGGTCTCTTGGAGCAAAATTATGTCATATCCACTTAGGAACTGTTTAAAATCGGGGTCACTAGACTTATTTTTCCAACCTGTGATGTTCCTGGAGAGGAGCTTGATATCTGGCGAGGAAGAGGTCTCAATCAGTCAATCAGCCTTTGTCAAAAGCTCTAGAGACCTATCAGCATCAGAGCAAATGCAGATTCCTGCTACTCTTGTCTCGCTAGACTCAGCAGCCAACCCTAAAAACAAGTTCGGGGAGTGACCAGTAATCAGCGGCTGGACATCATCAATTCCAGGTGAGTCCTCAGTTGGAGATTGTTTAGAAGGTGTAGGGGTTAAGCTGTGACACTCCGGCCTCTCAGAGACTACTACATCCACCTCAAATGTCCATGAGAGCTGCTGTTGATCAGGTTTTGCTCCAGACATTCAATTCTATCCAGGATCCATTGTTGGCCCTGCTCAGGCAAGCCCATATACTCCTCCTGTATGTTTATATCCATCACCTCCTCCTCCGGCAGCCCTTCCTTAGGGGAGGAGGCAGGCTTAATAATTGGAGATGAGTCTTGGATAGCTGGGTCTTTGTCAGTGTTGCTCCTGGCAGCTTCCCCCTTGAGCCATTACATCTCGTCTTGGAGTCATGTAGACAGTTGGTTGTTGCTTCCCTAGAGACCAAGCTTAACGGCGATAGGGAATACTCCCTATCGGGTAGGGAATACTCCTTTTGACTTCAGGGGATCCTTGTTCGAAGCAAAGCTGATGGAATCTCGGGGGAGCCAAAAGTCAGTATAACTCTCTGAGCCTGCTTAAAACTGCTTAATATTTCTAAATCTTTTAAGTTAATCATTCTTGTTTGGTTCCCCATCAAAGCCATTAAATGTCTCTTCATTGCTGATTTTGCATACCAGGAAGGGATAAGGCCATTATATTTACACACAATCAAGCTGATCTTAGTGGGCTGCAATACTAGTTGGTACTTCCTATTAATAACATCCAAGCTGGGCATCGCCATCGCAGCTTTGATTTCACTAGCCGCACGTACATAATTGATGGACTCAGATTGTCTAATCTCAATACGTTCTCTACTCCTGAGAGCATTGGTTGCCTCCCTTTTATTAATATTTATTTATTTTATCTTTTTTTTATTTAACCGATTATTCAAATCGTCTGTTTTAGAGTGCAGACATCCAAGTATTTTACAAATATGCTCCACTGTTTTTGCAACGAGAAGTGTTAAGTGTGAGCAGTCACTTTCTTTGCCTGCTTCCAGTTCTTCAACCCCATTAAGCAATTCAGGTCGACTTCTAGTTGACTCAGCATTAGCTGCCACGCCCTCCAGGAGAGAAAAAAAAGCTGCTGAATTAGCCGAAGGAGCAGAAATATCAGGTGAGTCATTTAGACCTTCCAACACTAAAAATCAGTTTGTAGTAGGTACTTGAATTGAATAAAAGTAATCCGTTTTCAGTTGTTTAGAGACCCGGGGGGAGGGCGAGAACCCCCTACTTCTCTCCGCCGTTTACTTGTTTTCATAGTAAGAGAAAATTACAGTCCATAAGAAAGCGGCTGGCAGAGTAAACAGGGCAACCTACAGATAAAAGTCGGCCGGTCTCATAACAAAGTCAGTTCAAACTGAAACAAACTTCCCATTCCAATTAATGTCAAAGGAGGTACTGCTGTAATCTAGTATTCCAGGAGGCGTCCGTAGAAAGAAAATACTGCTTTCAGACTCTAGAAATAAACATGCACTTCGTTCGGCTCAGCTCAACGCCTTGCTAAAGGCTTACTAAGATAATAAGCCTTAAAAGTGGCAAACTACGAGGCATAAGGCTTAAAAGAAAATAAAAGATAAAAAGCGGAGGAGCTGAAGACGAAAGGAAGGAGATGGTTCTCCGGCAACCGGAAGTTTTCACTACAAAGAACAGTTCTTACCTGATACAGCCCCACAATGGTTTGAGTCACAGCAAAAATCAAGTTAATGTTTTTCTGGGAGAGCTTATCAGTCATCAGGCCAAGGGATGGATAATCCTAGAGATGGGGGGGGGGGGAGAACACCAATTAAGTCACCTTAGGATGCAGGGAAAGAACAATAGCTAGGCTGCATGTTGGGAAACAGACATACTTATCTCATTTACTTGACTATCAAAACCTGATCCAGTTATATCCTCACAGATGTCATCTCTATACCCAAACACATACACAGAAGCCGAATTCCAGACATCCACTCCACTCTCCCAAAGCGACATTACACTCAATGCAGCGAGCGTCAGCCTTTCCCAGTCTTGGCACCCACTCTGTGTAAGACCCACTTGTTGGCAGAATGCCTTTGCAGCACTTAGGACATGGAACTTTATTAAACGTAGCAAAAACTTTATTTATGGAACAAACAAACTTGGTAGGAAAGAGAAGAGATAAACCTCGCTGCTTTACTGAGAGAGTTCTAGAAGAAAAACCTCTGCAGTCAGACGAGGAGCTCTTTTTGTTACTTGTGTGCCCCCTATGACTTGGGGGGGGGTATTTCCACACATTTTGCTCCCTCTAGTGGTTGATTCGATATTACACATCACTGCATGTCCGGCATGGTCCTTGTTCGGATGACGTCTCCACGAAATGAATAGACATTCCGGAGAAGTTCGTCGACAATCACCACAATTTTAAATGGACCTCTTTGGAATTTATATATGTTTATATGGATGCAAGAATTAGTGTTGTGATTACTCCATTTGTGTGTGTGTAGCGCTTCATTATAGCTTCTCCTCCTTGTAGTTTTGGTCATTTGAGGCAGTGACTCTTGTTATTAGACAACGTGGGACTGGCAACCCTCGCTCTTAACCACCACCCCACGCCGGCTCGTACTTCCCCTTCCTGCGTTAAGACCAACTTAGAGCATTAGTAGGTGGTTATTAGAATTCAAAATTGTTTTGTTCAAGCTGTATGTCAAGTCCACCAAGCTCAAACACCAAAAGCGATATTCTAGAAATGTAACACAAGCTACAGCATAATGTCATTTGCAGAGGTTGGTCCCTGGGCCCCATAGCTAGGAGACTGCCCTTACTAGTGTGGTGGAAGCTGCGTAGAAGTTGTTGCTGTCGATATGGCATTGCCCGTCATTGGGCGTTACAATTCCCGCCAGTCTCCCGTCTAAAGCGATGTGTGTCTTGGCGTCCGTAGTGAAAACCAACAAGTGGGAGGCTTCTGGTCTCCAGCCAATCTTCTCCTGTGGCAAAATAAAAACAGCAGCGGGGTCTCCACAGTGGCAAAGCTCAGAACAGAAGGGCACAGACTCAAAGCCGATAGGGGCAGACGAGCTATTCTCTGCAGTTAGGGTGGGGAAAGCGTGATCTTCCTCAGTGCCCAAGATATCCAGGAGGCTGTGGGTCAAAAGCCAAGGGGGCCCCTTCTACAGACTCATGAACATGGGGCACAATCCACTGGGGAGCTGACTGAGATGGCAGGGAGTTTTGGGCTTCCATTTATTTCAACATGCATCCATGCACTTTGTCACACCTCCCACAGTGTTACCCATTCAAACTCTAAGTTCAATGAGATAAAAACGGGCACTGTGTTATGCTGTGAGTCCAAAATGTTCTTCTGCAACTTGCTCTTTTTTTGCCACTGCTCTCAAGGAAGAGTCAGACGATCCTAGAAATGCACTAGTACACATGTTGATTGTATCCAATGTTCCCTCTAAGCTGTGGAGGCTTGTGAGCAAAAATTCTACTTTATGAGCACCTGGCATTAAAGTTGTGAGCGAGCAATTTGGCTACTGCATGAATTAGTTTGCTCTCAAGCCATCCTTCATGAGCTAAGACAAAAATGTCTTAGAGGGAACACTAATTGTATCCAGTGTTCCCTCTAAGGTGAGTGAGTGTGAGCTAGCTCACAGTTGTTTAGTCTCCGGCTCACACATTTTTGTCTTAGCCCAGGAAGGATGGCTCCAGAGCAAACTAATTTATGCAGCAGCCAAATCGCTCGCTCACAACTTTCATGCCAGGAGCTCACAAAGTAGAATCTTTGCTCACGAGACTCCACAGCTTAGAGGGAGCATTGATTGTATCTGGGCTCCTCTATTTTACCCTCACAGCCAGAACCTTCTGAAGTAGATTAGGCTGAGTTAGAGAGAGAAGGGGAGAGGGAGAGAGCAACTGGACCAAAGTGTATAGCCTCTGTAACTCCATCTTTGTTACAGGCTGGTGCTTCCCCTTTAGCTTTGAGAAGGGACAGCTGTCAGGCCATGCCCAAGAGAATGTTTTTCTCTCTCATGTTAGCAGCTCTTATCTAGGAAGCCTGATTTGTTTTCTCTCACCAGAAGACACCAGGCGCAGGATGGCCTGCCTCATTTCAGTGTTTGGGCTACCTTGATTAATAATTTCTTGACTCGTAGCCAGCAATTAGGGTATAAGATGCTTAGTTTTAGCTATGCGTCTCGAGGGGCCCAGTCACACGGGCAGGAAAATGCGGGGGGAAGCGTGGCTGTTTGCCCTGGAGCAAAATAACGTGCGGCTGCGCGAGCAGACATCCCATAGAGGTCCCATCCAGGTCCCGTGGTTATGGGGAGGTGCCGATCACAGGACAATCCTGCGGCGGGGCAAAGAAGCGGCCTCCCTAGCAAAAGGCTCCGCGTGTTTAACCCCCTCCAGGGCTGCAGAGGAATGCAAACTGTGTCCTCTGTCCGGTCCCCTCTAGGAGGAGCTTCAGCCAGGCCGCCCTCCCACCACGCCCCCCTGCACCTCCCCCTCTGCCGCCCGGTGCAGAGAGTTCCTCTATCGCAGGCCAAGCCTGGAGTGGGGGGGGGTACGGAAAAGAGGAGGGGGCTATGTGGTTTGTTTTTAAATGAAGTGTGCGCATGCGCCATTGGGTGCTTGTGCGCATCCCATGGAGACTTGGGGGAAAAAACCTTTTAGTGACAGGACATGGGCAGGCGCCGGATGCCACGACCTACCACCGGAAACGCGATCGGGCGCCCACCCTTGCCCTGCTGTTTCCGGAAACGAGTACCTCGGAGGTACTAGTTTTTTACCCCGCATCTTCGGCGGGAAGCCTCGGGTTCGCCACGGGAGCTCTACGTTTCCCAGATGTGGCGCTGCGATCGTGCCCGGAAAAGCCGCCTATCTTCCGTCTCTGTAGCGTGCCTAATGCTCCGTGTGACCGCAGCCGAGGTCTGTCTAAGTTTCACTGTGTGCGTGTGCGTTCGAGACCCAGCAGATGGGAACTTAGCCCGCTGATTCTGTAAGTTTGATCCCTGCTTATTAAAATCTCCATGAAAGCAAACCCAGATCTCGCATATCGTTTCCATGAGATTTCTGCCAACCTGGAGCTCGTGGCCAGAGCCCCAAAGACAAAGTCATCCAGCAAGCTTCCATGGCAGAGTGGGGGTCTGAATCCCAGGGTTTCTGGACTGAACTGCTTTTCCCATGTGGGTTATGTTTTCATAGTCCACTCTGGTCTTAATTTTGCAATACAGGCCCACAACTGACCCAGCCACCCAAGGACCTTGGAGATACTGAACAGCAGCACTGACTGGGAATGGGGAGGGGGGACCATGCCACAACACTAGAGCATCTGGCCAACACAGAGAAAGTCCTGGTTCAATCCCCAGAACCTCCGGTAGAAAGGCTGATGTGAAGATGATATTAAAAGCCACCATTTGAGACGCTGGAGCAATGCTCCCTCTAAGCTGTGGAGTCTTGTGAGCAAAAATTCTACTTTGTGAGCTACTGGTATTGTGAGTGAGTGATTTGGCTACTGCATGAATTAGTTTGCTCTGGAGCCCTCCTTCCTGAGCTAAGACAAAAAAAACCCTGTGAGCCGGAGCCTAAAAAACTGTGAGCTAGCTCACACTAACTCAGCTCAGAGGGAACACTGCCCTGGAGTGCTGTTCCCATCAAGAGTGGACCACAGTGACACTGAGAGGCCAAAGGTCTTACTCAATAGCTTCATATGGAGCAACAGCCCAGCTCCTCAACCCACATAACCCCACTGACCCATGGCAAAGGGCAGGCTCTTACGTCACAGACAATCGCTTGGATGATGGCATCGAACCCTCCTTCAGGTGCATCACGGTTCCTCGAAACCTGCTGCTTCTTCACCTCCTCATTGAAACGCTTCACCTTGTCCGTGAGTGCCAGAACGTGCTTATAGCCAAACATGGGTAGGCAGCGGTTATCTGGTGGGTTCAAGCTAGAAAGCAGTGGAGACAACTTAGGACAGGAACAGGGAACATAAGAAGATAAGAGAAGCCAATGTTGGATCAGGCCAATGGCCCATCCAGTCCAACACTCTGTCACACAGTGGCCAGAAATACCAGGTGCCATCAGGAGGTCCACCAGTGGGGCCAGGACACTAGAAACCCTCCCACTGTTGCCCCCCCCAAAGCACCAAGAATGCAGAGCATCCCTTGCCCCAGACCGAGAGTCCCTATCTATACCTTGTAGCTAATAGCCACTGATGGACTTCTGCTCCTAAGAAGATAAGAGAAGCTATGTTGGATCAGGCCAGTGACCCATGCAGTCCAACACTCTGTGTCACACAGTGGCCAGAAATACCAGGTGCCATCAGGAGGAGGGCCACCAGTGGGGCCAGGACACTAGAAGCCCTCCCACTGTTGCCCCTCCCTAAGCACCAAGAATACAGAGCATCACCTGCCCCAGACCATGACTTCCTATCTATGCCTTGTGGCTAATAGCCACTGATGGACTTTTGCTCCATATGTTTATCCAATTCCCTCTTGAAGCTGTCCATGCTTGTAGCCGCCACCACCTCCAAGAGCAGGGATCCCTGGATTCATCCCGAACTCCCCTCTCCCACTGTTGTACACACCCGTTCCTCGAAGAAGAAGAAGAAGAAGAAGAAGAAGAAGAAGAAGACTCTCCAAAATGCAGACATCTTGGGGGAGGGGAAGCTCTTATGTTAATGAGCAGTAGGTAAGATCTCTGCCTCTCCTCAGTTCTCTGGCATCCACAGAGGAAATGGGGGAAGGTTGAGGAGGCAGAAGCAGCTCAGCATATATCCTGACAGATAGTCTCTGAGTTCTCTGACAGGCACAGCAGAGCAGAGGGTAAATCGTGATGACAAATTCAGGCAAATATTTTTGATACCTGAAACATACTGGGTTCAGACACGTAGAAGTGATCAGCTCATAGTTTATTAGTGATTCAGCAAGAGGAGGAGGAGGAGATTGGATTTATACCCTGCCCTTCACTACCCAAAGGTGTCTCAGAGCGGCTTACAAACTCCTTTCCCTTCCCCTCCCCACAACAGACACCCTGTGAGGTAGGTGGGGCTGAGAGAGCTCTTGACAGAAACTGCTCTTTTTCAAGGACAGCTCTTATCAGAACTACGGCTTGCCCAAGGTCATCCAGCAGGTGCAAGTGGAGGAGCGGGGAACCAAACCCGGTTCTCCTAGATTGGAGTCCAGGCACTGAACCACTACACCAAACTGGCTCTCAGGAAAACATCTCCTTCACCAACACGGCTGTGTGAACCAAAACAAGGGCTTTGCGAGAGCTGCCTCCTGGCCTGCCGTGTGCAAGCAAGACTTTGGCCAGCAGGAGTGAGGTTGCCAACAGCCACGTGGAGGTCCAGAGATCGCCCAGAATCGCAGCTGGTCTCCAGGCGACAGAGATCAGTCCCCCTGGAGGAAATGGCTGCTTTGTCGGGGGGGACTGTATGGCCTTGTGCCCCACGGCCACCACTCCCCTCCCCAAACCCCGCCCTCCACAGGCTCCACCCCCAAAATCTCCAGGAGTTTCCCAACCCAGAGTTGGCAGCAGAGTGTACAGAGTGCTTCTTTGGCACACTTTCATCTCCCATCACATAGGTTTCTCAGAGGGCTTTTTTTTCCCTTTCCGAAATGCCACAAAACCAATGGGGCAGGGAAGCTGTAGGACAACTTGTTAGATCGCGCTAACAAAGGACTCGTAGAGTGATTCAGCAAGTGATTCAGCTTTATTGGAAGTAACGAACAAGCACTAACTCAGTAAGAAACCAGAACAGCAAACAGTGGGAGCTATGCTCCTTTTAAACATAACCGGGCTAATGTAGCCACGCCTATTTACAAATAACAACCAATGAGATTGCTAGTTTAAGAACCAATGGAAGTCTTTCCCTCGCAGGGACAAGGCACAGTTCTGATTGGTCGCTGTTGCAGAGCGACCAATAGGAAGTTCGTTCAGTGGAGCCCTGGTTTGGCTCGAAGCTTAACATGGGAGTCCTATGAGGTGATTCATGTAAACGTTTCAATACATTACAATTCCTCCCCCCTAAGTTAAGACAACATACCCTTGTTTATTATTTACATACAGTTAGGTCAATCATTGTACATCAGTTATTCCAACATTAATTACACTCATAGTCCTTCAGATAAGTCGGCATTTGCCGCGAACGCTGGGACCTGCGGAGCGGTGCAGGCACCACGGGCAGACAAGGTTGTGGGTCAGAGTGGGGTTCACTACAGCCTGGATCAGGCACAGACTCGACTGGGATTTCAGCCCCGCACACAGGGTTCTGCCCTGACTCGGGGACAGTACCGGGCCTTTCGGTACTCACCGCCTGCTCTGGGGGTGTCCACTCGACATCAGGGGATTCAGCCGTCGGAGAGTCAGCGCTGTCCCTAGCCCAACGTCTCCTTAACTGATCTATGTGGCGCCGCCATATTCGACCGTCAGCTAACTGCACCACATACATGCGAGTACCCACAGAGTCGGATATAACCCCAGGAAGCCACAAGTGCCCGTTTGCATAATTCCGTGCGAAAACCTTGTCCCCCGCGCTAACAAAGGACTCTTAGAGTGATTCAGCAAGTGATTCAGCTTTATTGGAAGTAACGAACAAGCACTCAACTCAGTAAGAAACCAGAACAGCAAACAGTGGGAGCTATGCTCCTTTTAAACATAACCGGGCTAATGTAGCCACGCCTATTTACAAATAACAACCAATGAGATTGCTAGTTTAAGAACCAATGGAAGTCTTTCCCTCGCAGGGACAAGGCACAGTTCTGATTGGTCGCTGTTGCAGAGCGACCAATAGGAAGTTCGTTCAGTGGAGCCCTGGTTTGGCTCGAAGCTTAACATGGGAGTCCTATGAGGTGGTTCATGTAAACGTTTCAATACATTACACAACTGGTCTGCAGAACCACACAGATCAGTTGCCCTGGAGAAAAGGGCAGCTTTGGAGGGTGGGATCGGGCCTTGCCGAGGTCTCTCCCCTCCCCAAGCCCCACTTCCCGTGGGCTCCACCGACAAATCTCCAGGTCTTTCCCAACCTGGAACTGGCAACCTTGGCGGCGAGGCAAACTAGAGTGAGGTGGCAAGCGGCAGGAGACCCCCACTAAAGGCTGCGTCGCTTTGCAGTCTGGCAAAGAGGGAACCAAAAGGAGCCTTTTGCCCACATCATGGTTGACTTGGGAGAGACTGAACGGATGGGGCCAATGGGGCTGTCTTTTTAGCCGATGCTCAGATGAAGAGAAATCAGACGCCCCTAGTTAAACAGTTTGTTGTCTGCCTTAGGTCATTGTCACACCTGAGACTCATACCTCTTCCAGGGCTCTTTTTGTAGCAGGAAATCTCCCATCAGATAGGTTTCTCAGAGGGCTTTTTTCCCCTTTCCTAAATGCCACAAAACCAATGGGGCAGGGAAGCTGTATCAAACCCGGTTCTCCCAGATTGGAGTCTGCGCACTTAACCACTACACCAAACTGACTCACGAGAAGAAGAAGAGATTGGATTTATCCCCCACCCTTCACTACCCAAAGGTGTCTCAGAGCGGCTTACAAACTCCTTTCCCTTCCCCTCCCCACAACAGACACCCTGTGAGGTGGGTGGGGCTGAGAGAACTCTGACACAAACTGCTCTTTTTCAAGGACAGCTGTGCCAGAGCTTGTGACTGACCCAAGGTCACATCAGCAGGTGCAAGTGGAGGAGTGGGGAATCAAACCCGGTTCTCCCAGATTAGAGTCCGCACACTTAACCACTGCACCAAACTGGCCCTGTGTTACCATTATACACTTTGTGTGCCACAGGCAGAAGTGGGGGCCAGTTCCATGTTTGTGGGGGGGGACCTGGGCAGACAGCGCACAGGGTCCCCCATCTGTCCACTACCAAGCCCCCTAGGCCTTTCTTTCCACCCCCACACCTACATGCCCCTACCTGCCCACACATTCTTCTTCTGCTTGCAAGCCCCCCCACCGGCCATCCTCCGTTGCACTACACCACCTTGCCATTGCCCCCAGGGAGTGCCACCACTGTACACCACCCACATGCCCTTCCTCAATGACCCTGGGCAATTGAGAGCGCAGGTACACACAGGGCCGGCTCGCTCACTAGGCAAGCTAGACTCTCGCCTATAGCGCGGGCCCATCATGCGGGCGCCGGACTGAGCCACCCTCCCCCCCCACCAAAAGCCCCCTGCCCCTGGCAAAAGCTCGCGCCGCACGCACAAGCCACCACCTGCAGCCACGGAGCAGCTCTCGTGTACATGCAGTTAATCTG
>NW_015165451.1:20212-28861 GCF_001447785.1 Gekko japonicus
GTTGGGGTGGGGGTGGGGTTGGCCGCAATGAGCTCCCACCAGACTTCCTGAGCTCTGGCAGCTGCCCCACTTCAGAGTACGCTGACGCTGGCTGTGGGTAGAAGGTTGAAAGGAGAGAGGAGGCTTGAAGAGACCCTGGAAGTTCACTGGAAGAGAATGGAGATTTTACATTCAAGGGGATGACTGATTTAAGCTCAAGTCCATTTAAGCCTCTTGGGAGAAAACATCCTTCATTAGGCTGCGGTCACGCTGGCAGCTTGGCATGGTATGGTGGTGCCTCAAATTGTACCGGTTCAAAGTGTGGTGGAGCATTTCATCCAGACCGCACACCTTGTGGTGGGTTACCTGTGTGGCCATCTGGTGGGGGAGTATCCACATTAGTGTTGCGCTTCAACCATGGAATGAGCTGTAAGGGTGGGTTTTATTTAAATGCAGGCAGATGGATGCGCACATGCACTCATTCTCAAACCTTCGTTTGCCATGGGTTCTTCTTTTATTCTCTGGGGAAACTGTGCTGTTTCTGGACTGAGGGGGGAAGGGATGCTCTAGTGTGTGTGTGTATGCAGGAACCTGCTTTGGCTAGCTGCTTGGTAACTGATGAGCTGCGGTGGCTCAAGTGGTTAAGATGCTGAACTGCAGCCTGGAAGGTCGGTAGTTCAGCCGTTTGACACCTGAGTACCACATGACACAGTGAACTCCCGTCTCTGGTTCCAGCTCCTGCCAACCTAGCAGTTCGAAAGCAATACATTGCAAGTAGATAAATAGGTACCACTTCGGTGGGAAGGTTAACAGTGTTCCGTGCGCCTTGGCATTTAGTCATGCCGGCCACATGACCACGGAAACGTCTTCCGAGAGCACTGGCACTTTGGCTTGGAAACAGAGATGAGCACCACAACCCTAGAGTCAGATTCGACTGGCTTTCGAGCAAGGGAAACTTTTACCTTTACCTTTACCTTGGTAACTGATATTCTAAGTGCGTGCCTCCCAGTTGGGAAATGACCTTGAAGCTATTCTCTGGTAGGCGCCCTATCATAAATAAATAAAGGTTCACAGGTGAGGGGGAAGGGCATTTTAGCTTTAGGTGGGCTGCTTGAGTGACTGGATTGGACAGGGCACGGGTGGGGCCCCTCTTTGAATCATGTATAATATCGGACTGGCGCCAACCCCAGTCAGTTCTGACACAAGATGGTTTCGGCTCTACATGACTACATATTTTCAATAAATAAACCTTTCTCCAAAGAGTGCCATTGAGAGTGAGTTTGTGTGAGAGTCTGACACTCATGCACATATCCACATATGGGCAGCAACTAAAAAAACAACAACAGTGGAAAACGGTGGCAGAAATGGAACTGCAAGTTGTGAAAAACGGTGGCAGAAATGGAACTGCAAGTTCAGATGTCCCCTCTGGGTTCCTTTCGTGGCAGGAGAGTTCAGATGTCAGAAAACCGAGAGACGAACCGTGAGCAATCTGTTCGTAATGGACTTTCCCTGGTATCTGTTTATTCTGCTTCCAATGCAGAACAGCACGGGTTGCTGATGACTGCGCCACGGGAGGGGCAGATGTCCTCACCTGGAGGGGCCCATTTATTCTACTTGGGTAATGCCACGATAGCGCCACAAACCGTGTGTGTGACTGCAGCTTTAATGTGTTTAAAATATGTATAACCAGACCTTCCTCTCACACACCTAGGCTTAAGAGGAATTGGTAACTGGTTTTAGCTTTAAATTGCAGGCTTATGTATTGGCGGAGGAAAGGGTACGCTCGGGGCAGGATTAAGCCAGTGCAAGACAACAAAATGTTATATATTAGGGTGGCACCAAATGTTTGGCAGTTTCAAATTCCAGGCTAAAAATACAGCTTATAGGAGGGGTCAAAATAACTCCCCACCTCATTTTTCATCTCTTTTCTTTGGTCCATCCATTGCCATTGGCTTCCCCTTATCTGCTGCTATTTTCTTTCTTCCTTCTTCCTGGAGCAACTCCAGTCAGCAATCTAACCGTGAATGTGACATCACAGCTCTGTGTGGCCAGTTAGATTTGTCTATACGATGATATCATTGAGGTCAAACGAAGCCAATGAATCACGAGGGCAAAGCTTCCTGGATCAGTCCTATGCACGGTCCCGGCCAATCGAAACACTAATTGTCCTCACTCCACATGGGCGAAATATTTTCTCAGGGCAATTTTTGACTCTGCCAAAATGGCCGCTCAAAGCCTCCCCTTCACGCACATTGTTCAATCAGCGCTACAAAATTCAAGTCCCCTACATAGTTTTGATCAGTGTCATCTTTTTTTATTGTTTTGTGTTGTGGCAAGCCTGGTGGGGAAAGGGTAGGATGTCCCCCATCCCGTCCACAGGAAGCAACTTTGCACAAATCATGTGCCCCTCCTGCCATGGTTCTGTATCTGAAGTGCTACCACACTGAAATGTGAAAATATGAATTGGTCCAGAGGACAAACATTTCCAATGGAGTTTTGTTTTAACAGCAGTTAAGAGAATGGAAGCATGCACTCACTCTCACCAGCCAGTTCTTCCACCCTCACTCACACTCACCCCTGGTCCTGACAGTAACATTATCAAGCACTGATTAACCACGGTTAAGGTTAATCAGTGCTTGATAATATTCTTGTTAAGGTTAAGCATGGTTACGGTTAAGCATGTTCCTAACTTGACCAGGATTCTTGCTCACCACAATTAACAACATTGGGTTGACATTATCAATTAATGGCATTCAAAGCAGGAACAGGGAATTTGAACTAGGGTAACTACAGTTGTCAAAGAGCAGTGATGGCGAACCTTTTAGAGACCGAGTGCCCAAACTGCGACCCAAAACCCACTTATTTATCGCAAAGCGCCAACACGGCAATTTAACCTGAATACTGAGGTTTTACTTTAGAAAAAAAAACTCATACATTAACTTAAGATGATCCAAACAAAGTAAGGAAAGCAATCCCAAACGCTTTCATTGACTTAAAATTATTTGGCAGAGAATTCAACACTTTAATGATGGTCTGGGCCTGGCTGGGGCGATGGCATGCGTGCCCACAGAGAGAGCTCTGAGTGCCACCTCTGGCACCCGTGCCATAGGTTCGCCACCACTGTCATAGAGTTTCGGTCAATTCCTAGAGAGGCATGACGTCACTTCTGGGTTTTCCTGGAAGTGAAGCTACACCATTGGTCAACAGCTATTTTTTTTAAAAAAAATTCTTCCACCACCCCTGCCTAGGAGCTGGGAACCCCAGGGGGGAACCCACTCCTGATTTCTTAACCTAAAAGCTGACAGAGGTATGTGCTGCCTGTAAATGAAGAGAAAATAGGATTAGTGATTTGGCAATCCTACACATTTAATCCACGGGTCATTTCGTAGAAAAAGAGGTGCAGGAGGCTCATTAGCATAACTTATTTGCATATGCCACACACCCCGACATCACTGGAAGTGTGTCAAAAGGCAACACCCACCACTCAGGCTCCACTGGACTATTTTGGATTGCTAGCTATTGGGGGGGGAGTGCAGATCTGTCCTCACAGAGGAGGGAGAGCTTGTACCTGAATAAAACTTGGTCTTAAAGGTGATACTGGACTGTTTTGGACTGGGGGGCCAGGGGGAGTTCTGCAACTTACCTGGCTGCTTCTTGCTCTGACTGAGGGCTGCTGGGAGCAGGGGGTGGGGCTTGTTGCATGTGCCCGCCCACTGGGCTCTTTACTGCCGGAGCTCCGCTCCTGTGTGCTCCTGCAGGAAATGACCCCTGGTTTCATCTAAAAACAGCTTTTATACTCAGTAATATATTTCCCCTGCTTGGAGAACTTACTCATAACATGGGTTTTTAATGGCTTCCGGAGGGGAGATGTACATATAAGGTGGCATGGGCTTGTCCACAAAGGCTCCAAAACCAATCCTCAGGTTGCTGGTCACTTCGGCCATCTTCACCGCTAGCTTGGTACCTAAATTCTGGATGTTGCGGAGATCATCCTTCATGGAATTCGACAGGTCCATCAGGTAGTAGATGTCCACAGGGTAGTCCTCCACCTGCCGCACTTGGACTGAGAATATTTGTGAGTCATCTAAAAAATTAAAAAGTGGGGAAAGGAGTGAAGACTAAGGTTACAGAGTTTCCTCCAGAAGATTCCAACCCACCCTTTGTCTCTATCTAATTGCTTCATGAGGCACGTCACACGACTATAGACCCAGGCTGACCAGCATGTATGCTACCCTCTTTCTCATGGTGGGATCTCTAGTCATATGTAGCCAATATTCAAGATGGCGGGCCTCATGTGTCCCTCTTGAATGCACTTAGGCATGCATGGTATTATAACAGTTAAGGCTCCTCAGAAGGCAGAGAAGATGGCCAGGGAAGCATACGATGCTGCTGCCTTCACATCCGTTCTAGCCACGTGTTGTCAGCTCTGACAGCAACTCTCTCATCCTTTTAATTGGATTCTGTTAGATCGCCGCTAACAAAGATCCGGAGAGTGATTTCAGCAAAGTGATTCCGCTTTATTGAAGTAACGAACAAGCACTTAAACGCATTCATAACCAGAACAAGTTAACATTAGGAGCTAGGCTCCTTTTAAACCTTCCCGGCTAATGTAGCCACGCCTATTTACAAATATCAACCAATGCGGTTGTGTGGATAAGGACCAATGAAAGTTCTTCCCGCTCAGGGAATTAGTCCTTCTCAGATTGGTCGCTTGTTGTAGAGCGACCAATAGCGTTTCAGCGTTTAGGAGCCTTCGTCTGGCTCAACCTTAACATGGGAGGTGAATGAGGTGATTCATGTAATCGATTTCCAATACATTACAGATTCCGAGGATGAACTTTCTTCCATCTGCATGTGTTGGCTATGCTGTACAAAGAACTATACCCTACATATGGCAGTGAAACCCCACGTGAGATCACAAGTAAGATCTCATAAGTCTGTTCATGGCACAAATGGACAAAATTACAAAAAAATTGAACAATAAAGAAGATGATGTGTTCTTTGAAGAATGGAGTGACTTTAAAATTTATCTGGAAAAGAACTGGGATGTGAAACAAAACTTAATATGTTTAGATCAATATTAAGACAAATGATGTTATCTGGGGATTGTAATCGTTATGATACAAAAAATGATATAACTAAATGATGTATAAAATGGGAAGTGGGAGGAAGCATTGCGGGAAGCCACAGAAGGGAGGGGAGGAAAGGGGAAGAGGGTAAACAATGGAAAACGTGAAAACGTTTAAATGTTAAATGGTGAATTTCCTATGAAAATAAAAATTTTGTTTACCAGATCTCATAAGAGGTACGCCACTTTGAGCCCTTTGAAGGCAATACAAATCAGACTGGGAAGGGGCCATGGTAGATTGGGTTGCCACTCTTCGGGTGGCGGCTGGAGGTGTTCCAGAATCACAACGGGTCTCCAGGTTACAGAGGTCAATTCCAATGTTCCCTCTAAACTGTGGAGTCTTGTGAGCAAGAATTCTACTTAGTGAGCGACTGGCATTAAAGTTGTGAGCGAGCGATTGGGCTGCTGCATAAATTAGTTTGCTCTGGAGCCCTCCTTCCTGACCTAAAATAAAAATGTGTGAGCTGGAGGCTAAAAAACTGTGAGCTAGCTCACACTAACTCAGCTTAGAGGGAACAGTGGCTGAGACAAAAATGTGTGAGCTGGAGGCTAGAAAACTGTGAACTAGCTCACACGGACTCAGTTTAGAAGGAACACTGGATGGGACTCCGGCCAAAAGCAAGACCTCGCGATGCCAGCCGGAAGCTGAAGAACTGTGAGCTAGCTCACACTAACTCAGCTTAGAGGGAACACTGGTCAGTTCCCCTGAAGGAAATGGCTGCTTCGGGAGTTGATTTTATCACATTCTACCCTGCTGAGGTGCTCCCCCTCCTCAAAACCCACCCACCTCAGGCTCCACCACCCCCCCAAAAAAAATCTCCAGGTATTTCCCAGCTAAGAGCTGACTACTCTGAAGGATCCGTTGGGCACGCAGGAGGTCCCAGGTTCAATCCCCAGCCTCTCAAGTTAACAGAATCAGGAAAGAGGTGATGTGAAAGGCCTCCGCCTGAGACCCTGGAGAGCCACTGCCAGTCAGAGTAGACAGAGTAAGGCAGCTTCGTACATAAACGGTTAAATACGAAACCCATCTTTACCTGGTCGCAGGTGGAGCTCAATCTTCTGTGGGGACATCTGGGTGATGCTCCCGCCAGACCCTTTGCTGCTGAGGGGCCTGTCTTCCAAGATGGCGCTGGTGCTGGTGGGAAACTCCATGTCATCTGCACAGCCATTTTGAATAAGGTTGTCACTCAGGTCACAGCGAGAGTATCCTGAGGGCAGGTTCTGTTTGGAGGGGGAAAGCAGAGAGGACGTTTCGACAGATTCAGCGGCCCAGTCGCCCGTGTGCCTGTTTGCGATCACTTCTAAAGCAAGAGGAGCACTGGATCTCAAGCCTGCCTTTTAAAAAAAGCCCTTCAGCTTCTGCCCAGGAAGCCCTGCTACTAATCTCAAAATTGTGGAGGTCAGTGGCTGTGGCTACCCCAAGATAAGGGAAATTCAGCTGCGGAGCTCTTTGGGAGACCTTGGGCCAGACATTCTCTCTCAGCCTGACCTACCTTGCAGGGTTATTGTAAGGATAAAATGGAGGAGAACACCAAGATTGATCAAGCATGGTGTAATAATTACTATATTGGAGTAGGGACCAGGGAGACTTGGGTTCAAATCCCTGCCGAGCCTGACTGAATACCTCCTGATTTTATCAAGGATTTTGCCACTTGGTGGTCCCCAATTTTTGTTTCAGACCATTGATTATTCTGGACAATTTCCTGTGAGCTGGCCGGAAGCTCCTATTTATAAAAAGGGAATAAACTCGACCCGAAGAATTACAGACTTATAAGCCTGTTGTCATCTTTTGGCAAACTTTATGAAAGCTAATTACTCACTCAGTTAAAAACTTGGATGGACTTGGAACATCTGTTGGGAATAGAACAAGCTGATTCTATGATTTCAAAGGGGTATGTCAGCAACTGATCCTTGTGTGGCCCTTGAACATATGGACCAGGGAGACTTGGGTTCCTGCCGAGCCTGACCGAATACCACCTGATTTTATCAAGGATTTTGCCACTTGGTGGTCCCCAATTTTTGACATACTTGTTTCAGACCATTGATTATTCTGGACAATTTCCTGTGAGCTGGCCGGAAGCTCCTATTTATAAAAAGGGAATAAACTCGACCCGAAGAATTACAGACTTATAAGCCTGTTGTCATCTTTTGGCAAACTTTATGAAAGCTAATTACTCACTCAGTTAAAAACTTGGATGGACTTGGAACATCTGGAACGAGCTGATTCTATGATTTCAAAGGGGTATGTCAGCAAACTGATCCTTGTGTGGCCCTTGAACATATGGCTGAGAACAGGGTCGATTACATGTTGCTTTCTTTGATCTAAAATCTGCATTCAATACGGTCCTTCGAGACAGACTCTGGGACAAACTATGCAGAACAAATATACCACTTAGGTTACTTTTTTATTATTAGTCTTCTTTAATACTCAGATTAGATTCTGTTATGGTGTAAATGGCTGTTTATCTGCTCCCATAGAGGTCAGGAGGGGCATAAGACAACATTGTGTCCTTGTTCCAACATTGTTTAATTTTTACATTAACAATGTAGTCCCTAGACCAGGGGTGTCAAACATGTGGCCCGGGGGGCGGATCAGGCCCCCGGAGGGCTTCTATCAGGCCCGCAGTGGAACTGGCTGTCTTCTGCTTCTTCTTCCAGTTCTGCTGCTGCTGCATCATTGTAGGTCTGCAGCTTACAGATACATACCTGAACAGCACACTCAAAATTGCAACAGCATAGACATTTTGATGCAATAATTCAGAGCAAGAGGTGTCAGTTATCAGGCACTGTTAAGTGAACAAAATATTGCAAGAGTGCTAATGTTTTAAGCATGTTTTTAAGTAAAAAAAACCCCCACCCTTTGTTTTTGTGTCTTTTATAAAGTTTATATCTCCGCTACCTGGCATTACATGTTATGACACACATGGCCCGGCCCAACAAGGTCTCATTTATGTCAGATTCGGCCCTCATAACAAATGAGTTCGACACCCCTGCCCTAGACTGAATATCCTGTCTTTGCACCACCACCCCCACCCCCATGGCTAGGGACTCATCTGATTCCAGTCATGCTATATGCAGACGACACAGCTCTGGTATCAGTAACCACAGTGGAACTGGACCGATCAATTAAGATCTTCATTCAATATTGTGCTGATGAACAACCTGGTAATTAATTGCAAACAATCCAAGGTTTTAGCTTTTGCTAGATCTTGTAGGCCAAAATTATTACGCTGGAATAGGTCACATGATGGAAGAAGTCCAATTTTATAAATACCTGGGAATTACATTCCAATGTCCACTCTCTTGGGCTTTGCACGCTAAAAAGAAATCTATGAAAGCCAAGAGTACTGCTGCAACTTTGAGGAATTTTTTTTTTCCACCACAGGTGCTGCTTAATTTGTCCCTGCAGCTTTGGAAACATTTCAGGCAGAAATCACCTCACTGTTTTTGTATGCAATTCCAGTATGGATTGGTAGCCTGAGTATGTGCCCAGATGTAATCCAGACAAATTTCATTTTATTGATTTTAGCATCCTTCCTGTT
>NW_015165452.1:0-23297 GCF_001447785.1 Gekko japonicus
AGAACCATTTGCCATGGGACACTGCTGTTACCTGGAGCTTGCCTCCAGCCTGGTGAGCAAGACAGTAATCAACCTCATTTATTTTTACACGTAACTTCTGCATGGAGCTACTATATGTACTTTCTTGATTCTCTGTGCAAGCATACACATTTCTGATGTTTCTCTTTAATTGCCTTCATGAGCTTCCTGCCTGTACCCATCCATGGTGGTGGAAAGTCCCATCAAGTTGTGGCCACCCCATAGGGCAGTGGTCCCCAAAGGGGTGCCATGGTGCTTGTTGACACTTTCCCTGGCACCCACCAAGTGTTTTGAGAAAGTGGGCGAGGCCAGGTAGGGTTTTTGCTCAGCAAGACTTCTGGCAGGCTGTCCTGATTTTTCAAAACGCTGCACCAGCAGTAGCTCCCACCTCAGCGCAAGGATCTTTGCAGTGGGACTAAAGGTGGGCTGCACCCACCACACTGTGTCAGAACTTCAAAGGTGCCCTCAGGCTCAAAAAGGTTGGGGACTCCAGCACAGGGTTTTTGAAGTACAAGATGAACTGAGGTGATTTTCCATTTCCTGGCTCTGCATAGCAGCTGTGGGCATCCTTGGTGGTCTCCCATCCACGTACTAACCAGAGCCAGTTTGGTGTAGTGGGAGATCCGGGTTTGATTCCCCACTCCTCCACTTGCACCTGGCTGGATGACCTTGGGCAAGCCGTAGTTCTGATAAGAGCTGTTCTTGAAGAGCAGTTCCTGTCAAGAGCTCTCTCAGCCCCACCTACCTCACAGGGTGTCTGTTGTGGGGAGGGGGAAGGGAAAGGAGTTTGTAACCCGCTCTGAGACACCTTTGGGTAGTGAAGGGCGGGGTAGAAATCCAATCTCTTCTTCTTCTCTTCTTCTTCTTTGCTCCTGACAGCTGACCAGATCAGGCTAGCCTGAGCCATCCAGGTCAGGGCACCCGTTCCCATACCCAGCACAAATCCCTCATGTTTTCCCTCAGGGCGCAAACAGGAGTTCAGGGGAATTCTTTAGATCAGGAATGGGCAATGGGGAATGGGTTAAAACCCTTTCCCTTGGTGCTCTTTCCCCATTCCCATTGGTACCTCACATTAGCTGCAAGAACAAAACACAAGAAGGAAATAATCTGGTCTAGTTTGTCCCGGAGTAGCGTAACAGAGTAAGTTTCTCGATCTCCACATCTGTTGGAGGTCTGAGACGAACAAAACAAAGAAAAAACTGAAAACACAGTGCAGAGAGGGTCACGAAGCCTGGAGCTCTGTGTGTCGGTAGGGCCTCAAAATGTATTTTCAAAAGAAAGTACTACGCAGCCTCGATTGCATCTGTGAGCAGTGTTCCCTCTATAGAGTGTGAGCTAGCTCACAGTTTTTTAGCCTCTGGCTCACACATTTCTGTCTTAGCTCAGGAAGGATGGCTCCAGAGCAAACTAATTTATGTAGCAGCCAAACTGTTCACTCATAACTTTAATGCCAGTAGCTCACAAGGTAAAATTTTTGCTCACAAGACTCCACAGCTTAGAGGGAACATTGTCTGTGAGCTCACACCCAGCCCAATGATTTAGAACGATTTGGTCAATGACGACCCTGCCACAAGGCAGGCAGACATTAGGGAACTGGACATTGGCTGTGAGCCTTTTCCGAGCTATTTCGCAGATTCCCCGCAGAAGGGAACACATCCAACCGGTGCTGAGGGCGCTGCACTGGCTGCCAATAGCGTTCCGGATACGGTTCAAGGTGCTGGTTTTGATCTTTAAAGCCCTTTATGCTCTGGGGCCTGTCTACCTGCAGGACCGCCTTTCCCCGTACGTTCCCCCGAGAGCACTGAGGTCCGAGTCGCAGGACCGCTTAGTCCCCCCTGGCCCAAGGGACAGCAAATTAACATCTACTAGAACTAGGGCGTTCTCCTTGGCAGCACCAACACTATGGAACCAGCTCCCTCATGAGATCCGCGCCCTCCGGGATCTCCGCCAGTTCCGGAGAGTGGTGAAGACGGAGCTATTCCGCCAAGCATTTAATAACCCAGACCAAGCATGATAGCACTTTACGGTTGCCGCCAGGGGTATGTTGTACTGTGTGTTAAATTTTGATTTTAAATGTATTATATAGATTGTTTTAGAGGCATTGTTTTATTGGTTTTAATGTTGTAAGCCGCCCTGAGCCGCTTCGGCGGGAGGGTGGGATAAAAATCAAATAAATAAATAAATAAATACGGTCCTGTTGCTCCACCATGACCTCCCTGCCAGTTGAAACAGTGAGTGAACTCGAGGCCCCATACACATCTTCTTGTCAGCCTAGAGGAAGTCAACAAATTGCTACTAACTGTGCACCCTTACCATGTGCCTCCTTGATCCATGTCCATCATGGCTCATTACAGCGGGTCATGAGGGGTTTTGATGTGCCCTACGGGGGGTTATTAACAAGTCCCTTTTAGAGGGTTTGTTCCAGGGACACTCAAGGAAGCCGTGGTTCGTTCCCTCTTGAAAAAAACATCACTGGATCCGCCTGAATTGGCTAACTACCAGCTGGTTTCCAACTTGCCCTACTTGGGCAAGCTGATCAAGAGGGCTGTGGTGGTTCAGTTACAGAGCTTCTTGGATGACGCTTCCATTTTAGATCTCTCCCAATTCAGCTTCCGCCCAGGAAACGGGACGGAGACAGCACTGGTCAGCCTCACAGATGACCTTCAAAGGCATCTGGATCAAGGCAGAATGGCGGTACTGATGCTGTTGGACCGGTCAGCAGCATTCGACATGGTTGACCATCAGTTGCTGACCCATCGCCTCACTGACACTGGAATCCAGGGGCTTGCCTTACAGTGGCCCGCATCCTTTCTCCAGGGTCGGGGATAAAGGGTGGCGCTAGTGGAACAGCAATCCAAGAGGCACCCACTGGTGTGTGGGGTGCCTCAAGGGGCGGTACTTTCCTCGATGTTATTCAACACTAATGAGCCCCTTGCCCAGATTACCCGAAGGCATGGGCTATGGTGTCACCAGTATGCGGATGACACCCAGCTCTATCTGTTGTTGGGCGGCCAGTCTGACTCTAAACCAGAAGATCTGGACTGGGCGTTGCAAGCCGTGGCTGGTTGGCTTAGATTGAATCAACTGAAACTGAATCCAATGAAGATGGAGGTCCTGTGCCTGAGTTGGGGCAGTCCGCGGTTAGGGATCCCACTCCAATCCTTTGATGGGGTGCAGTTAGTGCCAGCACCAGAGGTTCGGAGTTTGAGAGTGCTCTTGGATGCCTCCTTAACAATGGAGGCCAAGGTAGCAGCCACTACCAAGTCAGCCTTTTATCATCTTTGGCTGATCAGGCAGTTGGTTCCCTTCCTTGAACGTAACGACTTGGCGACAGTGATCCATGCGATGGTCACCTTGAGATTGGACTACTGTAATGCTCTCTACATGGGGCTGCCCTTGTTGCAAATTGGGAACCTGCAGCTAGTGTAGAATGCAGCAACCAGGCTGTTGATGGGTGTCCCTTTGTGGGAGCACATCTAGCCGGTACTGAAGGCCGGCTGCCGACAGACCAGATTCGTTTCAAGGTTCTGGTTTTAACTTTTAAAGCCCTATATGGTCAGGGTTCAGCATACCTGAGGGACCGCCTTTCCCCACATGTTCCCCAGAGAGCACTGCAACCAGGGACGCAAAATCGGCTGGCCCTTCCAGGCCCAAGGATATCAGGCTGGTATCAGGGCCAGGGCCTTCTCAACAGTGGCTCGATCCTGGTGGAATGAGCTCCCAGAAAAGATCAGGGCCCTGCGGGACCTTTTACAGTTCTGCAGGGCCTGCAAGATGGAGCTCAGGTGTTTGATGAGGAACCGCATTACATATCGAGTGTCCCTGTGCCCTGGTTTTACTTTTCTTTGTCTCCAACCACACCCTGGCTTACCAACGCTTCTCCGGCCTGTACCTACTGCACAATAATGTGAGAAACTAAGCTGGCATGGAAGCCATTGGAATTATACGGCCATGGACTTCCAGTTTATTGCGACATGCAGGCAGACGCATCTCCCAGACGTCCCGGGGATGCAAACTGCACACCAGCGTGTAGGAGAGGGTGCGATGGGTCGCGACCCCCCCGGAGCCTTGGTAAAAGGTTTCTAGCCAGGGGGCTTTTGAGGGGTGTCCTCTTCGATGGCAGAATGCCGGAGAATTGAGGCGCTCCTCCGCCCCGAAGGTCCTGCTGCTAAGTGACTGCATGGTATGAGTGCTGCTGACTGGGACAAGCGTTGGAGATCGGGCGGAAAATAAAAATCGATGCTGAGCGAGGCCGGATGGGCCAACAATGAACTGAGTCGGGTTGAAGCGAGTATGAAGATTTAAAACGAAAGCTGCCCGCCCTTAAAGAGCGACGGGAAAGTGAGTGGGGGAGTGATGCCTCCCTACCGCACAGATGAAACATGAGTAAAAAGAGGAGCAGAAAAATAAGCATTTAAATCAGTTTTAAGAGACTTACCAGAGTGCAGATAAGCGTTTGGGTGAATTTCAGAGACTTTAGCAACTTTTTGAAAAGTAAATAAATCCAAAAAGATGGCAGAAAGAAAGGCTGTTGAAACGGAAAGTTGTGGGTAGCCCTCGAACGGATGAGACTACCGAGCTTTCAAAACTGTTGGCTGATTCCTTGCGCCCTCTGCTGGACGAGATGACTAGTATTAAGCAACAACTGTCAACAATCAGTCAGAGCTTGGCATCACAGCAAATGCAACTGACTCAATCTTTAAAAGCAACAAAGCAAATGGGAGAGAAGGTGAAGGAAATGGACGCCAATACTAAAAAAGTTAAGAAAAAGGTGCAAAAACTGGAAATGAAGCAAGCGACGGAAGAGTCAAAACTTTTACAGATGCAAATGGAGAAAGAAAATTTGGTCCTACAATTCCAAGGGGTCCCGGAAATTAAAGGAGAGAATCTGAAACAACGCTTGAGTGAAGCATTAGCCCCAATGACAGATTTGACAGCGGAATACCTTCATAGCGAGATGGATGTGGTCTACAGGTCCTATACATCATACATTAAGAAAAATAATCTGCCTGGGGAAATAGTAGCCAGATTCTCGAAGAGACATGTGAGAGATGCTATCTTGAAAGCAACTGTGGGAACACTCTTGAAAATTGGGGACAACAACATCAGGATTTTAAAAGGCATTCCATTTGACTTAAGACAGAAGAAAAAGAACTATAAAGAACTAATCCTTTTCTTACAAACAAATGGCATTAGTTACAAATGGCTAATTCCAGAAGCCGTCATTTTGAAACTCCAAGATAAAAAAGAAAAGATTGACTCTGTTTTCAAAGCACGTGATTTTCTGCGAATACAGCTCGGGGAACCAGACAAGGACAAAAAGGAAGAAGAAAAAAGTAAATTGGATGGCGAGCTAGGCTCGGGATCGTCGGACAAGGACTCACCCTCCGAAAAAGGGGCGGCTGCCTCCAAAAGTCCATATAAACTGAGGATTCGAAAAGATAAGAATAAATAAGGGCTGAAGGACTATGATCTGTGCCTAAAAAAAGGGATGATATAACTTTGAGATGCTCTGGGAGATTTCTTTAAACAGTTAAAGGGATGGTTAACCGATACGTAAATTAGCATAACCGACTAAGTTCATTGTATTATTAGCTTTTTAAAATAACATTGATATAAGCTGATGTACTGATCTCCTACTCTGTCTTGAGTTTTTAGTTAGTTGTGGGTCTTTTTTCTTTCTCCTTAGATGTAGTCCCCTTCCCGATTTTATAGTTTATAGTCTGTTAAATAAAACCCAATAAAAATTTCCCCTTAGGGGGATTGAAAAAAAAAAGGAATTATACGGTCACCTAAGCCAGGCCTGTTTTATTTGGACGTTTCTGAGCTTTTAGGTATATTTTAAAATTACTGTTATTTATTTGATCTGTTTTATGCCTGACAGACTGTTAATTGTAGTGTATCTTATGATGTAAGCTGCCCTGAGCCTGCCTCGGCGAGAAGGGCGGGATACAAATTTAAATAACTAAAAGATACTATTTCAATAAATATTAATGTTTTTTATTTTATTGAAGACATCAGTATGCCTGCCTTTTTTCAAAGCATCTCAGGACCCAATGCAGGTAACAATAAAAAACTGACAAGATAAACCTTAAGACATACCTACAAACATTAACCACCAAACACGTTCTACCCCTACCAGAAAGGCATTCCACCCTCCCTTTCCCCCAGGCTGCTCTATGTTACTGTGCCTTTCACCTCTGTGGTAAAAGCAGTTGCCATTTTTGTTAGTTTGTTAAAGTTTTGGTGACTGAAATAAAGTCTGCAGAGGCCCTTACATAGATGAAGAAAGGGCTCTTGAACAACCCAAGGTTTGGTTTCTTTTGTTAATCATCCTGAACTTTGGCGTATCACCAGCAAAGCCTGGGAGGAGGATTAGATTCAACTGCAATACAGGTGGACTTTTGGCAAACCCAAAACAAGGGGTGGAGGGCCTCTCCAGAGAAGGAGGCACCCGAGAAAGCGCAGAGAGGAGCTGCTCGGTCGGCATCGAAAAAGGCCACTTGCCCCCCTTCGTAGTTGAGAAGGACTCGGATCCTCTTGAGCTCCCCACTCTGAGGCAGATTCCGGGATGCTCCAACAGCAGCTATGTACCCCTTGGTCTTCTTCATAGTCCATATCCCTTCCTCAGGAGAAACGTTTATCCAGGCCTTTCTGTTCACTGACTTTCTGGCAACTCCCACACCCCATTCATCATCATAGCTTTTCACAATGACCTCCCAGAAATGCCGGCCTGCTGTGAACCCCTCCCATCCCAGCACAAAAGCCATCTCCTGGAACCTCTCGGGATTTGGGGGCAGAGCTTCATACTTGGTTCCCCATTTCATGCTTTTACGATCCTCGGAGATGATGAGCCATGGATAAGCTGTGTCTGGATCCAGAATCACATTTGCTGTTGGAGGAGACGTTAAGAGAAGCTGTGTTAGCAGGAAGACTGATAGCTAGGGATGGGCAGAAACTGGGAAACCTTGGTTTGGTTCGCAAACCGAACCGGGATAAGTCCCGAACCAGTTAGAGGCTCCAAAAACGCAGGGCATCTCCAGGTGACTCTCCTCTACCTACCCACCACGTTTGGTGAAGATTGGACTTGGGGGGGGGGGTCCAAGTTATGGAACCCCAAACAAGACACCCCCAAGAAAGTGCTTTTGGGGGAGATGTCAGGCGCAGCTTCAGGAGTGTATAGAACAGACCCTGGGCAAGCTAGAGGCATCCAACTTGTAGCACTCCTCCCCAGGATGCCTCCGCACATGCCCTACAAGTTACATGCAGATTGGATTCAGGGGAGGGGTCTGAGTTATGGACCCCCAAACAAGGTGCCCTCAGGAAAGTGCTTTTCAGGGACATGTTGGGCACAGGTTCTGGAGTATATACAGCAAACCCTGTGCAAGCTGGAGGCATCCAACTCATGGCACATCTCCCCAGTATTTCCCCCCCCCCAATGCCCTACAAGTCACATAAAGATTCAACTCAGGATGTCCGAGTTATGGACCCCCAAACAAGGTGCCCTCAGGAAAGAATTTTACCTTTCTGCGGCTGAAGCCCAGCGATCACAGTGTCTGCAGAAGCAAGGGGGGGGGATTAATCAGCAGGTTGTTTTTTTAAATCACAAACACAGCAATTAAAATATCACTTTGTAATGGCATTTTTAAAAATTGTATTTTCCAATGGAAAAAGTAAACTAAAAAAAATTATTTGCTTGCAAATATTCAAATTTCTCTTAATGTGGATTTTCCCCCACCTTTCTAATTATGGTAGGTGTTGGATTTAGAAAACAAAAGGAGAGAGAAGTTACCAAATTTGGTACAATGATGCCCAATGCTATTAAAAGGAATCAAAATTTTTCCCAAGCTCATACCTTGAAGGAACCCTTTGTTGGTCTTCAAGGTGCCCCACTGGACTGTAAGCTTGTTCTGCTGCTTCAGACCAACACGGCTGATCACCTGGAACTACTTCCCAGGCATGGTTAACCAGAAATCATTCCCCTTATAAGACACTTGCTTCATGGGAACAACATGTTGTTCAAGGTGTTTCCCCCTCTTCTCCTGTGAAATAGCATTTTTACATTTTGCAGTTTGTAATGGATGATTTCTGCCATACGTAATACACATTTTTATTTTCTGAGATATAATGAAAAGGCTTTTGTTTTGTACTAGTGTATATAAATGTGCCACCATTATTGTCCTACATTAGACACAGTTAGGTGACTAATTGTATATTTGTTTATATTTACTTGGTATACTAATTGTTGAAAGACCTGACATTGTGTTTCTTTTTTCCTTGTTGCAAAGACCTCTCCCCTTCCTAATTGGTATTCACAGTGGCCAACCAGTTGCCCTGGAGGTCAAACAGCCAGTGCAAAGAAACCAAACCTTCCCTGACATTGCCTCTCTTTTTGAAATTTTGATTTCATAAGAGAAACAAGATGCAATACAGGGTTCAAAGAGTCAAAACATATAGCATCCAGTACTTGAGTTATCTCCTGCCAGCCTAGCAGTTCGAAAGCAAGAAATTGCAAGTAGATAAATAGGTGCCACTTTGGTGGGAAGGTAACAGCATTCCGCGCACCTTGGTGTTTAGTCATGCCGGCCACATGACCATGGAAATGTCTTCGGACAGCGCTGGCTCTTCGGCTTGGAAATGGAGATGAGCACCGCAACCGTAGAGTCGGATTCGACTGGCTTTCGAGCAAGGGAACCTTTACCTTTACCTTACTTGAGTTATAATAAAAAGAACTTTTACATTTGTATTTTTGTACAACAATACTCTAATTCCATAACGTCTTAATACTGTTTTTGTCCTCTGCTTATTGCCTCCCTTACTTGTACTCCTCTCTTACTTGTAAAGCCAACTTTGTTTTGACGTTTATGTTCACTCAATAAAACAAAAGCATAGAAGTTTGATCAACCCAATTATTTTGGCTAACATCATTTACTAGATCATTTTGAGTCTCTATAAATCGTGTCCATTTCAACATAGCACTCTTTTGTTCGGCTGTTGTATAGTACTGGACTACCCAATCTGCAATTTTATCAGATATAAAATAGTCCCGGACTTTTCTGTACCAAAGGTCAATTCTGGGAATGGCTTTGTCTTTCCATTTCATAGCAATGATAGGTTTTTGGGGGGGGGCAGTAAGTAGAACTGAAATTAGTTCCTTGTCTCTGTTTTTGGCTATAGGTTCAAAAGGATTAATGCAGGATCTTTTGAAAGAACACATCCCCAACACTGCCTCTTAACATAAGTATTTCAGAAGTTCACTGCCACTGGATGTGGAAGTTCCTTTTAGTCACCATGGCTAGCACCATGGAAGGACCTATCCTCCATGAATATGCGTAATTCCCTCTTAAAGCCATCTACACTCACGGCTATCACTACAGCCACTGGCTATGAATTCCATTATCTAAACTATTCCGTTATCTAGACTAAGTCCAGAAACTATAGTCTGTTCTGAAATTATTATCCATCAACTTCAATGAATGCTCCCAATTTCTACTATTATGGGAGAAGGAACTAAAGCCCTATCCAATTTTATATTGCTTTTCTATTTGGTTACACTTTGGTGTAGTACTGAGTTGTCGCTGTGTAACTGGTGTAACAGTTCTGCAAGATCCTGATGTCAATTTGCCTATATATGCTTATGCTTGTT
Source organism: Gekko japonicus (assembly GCF_001447785.1). Lineage (NCBI taxonomy): Eukaryota > Metazoa > Chordata > Lepidosauria > Squamata > Gekkonidae > Gekko > Gekko japonicus. The sequence goes on from NW_015165452.1 coordinate 9,665, forward strand.
TGTAAAGTTGTCAGTGTCTTTTGTAGAGACATATACCTTCCTTGACCATGGTCAACCGAATAAAGACTTTGCTCCTACTGAACATAGTCTTACTTATTTGCACTCCTTCGACTGAAGTGACATTTCTCTGCCAAAAGGAACCCACGGCCCTCGGTCTAAATGACCTGAACACGAGTGTTAACAATAGGAAGTTTGGGAGATCATTAATTTAGAGGGCCGCCATAAGTAAAAACGACTTGACAACATTTAACACACACTGCAACAGTGGCTCGCCTGGTGGAGGTAATGGCCAGCCGGAAGAAAACCTCAAGGGGGATTGTCTTAGGAGGATATAGCATCACTTGACTGACCTGAAAGACCTTCTTCAACAAGAATAGCTGTTCTGTCTGTCTCCATGTTTGCAATCATAACCAACTGGGTTCTGAATGTGCCATGACCAGGATCAAAAATGGTGATCTCACTAGCCAGAGACATGACGGAAAATAGCAGATTACATCTGCTTTTCCACTTCACCTTTCTGATGAGAGAGACAATAGAAATGCATAGTGACACAACAGAACTGACCTGCTCTATTTCTAAGCACTCATAGAATCACAGAATCATTGGAAGGAAAGAGACCTCCAGGGTCATCAACCCTCTGCACAATTCAGGAAATTCACAAATATCTCCCCCACACACACACACACACAGAACTCTTGTTCCATGCCCAGAAGATGGCAAAAAACCTCCAGGATCTCCAGTCAATCTGGTCTGGAGAAAAACTGCTTCCTGACCCCAAAGTGGCAATCAGCATTTACCTGGGCGTGTAAGAAAGGGCCACAAGAACTAAGCACTGAGGCAAACCTTCCTGCCCTCCCTCCCAGGATTTGCCTAAGTTCACGGAATCAGCATTGCTGTCAGATCTCTGTTTCAAAACCTCCAAAGAATAAGAGCCCACCACCTCCGGAGGAAGCCTGTTCTACTAAGGAACCGCTCTACCTGTTAGGAAGTTCTTCCTAATGTTTAGGCGAAAACTCTTTTGATTTAATTTCAACCCACTGGTTGCCTTCTGAGGCAACCTGAGTGAAGACACTTTTTCGGCTTTGGCTCTGAGGGGAGCCAAAGAAGTCCACCAAAGAACATGCTATTTTCTAGAATATTGACAGTGTCAGCCATCACTCCCCAAGACCTAGACGGCTCACAAATTTGGCTTGGATTTCGCATACACTACTGACATACTCAAACTGTCAACAATGTGAGCTGTTTCTTTCCCCAGGATGTATCTAATTCACGTCCAGCTAGAGCACCAGTGACCCTTTGCCAGTTCATGGAGGTTCTGTACTACAGACCAGAATGTGAGCTAAACAAATTGCCTACAGACCTAACAAACTAGCGCATACCCCAGCTGGGAAGACTCACCTCTGTTGTAATTTGCGACGTTTTCTTGATCTGAAAGGAGGAGACTTTGTCTAGGTAATATATTGTGTATGGGGAAGTTCTGTATTTGTAGATGGCATTTGCTGAAATGTACTAGAAGAACCACTGCAGTGCCCTCACATATATTCTGACTGATCATACTACATCTAAGCAAATTATCACTGTTCCATGTTAATTTGGCAAGGAACATCAGTTTAGCTGACTTGAGGAACACGACTTGAGGTGCAGCCTTTCCCAGTTACTCCTCCTGATCTTGCACTGGGAACAGCCTTTCCGTCAAGGGGTCTGCTATCACTCTAAGATGTTGAACACATCGAGAGGCCATTAACAAGACTCTTCTCCTGGCTGACCATGGCTCCAAAGTCCCTCAGATATCACAGAGTGGTTCCAACACCTTTGATCACCTTGTTCATGAACAGAGATCACAGAAGTAGATCATCCCAGTACAGACAGACTTCCTGTGTTCTGAGAAAGGCTACCACTGTAACCATCACTTTGTTAGAACACCTTCGGGGCAGAGACCATGCCAAATAGCAGGGCCCTAAGATGAAACCACCTGCCTTGGCTGGTGTAAGAACCTGAGGAACTTCCCACATGGTGGTACAATCGGAACACTCAGGAAAGCTCCTATCAGACCTATTGAACATATCCCCCTTTTTTCTACTCATGGTTAACATTCAAAGCCCTTATTTTCTTAGCCCTGCTTAACTACACCAGGTCAGGAAACTTCCTGCATCCTCATCTAGCCAAACGAAACGCCCATTATAAAATCCTTGCAGCCATTTTTCATTACCTTTGAACTTCTTAAAGACACCCTCAAGAAAGGTGTTTATATCACAGAAGTCCCAGAAGACCCACTTCAGTTCAAGAGGTAAAACTGGCTCCTCAAGTTTCTCCTTCTCCTCATACCTAAAGAAGGGGGAGAAAATGTTAATCCATCCTAGTGCCATAGATTTTTTCCATCCCTTCCATAATTTGTCTATCCAGATAGTAACATGCTTTAATTGCAGCTAAATAAACACAGCCATATCTATCCATGAAATTAGACATTCTAGCAAACTTTTTTTAAAAAACAACTGTTTAATCAAACAAGCTGCTATAAAAGCTAATGGAAGACAGTATAACTATAGCAGTATTAAAGTGCAAGAGGACCTAAACCACAAAGAAGTGTGGGCCCAGGAGAAATGAATGGTCACAAAATGTGTGGCCATGTCTTTAAATCTTCAAATGTCCAATGTGTTTTGAACTTCTTAGAAAGAAAAAAAAGAATCAAGGCACAGAGAAACAATATTCTGAACAAAAAAGCCAGAATTCCACTAACTAAGCACTCTGGAACAGGAATGTGAAATTTATGACAGTCTTCTGGATGTTGGAGAAAGGTAGAATTCAGAAACTGTGAAGAAATAGTTAGAGGGAAGCCTAGCTTTGTGGAAGCCTCCTCAGGAGGTTGAGAGAGAGAAAGAAAACTGCTTTGAGTGTATGACAGAAAAGCAGAATATAAAACATTTATATGAACTAATTCTCTTTGAAACAGTATTAATTGTCTGAAGAAAAATGGATTAAACACTAGTAATATTACAGGCATATAACGTAGCATGCAGTATAGAATTGGAAGGGACCACCAGGAGCATCTAGTCCAACCCCCTGCACAATGCTGGAAATTCACAAATACTATCATCTTGGTGTCTGTTCGCAATAACATGTGCATAAGACAGTGGTGATGGGCACCATGTTTTTTTTAATTTATTTATTTACATTAGACTTGATATCCCGCTCTTGTCCCATGGCTAGGGTCTCAGAGCGGCTTACAGGGTTTCTGGTGCTAATCACCTGTGTTCCTAGCTAGGGCCACAATGTATGAAGGGGTGGGTGGGACAACCTACCGGCACCCCCTCTGTGGTGGCTATTGCTGTTTCTCCGATTGGCTCGGCATGGTCGGGTCTCCTGGTCCAGCGGGTTGTTCTTTCTCTGGCGTTTCCGGCGTTCAGTGGTGGCGATCTCCTCCTTAGGCGCGCAGCTCTGCCTACTTTCCAGCCCGGCTACGTCCTTTCCGGCTCCGCTGAGCCGGAACTCGGCATCTGCGCACGCCCCTTTCTTCTCTCTTCACAGCAGCCCTCGGTGTACTCCTTCTCCGCCGCCAGGGATCGCTCAAACGCGCACCTTGCCTTGCTCGCCGCCACCTTGCTCGCCGCACCACCAATGCCGTCCACGCCAGGGGGAATCTAAAATAATTGAACCACCAGGCCTTTCTCCTCCTTACCCACTTTTCAAATCCTAAGAAGCACAGAAAACTCCCTGTTAATGATAAATTAATAATTGATCATTAATTCCCTATTCTATTCCTTTCTCTAAGAGAGGGACTGCACTCCTCCGCACATTTGTAGAACAGACAATGCGTTTAGAAAACATGAGGTAGAAGGGGACGTGCACATTAAACAATTATAGCTGGGTCTGAATGTGCAGGATGGATTTAAAGGTGAGTTTTGGGTCTGTTAAGAAAAGCAGAATCCAGGTGATCTATAGAAAGATTAAGGCTAGACATGTTTTATGTGAACATTCAGAAAAGACAAGAACAGAGAAAACAACTTTCTCAGATGGATATTGAAGAAATGATAAAATGCAATGGAAGCAGTATTATTCCTGCAGAAAACTAAAGGCATCTTCCATGAAATAACAGTGGTATTTAAATGTAAGAAAGTGAGTTTCACACTGTATGCTTAGTGAATGCAGAAGATTTAGTATGAATGATTGGATTTTATATGGTTGTAAAAATCCTTTTTGTGCACTTTGTAGTGGGAAAGGCCTCAAGGTGGACATTACAAGACTCTTCTTTTTTGCAAGGTGGGGTTATGTTCTGGGGGGACTGCTGCAGAACAAACCAACACCACATGCAGCAGGAAAGAGCATGGTTCAATTGTCGGGAATCATTGCTACTTGGAGTGAGAACAGAGCCTTCTAAGTACAAAATAATCTTTTTTCACCTATGAGCATCATGTTTTTCACATGCTCTCCAGACCCTTGGGGATGTGAAATGATACAGTATAACCCCATCTCACCAGATCTCAGAAGCAAAGCAGGGTTGGTGTTTGAATGGGAGACCACCAGGGAGGACTCTACAGAGGCAGGCAATGGCCAACCACCTCTGCTTAACCGCTTGCCTTGAAAACCCTACGGAGTTGCTGTAAGTCATCTGCGACTTCACAGCACTTTACATACTCACATCCAGAGCCTTCCCATCACTGGGAAGAGAAACGAGAGGGGGTCCACTTACCTCTGCAAGGCGCTTCTGATATCCTGGAGAGAGACAGAAAGAGGAGAGAGAGAAATCTGTATGAGATAATGAACTCAGCAAACAAAGTGAAGCAATTTCAGTGCAGTTGAGGATCCACTGGCCAAAACAAAAAACACTTTTTACAGTACCTTGCATTTTGCCCTAGGTTTTGGTCGTTTCCTACAGCTGCACCTATTCTCCCTTTCATATACTTCCCCCATCATCCTTATGTATACAAAGCTGCCTTATGCAAAGTCAGACCATTTCCTTATTAAGCTCAGTATTGTCTACTCTGACTGGCAGTGGCTCTCTAAGGTCTCAGGCAAAAGAAAGGGCTTTCTCAGCAGGAGAGGCCAGGGACTGAGGATGCTTCAAGAGTCAAGCTACAGCAAATAAAATATGTATCAAAATGAATATATTTATTATATGGTGTACACAATGATACAATTTAAAACATAGGGCCTGGGTCAGCTGAACTCCATCAGAAGTGGGGAGGACAATGTCCTTCAAGGCCTCCACTTTCCAAACTAGCATTACCTCTGTCTTTTCAGGATTTACTTTCCATTTATTCACTTTTAGCCTTGTTATGACTTTTACTTCCTCTAGATAGTCAAGTTTGACCGTCTTCTTGGCGCTCCACAAGGGCTGTGGCCAACCCTGGCGGGGCTGATCCAAGGGCCTCACTAAACCATGCAATCAGTAGTAGCCAGTTCATCACTGCAGCCAGGCACTGATTCAGGACCTCTACTGCATCTCCAGGAGATATGGATAAGGATATATAAAGCTGTGTATCATCAGCATATTGATGATAACCAACTCCAAAACTATGATTTGTCCTAAGGGCTTTACACAGAGATTAAAAAACACAGGAGATGGAATTGCACCCTGTGGAACCCCACAAGATAGGTCCCACACCAATGATGCCTGGTTTCCAATAGCAACTCTTTAGTCTGATGATTTGAGCCAGTTCAATGCAGATCCCCGGATACCTACTTCTGTCTCCAGGTGCCTCAACAAGACAGCATGGTCTACTCTACTGTATCAAAGGTTGCAGATAAACCCAGTAAGAGCAAGAGAGAGGCTTGGCCTTTGCCTGCATTCAGACGGAGGTCATCAATTCAGTGGTGTACCAAGAGCAGGGCAGAGGGTGCACTCTGCCCCGGGCTGAGCTTGAGGAAGGCCCTTGAAGGAAAGCACTTCAAGCCAGTGTCATGCCTCCTCCAGCCAAACATCTTTCCTTTTATTTTTAAAATGCAGTTCTTGCTGCAGCCACTAGGGGCACAGGGAAGTCTGAGCATAGCAGAAAGCACTCTAGGATCAGCTAGACCTCCCTTTCTCCAAGACTGAAGCAAACTTGCTTAACAGATTCTGCTAAGCCCAACAGAGCAAGCCAGCATGCCGATAGCTGCTACAGTAATTGCCAGCCTGCAGGTCATTTCACCAACAGTCTATACATACTATGCACTATACATTGCACTGGTTCTGCTAGGCTTTCCCACACACACACACACGGCTTGGACTGTGACTCTGTGCTTGACATCAGTCCTATTGAGCTGGCATTGCCACAAAGGCACTATTTACTGCTGGGTACTCTGTACATTGTACTGGTTCTGCTGGGCTTGCAAAAATGCCCCCCTCTTTAGTTTCTATTGCAGAGATTCTCTGGTTTGACTTTAGTCTTTTGTAAACAAGGAAGGGTGAGGGCACGTTGGGGGGGGGGTTAGTGAGTTTCTTAACGTCCGATGAAGCTTGCAATCACTATTTTGTGATGCTTTGGCTAGTGTTAGTTAGTAAAAGTTAGTACAAAGGCAGACTCCTCGCTCTCAAAAATGCCTTGTTTGGAATAGTCAGCTCTTGGGCTTCAAAATGGAGAACAGATGCCCTCCCAAGTGCCTGCTCAGAACATAAGTGGTGTCATGGAATATTTTTTTTTGCTGTCAAGTCACAGCTGACTTATGGCGACCCTGTAAGGTTTTCAAGGCAAGAGATGTTGGGAGGTGGTTTTCCATTGCCTGCCTCTGCATTGTTCCTTAATGACTATCCATGTCAGGGCTGGGCTGAGAGTAATGTGACTAGCCCAAGGTCACCCAGGAAGCTTCCATGGCATGAGTGAAGATTCGAATCTGGATTTCCCAGATCCTACTCTGACACTTTAACCACGACACCATGCTAGCTCTCGTGATGGAACTGCAGGTTGAAATGTTAATTGTTTTACTTGCACGATTATATATGTGAAGTTAAATAAAAGAAAATTTTCCGTGTTTATTTTCTGGTTATTATTATTATTCATTTTTTTCATGATTGTTACTGAAAATAATTTTGTCATATAGAGAAGGGGCCCTGTGGCACGCTGCTTATTTGGGGGAACTGTTGTCACTTTAAAATTATACTCTGTGTTTATAAACTGGGTAGTTTCTGCTGCCACCAGGAATTTTAAGAAATTCCAGATCTTCTTTCTGTTTCTGCTGCTGGTAATGTGACCCAGGGTCTGGGCTTTCAGAGGTCTATGTGACTCTGAGGAAGGATGGAACTAAATTCTGGGTATATGATTTATTGATTAAGGAACAAAAATAAGTTGCTGGTTAACTAACTGTTTTTGGGAAAAGGAACTGGTAAATAAACTGGTAAGGTATCACACACAGACTTTTTGACACTAAAATTCCACACTGACAGGAATCTCTTTTTCACATAGGCAGCCACACTGGCTAAGCTCCTTGTATTATTGACTTTCATAACTAGAGTCTCACAGACCCTTCTCATAGCTCCTTCACACTTAAACTTTTAAAGATGTATATACTGAACTCTTTAAGTTCCCACACAGAACTCTGTCATATCACTCACTGACTGACTCTAACCAAATTACTGACTTCAAACTGACTTTTCTATAACTCTGATTCACTCTGACTTCAACACACACACACACTCCAAACAACTCCTCCTACACTCTGTCATCCACCAATCACTGCACACTTGTTGTCTCCCTCAATCATTCTACTCTACTAGCACTGCGCTCCAACCAAACACTTAAAGACACACACACACTAAAAAAAGGAATCATTACAGGCCCTGACCTGGATAGCTCCAGAGTAGCCTGATCTCATCAGGTCTCAGAAGCTAAGCAGGGCCAACACAGAGGCAGGCAATGGCAAACCACCACTGAACGTCTCTTTCCTTCAAAACTCTATGGTGTTACCATAACTCAACTGTAACTTGGGGGGGGGGGATAGAGGAGTGAAGTGTTTAAAAATTATTTGCTGTGGGTGCCAAACAGGCTAGGCTAGAAGACCTATCTCTGTCCCATAGCCTGGTCTGAAACCAGACTAAAAATGGTGTAGAGCAGATGAATTATCCAAGAAAACTTGGAGCTGGTTTGCTACAGCTCTCTCAATCACATTGGCCAGAAAGTGTAAATTTGAAACTGGGCAATAACAGGCCACATCATTTTTCTGAAGGGATGGTTTTGTAAACAGTGGCTGAATAGTCAAGGGAAGATGCCCTGAGTTAATATCTGATTAACTGAGAGCCAGTTTGGTGTAGTGGTTAAGTGCGCGGACTCTAATCTGGGAGAATTGGGTTTGATTCCCCACTCCTTCACATACAGTTGCTCGATGACCATGGCAAGCCATAGTTCTGTCAGAGCTATTCTCTCAAGGACGGTTCCGGAAAGAGCTCTCTCAGCCCTGCCTACCTCACAGGGTGTCTGTTGTGGGGAGGGGAAGGGAAAGGAGTTTGTAAACTGCTCTGAGACTCTGAGTGAAGGGCGGGGGTATAAATTCAATCTCCTCCTCCCCCTCTCCCTCTTCTTCTTCTTAATAATAGTTGTTAAGAGTTTGCTGATGTGTTTACATGATTTTATCAGCCAGGATAGGTAAGGATCCAAGGTACAAGTAGCGGCCTTCACAGATCCTAGGATCTTGTTCACATCCATCACAGAAACATGGTCAAAATGATCCATAAGTAGCACAGCTAGTGTATTAGGCCTTTCCTCTGGAGTATCTATGTTATAACTGACATCCAGTACCATAGCTGATTGTTTTTTACTGGGACATTAGAGGCTTGGATTTAGGTAACATCGTGCTGAGCTACCTTGAACCGTTGGGATGAGCATGAACAGTATTAAACCTGACTTAGAGACTGACACGGCTACCCATCTTGAAAGAGGCCAGCCTTCCTTTACAGAGAAGAAACCTGGGCCATTTCTGCCCAATTCTTACCTGCAGGAGTTCACAGTCCAGCTGCTGACACTTCCCCTCCATCTTCTGGATGACGTTCTCAAATGAGGACATTTCCTCAGTCAGTTTGGCCATGTAAGCCACGAGCCCATCTCTTTTTCTCGCCACCTCTTTCTCCAACTCTTCCATGTTGCCTAGCAGAAGTTTTGCTTGTTCTTCCAGGAACTTGTGTAGTTCCCTGAACTTGATTGCAGCTTTTTGCTTCTCCGCTTTGGTTTGCTTCTGATATGGTAGGAGAAGACAAACAGGCCATTGTGAAGAACACAGCCAGTCTTTACAAATAAAAAGAATCTTACAGGAAGGACCCTTTTGACTTTTCACAGAGATCAGATTAATATTTAGCAGGGGGAAACATTTAAGAGGCCAAGCGACACCCAAATCTCGGTTACAGCTACTTTCTCCTTGCAGTTTTTCCTCTTTGCAAAATTCAGACAGAGAGAGAACTTCTCTCTTGTCCCATCTGCATCAAAAACCATCTGAGTGAGGGCTAATTTTTGGCAGAACTACCACCATGGGGAAAAGAACTAAGCCCCCTTCCCTTCCCTGGCTTCCCAATTGAGAATACAGTTTCCCTTGCAGCATATTGTAAAAGAAACAAAAATCACAGAGAAAATACACACAACCAGGCATCCCACAGAGAAAATACACACAACTGGCTCAGTTTGGAATTAGCGTGGTATATACGATATTTCAGCAAGCCATTTTTTGTGGGGGGGGGGGCCAATCTGTTTTGTGCTCTCAGCTCACTGTGTTGATGCTTGTGTACTGATGGAGATGCAGATGAGAGCATTACTGCCCTGCCTCCAGGAAACAGTCTTTTGGTACCATTCACCTTGTACATACCTCACCCAGCACCACCTACATTGCTTGAAAATTCATCTGACTGTGAGAACAAGAAAGGGTTCTAGATCCTGATGGAAATCAAGAACTACACAAAGCCTTTTCAGGTAACCAGGACTGATTGGCCCAAACTAGAAAAAGAGCTAGGCAAGTTCATCTAGCAAAACAAAACAATTATTACACATTTCAGCAACATCACCACTTAGCACAGTCCTCCTGTGAGGAAATCGGGCCATGCCAAATTACAGATGTGCCAGAGAACAAAGCTGCGTCATGCCTTTTTGATTCTTCTGCATTTCGGTTTCAGCTTTTTTCCTCAAGTTCTTGCACGCTAGGAGCAGCAGCAGCACTTACAAGAAGTTCTTGGCTCTCCTTCATTATGTCTCCTTTACACGCCGTCAGTTTTTTCTTCTCCTCCTTCAGAATCCCCAGGCAGTGACTGATCTCCTCCTGAAGAGAAACCACAGTTCAGGCTTGTTCCTTTTTCAGAGGTCTCCATGCTTGGGTGTGCCAGAGCATTGGCAGCCCAGAAGCACAACTGGCTAAGCCAGAAATCAAGACAACCGGGCTGGAGATGCACTACTGTCCCGACATCACCCTAGAGAGACCCTTTGTAAGACTAAGCTGGCCTGAGTAGAGAGGGAGAACAGTGAAGAAGCAGCCAAGCAATTTAGTGTGCCTGCTGGGACATGTAAGATCATGTTCAAGGGGGTTTGGGCCAGCGTCCAGATCCAAATCCGGCCTCTGGCGGCAGGTGTCCTCAGTCGCCCTTGGAAGGGCATGCGTCTGTTTTTCAAGTTCATTCACAGAGCACCAGCAAGGGAGCGACGGGCGGGAGGTTTGGAGTCGTTGGCCTCCAAGTGATTAAGGATAACCAAAGAGAGATCACAGGATACGTGTGTAGAAAACACTCAATGGCTAGGATTTTGTATGCAAAGTATTGGAGAAAGGAAGAAGTCCCATCAAAAGAAGAAATAATTTACTAACTATTGGAAACAGCGGAAATGGACAAATTAGATTTAAAAAGATTTAAAAAACAAGATTAGATTAAAAAAAACAAGATTAAAAAAGAAGAAATCTTTGAGAAGAACTGGTCAAGATTCTAGATGGATTGAGGACTATCTCAGAAAACGTGCAACATAATTATTAAAATATAAGCTCTATACTTTAAAGTGTTCAAACTGCTTTAGGTGCATAAGAGAATGATTCTATCTATGTAAAATTTAAGTAGATACAATGAGTACATGCTCCATGTTTGTTGTATGTTAGTTTCTTTCTATTTGTAGTCATTGTCTTTTCTTTCTTTCCTGTTCTGAAAACTAATAAAATCTATTTACCAAAAAAAAAAAAAAAAGCAGCCAAGCTCAGAGGCAGCAGGAGACAGGCCGAAAGCAAATCTCAGTCCCTCTTTGGGCAGAGCCTGGGATAGAAATTAGGTGCACCCAGAGGTCATTTCGGGAGGAACGCGGGGGATCGCAGTTCCCCCGGGTGAGGTGCGAGGGGGCGGGGAACACAATGAAGCCCTGCCCCCCGCTTCCGGCCGCCCCCCTTCCGGCCCTCATTCAGCCAGGAGGAGGCAGGAGAAGAGGGAGGGTAAGTTGCTTGCTCCTCGCCTCTCCCCACCCCTGCCTGCCTGGGGCCAGGGAGGGCCTTGGCGGGGCTTCCTCACACTCCCGCTGGCCTTGCAGGTCCATCGCCGGTCCCCTGATGTCAGAGGGTGTGGCATATGCTAATGAGTTATGCTAATGAGTTCTCCTAGCTCTTTTTCTACGAAACTACCCCTGGGTGCACCAACACCACCAGAGCAAATTTCTCCATAAGGAGAGTCATGAGACATTCAGTGGAGAACTGGCAGAGTGGTGTAGTGGTTAAGAGTGCTGGACTAATATACGGGAAACCCAAGTTCGAATCCTCACTTGTGGCATGGAAGCTCGCTTGGGTGATCTTGGGTCAGTCACATTCACTCAGTCTAACCTACCTCCCAGGGTCGTTGTGAGGGAAAAATTGAGGACATTTTTGGTAAGCCGCCTTGGTCCCTCATTGGTGTCCGCAGATATTTCTTACCTTATACTCCTGGGACGCCAAAAAAGCAGGAATCACGTCATGGTATTTATGCTCTGTGGAACTGTCACACGCTGCACAGATGAGGGCCTCATCGTTCTTGCAGAAGAGTTTCAGGGGCTTCTGATGTTTCTCACAAATGCTCCCCTTTCCAGTTTCCAGGGGTGTCTGATTCCAAAGCAAGAGAAACAGCTTTAGCTTCATTTGGAGAAGGGTAAAGATTTCAAATGTCCTCTGGACATTTCCTCCTCCATAAGCGACTGTGCACAATTCGGTTCTCATTTAGAAAAAGAAAGCTGGATTCAGCCAAGATTTTTTATTAACCTATTCAAACCAAATACCTTTATTAGACATTTGTTACAAAATGTGCACAATTAGATTCTCATTTAGAAAAAGGAAGTTGGATTTCAACCAAGATTTTTATTAACCTAACAAGACCAAATACACTTATTAGACATTTGTTACAAAATGCATAAACAAATCTCTCAGCATCTAGAGGTAACACAAATAAACAATCATATAGTTTAAAAAAGGAGGAAAGGGGGATTTATCCAAAGTTACTGACAGACAGTGCCTGCAGCCTCATGGCAGCTAGGAGATATCTAGCTACTTGATTAGTGATGTGAGGGTTCCTGTCAGATATAAGATATAAAACTAAGCCCTTGTCAGAGTGGTCTTTGTACTTATGTAAAAGAGGACTAATTAAAGGGTTCCTCAGCTCAGGGTTAAAAAGTGAGAGTCTTTCCTAATGAGGAGTTGTCAGGAATCTGCCATAAACGACTGAAGAAAAGACACTGAACTTTGCAAGCATAAAAGCTCTGTGGACTTGCGAGGATTTGAGGTGCAAGAAATAAGCAGGTAGAACCCCACAATCAGGCATATATCATACTCAGAGATGTAAAATTTCCAGAAATTAGTTTTTTCCGGGGGGAAACGTAAATTTTCGGAAAAATTGAAAAAAATGCTACATTAGCATTTCTTTTGTCTTTTCTAGATTGAAAGTCATTCTGTTACTTTAGGAACATAAAATATGACTATGGACATTTTTACTTGGCATGAAATTATCACCACTAGCATATTAAAAATATAGTGTATCCAAACAATTATTACAAACAGAATACCCACCCACATGCAAAAACAAAACTGAAACCTTTTTATTTTCTTCTGACAATAGCACCTCCTTGAAGGAAGAAATGCATCTTGTTCTTGCATTGGAGAGTTCAGTTTGTAACCTAGGACTTGCTTGTCCTCAGTGCACAGAAATTAGATCAATCTGATACCATATATATTTTAGAAATGATTTGGAAAACATTTGAACACGTTGTCTTAAAATATTTTTTCATCATGTTAAATTAAAACATTCCATAATCAATTTTTTTCTTTTGTTTTCTTTTTTCAATTATTCCAATTCTTCGGGGGAAAACAAAAAAGGCTTCAGGAAAAAAACGGGGGGAGAATGTTTTTCCCCCAAATTTTTCCGGGCCTTCACATCTCTAATCATACACAAGTGGGGAACATGTCCTATTAGCTAATGAGTACAGGGGTTGTATCTCAATATCCATATTAACCTGTTCCTGCCTCAAATGATTCTGAAAATAAGTCAACTAACCAGGTTCTGAATAATCCAAATACTGCCTGTATGCCAAAGGTCCCCAGCACGGTGCCTGTGGGCGCCATGGTGACTGCCAACACTTTGCCTGAGGCATTATTTATTTATTTGATTGATTGATACCCCACCCTCCCCAGGAAAGCAGGCTCAGGGCGGCTTACAAGGCCATTTGGAAATAAACTATTAAGGATATGGGGGTTGCTA
>NW_015165452.1:23314-24384 GCF_001447785.1 Gekko japonicus
GGAGATGGTTGGGGGGGGGGAATAAGGTCCCAGCCCCACAAGTCCTTGAGGGCTTCCTACCATACAAGTGGCACCACACAATCAGCACCACAGTTTTCCTAGGTAGAGGCTGCTGGGGGAGAAACTTAAGACAGAGGAGCAGATAAAGGTGGGTTGGCTGTTGGGTGGGGTTGCCAACAGTAGGTTAGGAAATTCCTTGAGATTTGGGGTGTGGAGCTTGGAGAGGGTGGAGTTTAAGGAGAGGAAGGACCTCGGAAGGGTATAATGCTATAAACTTCATACCAAAGCAGCCATTTCCTCCGGGGGAAATAGGGTTGCCAACATCCAGGTGGAGGCTGGAGATCACCTGAAACTGATCTCCAGATAACAGATCTGGTCCCCAGAAGAAAATGGCTACTGTGTAGGGTGGACTGTATGGCATCCAACCCTGCTAAGGTTGCTTCCCTCCCCCAAACTCTACCCCTCGCAAGGCTCTACCCCTCAAATCTCAAGGAATTTTCCAACCTGAAGCTAGCAACCCTAAAGGGGAACAGCTGTCAGTAGTTGGGAGATCTGTTGTGATTAGGGCTGCCAGGTCCCCCCCAACCATTTTTGGAGGATGGGGGGGATAGGGCTGCCAGATCCAGGTTTTGGAAAGGAGCCTGGGAAGACATGGATCTCAGTGGGCTGCAATGCCATAGAGCAGGGCTGGCCAAACTTGCTCAATGTAACAGCCACACAGAATAAATGTCAGATGTTTGAGAGCCACAAGACAGAAACAAATATTACACGCACGATTATATTGAAAAATATGCAAATTTGCTTTTTATTAACATTAAATTAGACTGTGTGAAAGAGCCGCATGAGGCTCCCGAGCTGCAGTTTGGACACCCCTGCCATAGAGTAAACCCTGCAAAGCATATATTTTCTCTGTAGTCTAGAGATCAGCTGTAATTCCAGGGGATCTCCAGGTCCCTCTTGGAGGCTGGCATCCCTAGTTGTGATTCCAGGATATCCCCATCCCCACCCGGAGGCTGGAATCCCTAAAAAGAAGCAGAGAAAGGAGAGGCTATGCGGGCTTTCAGGAAAGG
>NW_015165452.1:24395-28932 GCF_001447785.1 Gekko japonicus
GGAAAGAGGAAATAGTGAGGGAGGGAGAAATTAGATGTGTCCTGCAAGTCCTTGCAGGTTCCCACTTTTAATGCCATAAACTCCACTCTGTAGCCTGGAAACCAGATGTAAAAGCAAGAAATCTCCAGGCCCCACTTGGAAGATAGCAACCCTGCTTTTGGTTATGTTTCCTTCTGGGTTCCATCGCTTTGTCATGCTTTTCCCTTGTTTTAAGCAGGGCTGGTTAGGTCACAGTCAACTAAATTCCGGTTCGTTATCGAGCTTTTTGAGTAGAAAACCAAATTTTATTTCATAGTAACTGCTGCCCATTCTCTACTTCCATATACAGAGAAGTACCCACAACTATTCATCATGATCCACCACAGATTTATACTTACCTTATCCTCCAAAGGAACCACCTCGTGGCCTTTGTGCTCCTTGGATCTGCCGCAGACTACGCAGAGGGGGGCTTCGTCGTCCTTGCAGAAGAGTTCCAGTGGCTCCTGGTGCTTCTCGCAGAGTCGCCCCTCTCCGTCTCCCCCCTTCACTTTTTCCGCCATCCCCTCCGGTGGGCTGAGTTTTTTAATGTGCTCGACAAAGCTGGCCAGCTGCTGGTTCGGGCGGAGGCTCCCCTCCTGCGCCTTTCCCCTGCACTGGGGGCAGGAAGCGCATTTTAATATGAAATTGGAATCTGTAGTAAGGGTTGCTGCTTTTTAAAAAAAAATTAAACTACCCACGCCTGTAACGACTCTGAAAGGCAAGGGATTAAGATTGCCGACCTCCAGGTGGCACCTGGAGATCTCCAGGAAGTACGACTGATTTCCAGACGATAGAGATCTGTTCTCCTGGAGAACACGGCTGCTTTGAATAGTGGGCTGTATGGCATTTTACCCCACTGAGTTCCTTCCCTAGGATCCACTCCCCTCCCACATCTCCTGAATTTTCCAGCCTGGAGTGTGCAGCCCTAGGGATGAAGCCAAGTAAATCCCTTCCATCCAAGGGCTGCAGTTCCTAACGAACAAGAAACAAAACCAGAACAAAATGCCCCCCCCACTCTAGTAGACTTTCCTAAGGAGCGTGAACTCTGTGACAGACGACTCACAGAGACCTAGTCCTACATAAACTGTGCTCCGTTTCTATCAACCACTCTTGAAGCACCTGTACCGCCCCCCTTCCCTCCCCCCCAAAAAACCACTGGGAAAAAGAACTGAATGGTACAACAGGTCTCTCCTCCCCTTGATCTTGATGGCCTGGGGTAACCTGATCTTGTTAGATTTCAGAAGCAAAGCAGGGTCAGCCTTGGTTAATATTTGGAGACCACCAAGAAAGTTCAAGGGTGCTACACAGAGGCTGGGCATGGCAAACTGCCTCTGAACATCTCTTGCCTTGAAAACTCCAAGGCATCCTGGTAAGTCAGTTGTGACTTGAGGGCAAAACGCCCCCCAAAAAACCAATAGGACTGAGATCGCTGCAGGCATATAAGCAGCCAGTGCTTCTGAGTCCGAGGACATAGAAAGGCATTAGTACAAACATACAGCTCACAAACACATTCAAACAATAAATTGAGCAAGAAGTGAGGATTTGCTAAATGCTTACAAGAAAGCCTGTAATAAACAGCAGGGCCACCCTTCCGCCTGAGTCTGTAGAAAAGCCTGTTGAGGAGAGTGTGCCCTGTATTTGCGGAAATAAGTATCCACAGGCAAAGAGGACTGTTGAGAATTAGATATATATAAATGATTAAGGGGTGTGTGTGGTCACTTGCTCAGTCCCTTTCCTGAGGGAAAAGAAGAGGAAGAGAAGAGATTGGATTTATACCCCGCCCTTCACTACCCAAAGGTGTCTCAGAGCGGCTTACAAACTCCTTTCCCTCCCCACAACAGACACCCAGTGAGGTAGGTGAGGCTGAGAGAGCTCTTGACAGAAACTGCTCTTTTTCAAGAACAGCTCTTATCAGAACTACGGCTTGCCCAAGGTCATCCAGCCAGGTGCAAGTGGAGGAGTGGGGAATCAAACCCGGTTCTCCCAGATTAGAGTCCGCACACTTAACCCCTACACCAAACTGGCTCTCATACCATACCAAGAGTACATACTAAGTGTGGGGAGAAAGTGAAGAAAGGATATTGTTCCAGTTCTCCTTACTCATATGAAGACACAAGTGTTTCTGAGGGATTGGATTTCAGCACCATAGCAGACTGAATTTCTTTCACCTACTGCTCTTATCAAACTCAGATTTCTTTAATCCATGTTTCCCCATATACAATTTATAACACCTTAGAAAAACCGCCCCCCCCCCGTGAAAGCCTGTAAAGGAAAAGTGACAGATCAAGGAGTATACCAGCCCAAGGTCCTGATGTATGCCTCACATTTGGATGATGATTATGTTTCCATGACACCAGTAAACACTGTGTTTGAGTCTGGTGATACCTTTAAGACCAACAATTTTTTTATTCTAGGCATAAGCTTTCATGTGTACACAAAATCTTATACGAAGAATAAAACTTTGTTGGTCTTAAAGGTACCACTGGATTCAAACTTTGTTCGGCTGCTTCAGACCAACACGGCCACCCACCTGCATCTACCAGGAAAGATTGCAGGGGAAGTTCCCCAGTGCTGATGTCCAACAACAGTTTCCCTCTCATACAAAAAGTGCTCGCTGTGAAACAAGAGGAGATCATTTCCCCCCATGTTTATTTCCTCTGCCATCCTGACAGTTACCGTCTCCTCAGAACACATCATTGGAAGCTGACTAACATACCTTCAATTCACTTTCAGTCCACTTTGCAACTGGATTTTACTGTGCGAAATGGCAACTTCCACTCACAAATGGTTGCTGAAGTGGACTGAAACTGCATGATTTAGCATGTGTGAAAAGTGCGCAGGGCACTTGCAAGTTGCCACATTCCTTCCAAGCAAAGAAGAAGACTGACAGAAACTTGGAATCATTATTGCCTTATTTACCTGATCCCGCAGGACCCCAGTCCCATTGAAACTAGGGCTCTCTGGAACAGTTTCTGTCCACCCAGTAAAGCAACCACTCACTCCCTCCCTCAAAACACTTTCGCCCTGTGGCAACTCCCATGTCCTGCCTCTGACCATGTTTTTCGGCCATTTGAGAGTTTGGTGCTCAAGTCTGTTTGAATGAAGGGGTTAAGTGCACGGACTCTAATCTGGGAGTTTGGGTTTGATTCCCCACTCCTCCACTTGCACCTGCTGGATGACCTTGGGCAAGCCATAGTTCTGTCAGAGCTGTTCTCTCAGGAGCAGTTTCTGTCAGAGCTCTCTCAGCCCCACCTATCTCTCAGCCCCACCTATCTCACAGAGTCGTGGGGAGGGGAAGGGGTTTGTAAGCAGCTCTGAGACTCCTTTGGGTAGTGAAGGGCGGGATAGAAATCCAATCTCTTCTCTTCTTCTTCCTTTGAATGCAAATCTGTCTCAGTTCCTGCTACATCCACTTTTTGGGATTACTCTACTTTAACCCAGTCTCCATCATCATTCCGAGTTTCCCTTGGAGCCTTGTCCTTTTCTTTCTAAGACCTCTTTCAAAGTATGTGCCTTGCCTCCCCTTTCCCTTTCCCTTCTGTCAGGTGTTGAAACCCAAATGTGCAGCTCTTGAATACCGAGTGGTGGTTAGTAGGAAGTTTTGTCTCTGTGGTAAGAGTCCCACAGAGGTGGGGCTAATATAGGCCTGTGTGACAGAGAAGTCAAAGTCATGCCCATTTCCTGAAAACTACCAATCGCCTTTGAAGCTGGTTGGAATATTCATGGGACAGGTAGCAGCCAATCAGGGCCTTCGGAATATTGGGAGAGCAGGTGGGAGGTGGGAGTTAGAGCCCAAAAGACAGTTAAACGGCCGTTTTCCTTCAGACCCGGCTGAGCCGCCAAGGAGGCCGGTTGTGGGACTTCCTTGGTTCAAGGAGGCAGGGCTGGCCTCTGGGTCTCTGTCTTCAGAGGAAGCTGGCTGGCAGAGTGCGGTGTGTCGAGGAAAGGCTCACACCTCATGTATGTTCTTTCGTTTCCCAAGATCAAGGGACAGACTGTGGTTCCAGTGAAAAGTATCCTGGCAGGTATCCTCCTGGGATTCATTCCGCCTGGATTCAAAATTCTCACTCAGGGCAGGTGCCGAGGAAACGTCTTTCTCTACTCCACACTCTGGAGAGCTGCTGCTAGTCAGAGCACATGACCTTGAGTTCGATGGACCGTCAGAGCTTCTTGTGGGGAACACCAGGAGGAGTGCTGAGAGTCAAGTCCCCTCAGCACTTCCGTCGGGAAGAGGCGGCTGGTCAAGAAAGGAGAGGCGGATGCCGAGGCAGGCAGAGAGCATCTTCAGTGCCCGTTGAGGGGTTTTTCCCTCGCAAAAGCTGCCCCAGATGAGCATGAAAAGGACACAGAATATCTCTTGGGAGCAAGTTCCACAGGAATCCTGTCCCCTTCAAGGACCTGGCCCATCCTGCTCCCCCAACATCTTAGCGGGGAGGAAAGAATGTCCCAGCATGAGACTCTGGGGCAACTCTATGAAGCCCTAAGGTAATCTCGCCAACCTCCACATGGGATAGGATAA
>NW_015165453.1:0-8588 GCF_001447785.1 Gekko japonicus
GTTAACAAAATGAAATCTTACCAAGCAATTTTGTTTACATAATATAATAGAATTGCGTATGAAATTAATCACAGATGTATCACAACATGTAATCATTTTATTAATTTATTCACAGATTCAAAGACTTTTATTGTCGGACTTGATACGCTTGGATGTAATATTGTATGTATTTCTTAGTAAGAAGTATTGTTTAGCTTCATATTGTTGAAGGGTTCAGTGTTCTTACTCATTGAGGTGTAGGAGCAGGGCCAGGGTACTTTAATCCATCAGGGAGTTTGCCTGAGCAGAAACACCTTAGCAGTGCTGCTAAGCCAGCCTCCCAATGTCTTTAGACACACTCCCACCCACCCCTCCTCCACCTGACAGGCGGTTGTCTGTCAGGTGCAGGAGCAAGGGCAGAGCATTGAAAGCCATCAGGGAGGCTGCCCAAGCAGTCCTGCTGGCCCATGGTGCTCCTGAACTCGGTTTTTGGTCTGATGTTACAGACTCACCCGCCTGACACAACACCTTTGAAAAGACGGACGGACGGAGGCTTGCATTATTTGCAATGGCATCATTTCCAGATTTTGCTTAGCAGGTTCCCCCCCCCTTTAAATCGTTTTCAAGAAAAGCAAAAATGATTTGCAAACCATTTAAAATGGTAACTCAATTGCATGCGAACTCCCCTGGGGCTTGCATGCAAAGAAACGGAGTTGCTGCTTGAAAGAAATGCAAAGCGCGAGCCTGACAGGCTGCGAAACGGAAGTGGTGCGTTTCCATAGCAATCTATTTGCAGGCGCTCAAGCACTGACGTCAGGAGTGCAGGAACGGGAAGAACGAACACAAAAACAGCAACCATAGAGACACTTCCTGTTTCGTTGGCGCGACGCCGTTGGCGGACCAGGAGTCGCTCTACCTCCAAATCTCTATGGTTCCTCAAGGCTCTTTGCACGGGGTGGGCTAATCCAGCCCTTGAAAGAAAATCGCAGGGTTTTCCTTGTTTGTTTGCTTTCAAGTTTGTTTTGCATCCTGTATATAGAACAAAAGCTCTTTTGTTTGGAGATAGGACTTCCCGGGACTTATGATTAAAAAAGGAAATTTGGAATGTTTGGGGCTGTGGTCACAAGAGCCCACTTTCAGTGCACTTTCCAGCTCGGTTTTACTGTGTGAACTGGCAAAATCCACTTGGAAAGTGCACCGAAAGTGGGTTGAAAAGTAGGGTTGCCAACCTCCTGGTGGTGGCTGGAGATCTCCTGATATTCCAACTGATCTCCAATTAGAAGAGATCGGTTTCCCTGGAGAAAATGGCCGCTTTGGAAGGTGGACTCTTTGGCCTTGTACCCCATTAAGGTCCCTCCCCTCCCCAAACCCTGCCCTCTGCAGGGTCCACCTCCCAAAATCTCCAGGAATTTTCCAACCTGGAGCTGGCAACCCTCATTGAAAGTGGATTATTTAGTGTGTGTGACCGCAGCTTGGGACTAATGCTCCCTCTAAGCTGCGAAGTCTTGTGACCAGAAATTGTACTTTGTGAGCTACTGGCATTAAAGTTGTGAGCAGGCATTTTGGTTACTGCATAAATTAGTTTGCTCTGGAGCCACATCCTTCCTGAGCTAAGAGGGAACACGGCCTGGGACTGCTGTCAGCTCTGGTTTGGGAAATTCCTGAGGATTTGGGGTTGGAGCCTGGGTTCTTGAATTTTATGCACTCTCAACATCCCATATTACAGAAGGTGGGGGCCACTGGCTGAGAGTGCATGGCACTGAGCAACCCGGCAGTGTAGTACAGAGTCGTTATCTTCAAGATTTTCAGGGTTTGCGTGTATGTGTGCACAATGAGGCTGAGAGTGCTTTGCCACTGCAATACACTCCAGCGTTGTAATATGAAACTTAATGTTATTAAAATAGCCAAGCATTAGCTATAAGCACTATCCACTGCTCAATCTTCATTAGAGAAATATGTACTCAGTCCAAACTCCCAAAAGATTTTACACTCCTATAATCATAAAAACAGAAGAGAAGCCAGTGTTGGATCAGGCCAATGGCCCATCTAGTCCAACACTCTGTCACACAGGGGCCAGAAATACCAGGTGCCCTCAGGAGGTTCATCAGTGGGGCCAGGACACTAGAAGCCCTCCCACTGTGGCACCCCCCCCCCCAAGCACCAAGATGACAGAGCATCACTTGCTCCAGACCAAAAGTTCCTACCTAAACCTTGTGGCTCATAGCCACTGATGGACCTCTGCTTCATATGTTTATCCAGCTCCCTCTTGAAGCTGTCTATGCTTGTAGCTGCCACCTCCTCCTGTGGCAGTGAATTCCATGTGTCAATCCCTCTTTGGGTGAAGAAGGACTTCCTTTTATCTGTTCTTCTAACCCAACTCCTCAGCAATTTCATGGAGTGCCCATGAGTTCTTGTCTTGTGAGAAAGGGAGGAAAGGACCATTTTGTCTACCTGCTCTATCCCATGCATAATCTTGTAAACCTCGATCATGTCACCCCTCAGCCGTTGTTTTTCCAAGCTAAAGAGCCCCAAGCGCTTTAACCTTTCTTCATTTCAAATATAGATCAAAATAGTCCCATAAACCTGAACAAACAATGAGGGCTGCTGGCTCTTCACCCGTTTCAATTACCATCTTCTTCATAGTCATGAGATACTCCACTGGCCTGTTTAATATATAATCCCCACAGAAAGATGTAAGATGAATTGAACAGCATTACAAATATCAAATGAATTATACATTGTTGCCAGTATTAAATAATGTAAAATATCCTGACATAATACATACCTCATCTCTTAACATGACATCATACCTTCCAAAAGCCCAGGCGTCAGCTGTACACAATCCTGCAAGGTGTGCCTACTAAATGTCTATATTTAAAGGAACAGTGAGCATTTGATGTCATGTTAAAGAGACATGATTTTTCGTGAGTACTTTTTTTTCTCAAGTAAAAGTAGGGTACAGAAGGGAAGAGGGTGTAGGGCAGTGATGGAGAACCTTTAGAGACCCGAGTGCCCAAACTGCGACCCAAAACCCACTTATTTATCGCAAAGCGCCAACACGGCAATTTAACCTGAATACTGAGGTTTTACTTTAGAAAAAACAACTCATACATTAACTTAAGATGGTCCAAACAAAGTAAGGAAAGCAATCCTTACCTTGACTTCCAGAAAGCTTTTGATAAAGTTCCTCATCAAAGGCTCCTAAGCAAGCTCAAAAATCATGGGATAAAAGGACAAGTCCTTTTATGGATCAAAAACTGGCTAATTAATAGAAAACAGAGAGTGAGTATAAATGGGCAGTTCTCCCAGTGGAGGGGTGTAAGCAGTGGGGTACCACAGGGATCAGTACTTGGTCCACTGCTTTTTAACTTGTTCATTAATGATTTGGAGTTGGGAGTAAGCAGTGAAGTGGCTAAATTTGCGGATGATACGAAGTTGTTCAGGGTGGTGAAAACCAGTGAGGATTGTGAGGCACTCCAAAGGGATCTGTCAAAGATGGGCAAGTGGGCGTCAACATGGCAAATGGGGTTCAATGTGGCCAAGTGCAAGGTGATGCACATTGGAGCCAAAAATCCTAACTATAAATACACGTTGATGGGGTCTGAACTGGCAGAGACAGATCAAGAGAGAGATCTTGGAGTTGTAGTAGATAACTCACTGAAAATGTCGAGACAGTGTGTGACTGCAATAAAGAAGGCCAATGCTATGCTGGGGATTATTAGGAAGGGTATTGTAAACAGATCAGCCAATATCATAATGCCGCTATATAAATCAATGGTGCGACGAGCCTTGCACAGGAGGTCTCCCGGGCGTTTGCAAGGCAGCTGACCCGGGCCCAGCTGTTTGCAATGACGGGGCGGCTTCCGCCGGAGCCCGGCCCGGGATTGGGCGCCCTCCCCCGCGCCAGCCCTTGCAGGCTCCTCGGGGCGGAGCTTGCCGGCCGCCTCCTATTTCCGCTGGTGGACGGGGCGGCCGGAGGTGGTTTGGGCCGGGAGGCTGGTAAGCGGAGGCTGGCGCGTGGGGACGGCCGTGGCGGGGCGCTTTCTCCTTCCCTGACCTGCTTCATGAGCGGAGTTCACGTGTAGGCAGGAGTGGGGTGGGGTTAAGGTGCAAGCTAGGGGGGCAAAGTTTCCCCGTGCAAGGCTAAAGAACTCTGAGCTACCTCACACTAACTTGGCTTAGAGGGAACACTGTCCCTAATGCGCTTTGCAAACTGGGTTTTACTGCGCGGAATGGCTAGACCCACTTGCAAACGGTGGCTAAAGCGGATTGGAATGCCATTGCTAAGCATGTGTAAAAGTGACAGAGTCTAATTCCGGGGGAACTCCAGGCCCCACCTGGAGGTTGGGAACCCTACCTTGGTGTTTGCCCTTTTCCGACAGGGGTGGGGCTGGAGCAGGCCCCTCCCTTTCCCCCCCTGTGTGAGCCTGTGGGGATGGAGAGGGCCCTGCTCCCTTTGCCCCATGCAACCCTGTGGCGCTCCCTGCTGTAGGTCGCCCCCCCCAGATGTTCCCTCTAAGCTGAGTTAGTGTGAGCTAGCTCACAGTTTTTTAGCCTCCAGCTCACACATTTTTGTCTTCGCTCAGGAAGGAGGGCTCCAGAGCAGACTCATTTATGCAGTAGCCAAACTGCTTGCTCACAACTTTAATGCCAGTAGCTCACAAAGTAGAATTTTTGCTCACAGGGCTCCACAGCTTAGAGGGAACATTGGGGGACCAGTGTTCCCTCTAAGCTGAGTTAGTGTGCGCTAGCTCACAGTTTTTTAGCCTTCAGCTCACGGATTTTTGCCACAGCTCAGGAAGGGTGGCTCTCCAAAGCAAACTCATTTACACAGCAGACAAATCGTTCGCTCACAGCTTTCATGCCAGTAGCTCACAAAGTAGAATTTTTGCTCACAAGACTCCACAGCTTAGAGGGAGCATTGGTTGGGAGTCCAATGTTCCCTCTAAGCTGGGGAGTCTTGTGAGCAAACATTCTACTTTGTGAGCTACTGGCATGAAAGTTGTGAGCCAGCAGTTTGCCTACGGCATCAATCAGTTTGCTCTGGAGCCCTCCTTCCTGAGCGGAGACAAAAATGTGTGAGCTGGAGGCTAAGAAACTGAGCTAGCTCACACTCACTCAGCTTAGAGGGAACACTGGTTGGGACTCTCAGGGGGGCCAGGAGGCGGAGGAAGAACCGGGTGAGCCAGCTGGGGAAGGCCTTGGCTGAGTTCCGAGTTGGGCTTTGGGAAGCGGCCGTGAAATACAGTCCGTGGCTCAGTCATGTTCTCTGTTGATCAATATTAAAAGCAGAAACTTGAAGCAGAAACTCGTCCAGTGTTGCCTGGTGTGGGTTTCCAGTGTTCTGTGAGAGACGGGAAAGTAGGGCGGGGTGGAAGTCCTTAGCAGGCAGGTGCCAGAGACGACAGTAAGTTTAGGAATGGGCCTCTCTTCCAAAAGCCCATGAACCAGCTGTTGACCAGGGGTGCCATGCACACATGCAGGTTCCATGGCTCACAGTGGCCTTTCTTAGCTTCAGATTGGGTAGAAGCTTAAGCTTGGGCGTGTGAGGCGTGTGTAGGCCTGTCGTGAGCTGCTTGCCGAGCTCATGTGCGTTCCTCGGTTGTTTTGGTAGCAGTGTCGATTCCGCACACGGGCAGTTGACGTGAAGCAAGCTTTCCGGTAACGCAGGGCTTTTTTTATTTCTGGAGCGAGGTGGGGAATAAAAATAGCCATGGTGGCGATTGCCTAGCGTGTTACTTGGATGACTGTGCTCCGCGGATGGTGGATTGTTCCCTTTGTGCTTTGCCCATGGGCGCGTGGCACATGGCCCTTCATTCAGTGTGGTGGCGCAAGTCTTCTAGAGGTTTTCCCCCTGGCCCCATGTTATGGGAAAGTGTGGGAGTGGGGGAAAAGTTACAATGCTCTGGATTGCTGCAAGGTCCTGTGTGCAACCTTCGCTGTGGAATAAGGAGCACTGTGGGACTATTGCAACATCTTTGTTGCTATGGTAGTTCACATGCCGGCTGTGTGATTGCCCACTTATCGGCATAGGCCTGGTAGTTTTGTGACAAGAGAGAAGAAGAAGAAGAAGAAGAAGAAGAGATTGGATTTATACCCCGCCCTTCGCTACCCAAAGGTGTCTCAGAGCGGCTCCTTACAAACTCCTTCCCCTCCCCACAATAGACAGCCTGTGAGGTAGGTGGGGCTGAGAGAGCTCTCACAGAAACGGCTCTTTTTCAAGAACAGCTCTTATCAGAACCACGGCTTGCCCAAGGCCATCCAGCCAGGTGCAAGTGGAGGAGTGGGGAAGAAGAAGAAGAAGAAGAGATTGGATTTATACCCCGCCCTTCAGTACCCAAAGGTAGTGGGGGAATCAAACCCGGTTCTCCCAGATTAGAGTCTGCGCACTTAACCACCACACCAAACTGGCTCTCTGACAATATGGAAGAGGGACTTCCCAACTTGGTAGCGCCAAACACAGTTCTTCTGAGGAGTCCCGACCGGGCTCTTGAAAGCTGATTGTTCTGCATGGGGGGCTACTGCCCTTCCTGTCAGTGTAATAGCTTCATGGCTGGAGGGGCAGCGGGTTCAGAAAAGCACCTCAGATATTCTTCACTTCAAGCAGAAGCCTTCATAGAACCATAGAGTTGGAAGGGACCTCCAGGGTCATCTAGTCCAACCCCCTGCACAGTGCAGGAAATTCACAAATATCTCCTCCCCACACCCGCAGTGACCTCTGTTCCAGGCCCAGAAGATGACCAAAAAACCTCCAGGATCACTGGTCAAACTGGCTTGGAGAACAGTTTTGCTTCCTGACCCCAAAGTGGCTATGGGCATTTCCCTGGGCATGTAAGAAAGGGCCGCGAGAACTAAGCCCTGAGGCAACCCTTCCTGCCCTCCCTCTCATGATCTGTCTTTCACAGAATAAGCATTGCTGTCAGATGGCTGTCTCGCCTCTGTTTAAAAGCTTCCACCACCTGAGGAAGCCTGTTCCACTGAGAAACCGCTCTAACTGTCAGGAAGTTCTTCCTCATGTTTAGCCGAAAACTCTTCTGATTTATTGTCAACCCGTTGGTTCTGGTCGGACCTTCTGGGGCAACAGAAAACAACTCCACACCATCCCCTATAGGACAGCCCTTCAAGTAGTTGAAGATGATTATCGTATTATCTCTCAGTCCCTTCCTCTCCGGGCTAAACAGACCCAGCTCCTTCAACCTTTCCTCACAGGGCTTGGACTCCAGACCAATGTTCCCTCTAAGCTGTGGAGTCTTGTGAGCAAAAATTCTGCTTTGTGAGCTCCTGGCATTCAAGTTGTGAGCGAGCGATTTGGCTGCTGCGTAAATTAGTTTGCTCTGGAGCCCTCCTTCCTGAGCGAAGACAGAAATCTGTGAGCTGGAGACTAAAAAACTGTGAGCTAGCTCACACGAACTCAGCTTAGAGGGAACTGGTCTCCAGACCCCTCACCATCTTCGTTGCCCTCCTCTGGACACCTTCCAGCTTGTCTCGATCCTTCTTAAATTGTGGTGTCCAAAACTGAACACGATACTCTAGGTGAGGGCTAACCGCAGCAGAGTAAAGTGATACCATCACTTTGCGCGATCCGGACGTTATACTTCTGTTGGTAACCTTTGCCCCGTTTTGCGAAGGTTTCGCAAAAGCATGTGCACAGCAGTTAATGTCGCAATCCTAATAACTTCCGAGGAGGAAGTCCCATTGAGTAGGATTCTGAGCGATGCTCCCTCTAAGCCAGTGATGGCGAACCTTTTAGAGACCGATTGCCCAAACTGCGACCCAAAACCCACTTATTTATCGCAAAGTGCCAACACGGCAATTTAACCTGAATACTGAGGTTTTACTTTAGAAAAAGCAACTCATACATTAACTTAAGATGGTCCAAACAAAGTAAGGAAAGCAATCCCAAATGCTTTCATTTGCTTAAAATTATTTGGCAGAGAATTTGACACTTTAATGATGGTCTGGGCCTGGCTGGGGCGATGGCACGCGTGCCCACAGAGAGGGCTCTGAGTGCCACCTCTGGCACCCATGCCATAGGTTCGCCACCACTGCTCTAAGCTGTGGAGTCTCGTGAGCAGAAATTCTACTTTCTGAGCTACTGGCATTAAAGTTGTGAGCGAGCGAGTTTGTTCTGGAGCCCTCCTTCCTGAGCTGAGACAAAAATGTGTGAGCCGGAGGCTAAGAGACTGTGAGCTAGCTCACACTAACTCCGCTTAGAGGGAACACTGATTCCAAGTGTGTCAACTGCCGGCAAGTCGTTTCTGACTTATGGCGACCGTATGAATTAATGTCCTCCAGTTCTAAGCATGCCCCTTAGAATGGCTCTCTTTACCTTCCTTTTCTCTCCCCCCCTCAATTCAGCTTGCACATGCCTTTAGGGGTGTCAAACATAAAACCCATCTGGGGCTCTTTCGGTGCACGAGAGCAACTGGTGTAAGGGAGAGAGTACTGGGGAAGAGTCGGTGGAGCCCCACTCCATTGTGGCTTCAGCACGGCTGAACAACCTCGTCTGCAGCAGTCAAGCATCGTGGGCGCATCTGTCCGGCTGCCTCTCCAGTCCGCCTCCGTGGATTTTCCTCTGCACCCCCCCCCCCCCCCCTGGGTCCCTGCCG
>NW_015165453.1:9097-28169 GCF_001447785.1 Gekko japonicus
CTGAGACTCCTTCGGGGAGTGAAGGGCGGGGTATAAATCAAATCTCTTTTTCTTCTTCTTTTACCTCACAGGGTGTCTGTTGTGGGGAGGGGAAGGGAAAGGAGTTTGTAAGCCCCTCTGAGACTCCTTTGGGTAGTGAAGGGCGGGGTATAAATCCAATCTCTTCTCTTCTTCTTTTACCTCACAGGGTGCCTGTTGTGGGGAGGGGAAGGGAAAGGAGTTTGTCAGCCGCTCTGAGACTCCTTCGGGTAGTAAAGGGCGGGGTATAAATCCAATCTCCTCCTTCTCTTCCTCTTCATCCAAATGAGCTTGACATCTCTGCTTTATACAGAATGGCCCTTATAAAAAATCTGTATCGTGTGTATTCTCCCCCCCCCAATTTCCTGTTGTTCCCCCCCAGACCTCTGTCTGTCAAACTGTACTTCCAGCCTGTAGTTGTGTTGGCGACAGGCCCCGTTCGGGGCGATCAGGCTTGTGGCGCAAGCCGGCACATGTTGACTTAGAAGGGCTTATCCTGTCTGGCTCTTGGCTGGCGCTTAGCTGAAACCAAAGGGCAAGCGTGTCTCATATATAAAAAGGAGAAGGACCTGCCCTAAAGCCCTTGAGAATGGGCTGGTTGATAAATGGAGAGAACTGCAAAGCACCTTTACTGGGGTGCTGCTACCTTGCCCTTGGAGGAAAGCGTGACTTCCTTTATCATCATATAAGGTGCAGTTGCTTGGTTCTGTTTGGGTCACTTGAGTGCAGGTAGTCTGGCTTTCTCGCCTCGCAGAGCTGAAGCAGTAACTCACCTTCGCAGGTGGGTTTCTAGAGCTTGCTGTTGTTGTTGTTCAGTCGCACGGCCAAGCCCGACTCTTTGCGACCCCGAGGACCCCATCACGCCAGGCCCTCCTGTCTTCCGTCGTCCTCCGGAGTTTGCCACCTGCATGTTCGTTGCGTCGAGCACACTGTCCAACCATCTCATCCTTTGCCGTCCCCTTCTTTCACCTTCAGTCTTTCCCAGCATCAGGGTCTTCTCCTCCAGTGAGTGCTCCCTTCTCATTGGGTGGCCAGAGTATTTGAGCTTCAGCTTCAGTCTCTGGCCTTCCAGGGAACAGTCAGGGTTGATAGAAACTCGCAGGGTTGATTTCTTTTAGGATTGACTGATTTGATCTCCTTGGGACTCTCAATAGTCTTCTCCAGCACCATAATTTGAAAGAATCTATTCTTCAGCGCTCGGCCTTCCTTATAGTCCATCTCTTGCAGCCATACTGGGAATATTCCCAGCCTACTGGGAATACCATTGCTTAGACCATACAGACTTTTGTTGACAGAGTGATGTCTCTAGGTTTTCTAGAGCTAGCCCTGCAAATAATAATTCCTAAGGGCTGGCAACGAATGCATAGCCACCGAGTACTTTCAAGAACTCTACGTAAGTGGAAATCATTTATAGAGGGTTCTGGAAGCTGAGAACTTCTCTAAACAGAGATGGCTTGGTGCTTGGGGGGTTCAACAGTGGGAGGGCTTCTAATGTCCTGGCCCCACTGGTGGACCTCCTGAGGGCACCTGGTGTTTTTGGCCACCGTGTGACCCAGAGTGTTGGACTGGATGGGCCTTTGGCCTGATCCAACATTGGTGTCTCTTATGTTCTTATAGCTATGTTCATGAAGGGTATCCTGTGGGTTTGTCCCGGTTTCTTGATCGTGCCCCATTCCCTCTTCCTTCAGAGCATCGAATCCTGCCACAGCGTGCTCTTGGTGTGGGCCGATGCTGCTTTTAGGAAGCCAGCGGATGGGGTGTTACTTGGAGTCTGGTTGCTACATCTGTGTTCCGGTGGGGATGGGTCCCTAGCAGGTGTGCCGTGGAGGAGACTGGCAGATTTGGCCATTTCCTTTGCTTAGTGGCGTGCTGATTTTCCATGAACGTGAGATGTCCTTTAGTACCGTCCTGTAGGAACTTTTGTCCTGCCTCTCTGTTGTAAAGATGCCCAGTGGGACTAGCAGCAACCCAGCACAATAAATGCAGCAATAAAACAAAGATCACAGGTAATTGCTCTTAATGTGCATGTGATTCAGATTGTATGTAAGTAGGATGGATTTAACCTGGGGCCTAAAAAATACTGGGTGCCAGGGAATTTGACTGGGGAAGAAGTCCCCTTCCCCGAGAAAGAAGGCCTTGCCATTTTGGTGTAGTGGTTAAGAGCGGCGGACTCTGATCTGGGAGAACCGGGTTTGATTCTCCACTCCTCCACATGCAGCTGCTGGTGTGACCTTGGGTCAGTCACCAGTTCTCTCAGAGCTGTTCTCTCAAGGGCAGTCCTCGAAAGAGCTCTCTCAGCCCCACCTCCCTCACAGGGTGTCTCTTGGGAGGGGAAGGGAAAGGAGTTTGTAAGCCGCTCTGAGACTCCTTCGGGTAGTGAAGGGCGGGGTATAAATCCAACTCACTCATTTTTGTCTTCACTCAGGAAGGAGGGCTCCAGAGCAGTGTTCCCTCTAAGGTGAGTGAGTGTGAGCCAGCGCACAGGTCTTTAGCCTTCGGCTCACACATTTTTTTCTTCGCTCAGGAAGGAGGGCTCCAGAGCAGTGTTCCCTCTAAGCTGCGTTAGTGCGAGCTGGCTCACAGTTTTTTAGCCTCCGGCTCACACATTTTTGTCTTCGCTCAGGAAGGAGGGCTCCACAGTTTTTTAGCCTCCAGCGCACACGTTTTTGTCTCAGCTCAGGAAGAAGGGCTGCAGAGGAAACTGATTTATGCAGTAGCCACATCACTCGCTCACAGCTTTAATGCCGGTAGCTCACAAAGTAGAATTTTTGCTCACAAGACTCCACAGTTTAGAGGGAGCCTTGGCCACAAGGTATAGATGGAAGAATCTGTCTGGGGCAGAGGTGCCCTGCCTTCTTAGTGCTTGGGGGTGGGGGGGCTCTGGAGTTGTGGTCCCACTGGTGGACTCCCTGATGGCACCTGGATCTTCGGCACTGTGCAACACAGAGTGTTGGATTAGGTGGGCCTGATCCAGCATGGCTTTTCATATGTTCTTATGATTGAAATAGCTTATTTCGGCATAAGTATGTCTGTGAACTGTATTCTTGGTGCTTGGGGGGGCAACACTGGGAGGGGCTTCTAGTGTCCTGGCCCCACTGCTGGACCTCCTGATGGCACCTGGTATTTTTGGCCACTGTGTGACACAGAGTGTTGGACTGGATGGGCCATTGGCCTGATCCAACATTGGCTTCTTTTATGTTCTTATGTTCTGTGCATGTGGGAATATAAGTATTGCATTCTTCGCCTTATCTGGGTGTGAAGAGGGGGGTGTTGGATGCGGCTTCTGAGTCCGGGGTGACCAGCTGGTGGTCAGCAGCCAGCGTCTGGTGCGCTAGCTGGCCAAGCTGCTTGGGTGGAGCCAGCCCCAAACAGAAACAACATGTGAGTCTTGCATGGACGTCTGTACTTCCTGAAAGGAGTTTCTAGAGGGCGTCTCTCCCGATCAAATTGAGCTTGCAATCCAGAGGCCTCTGGGCACAGAGGATTTTGGAGCGTGTTTTCCTTTCCCGCGTCTGTCGTTCCGATAACCACTTTTGGTGGCGTGTCTTTTTGGCCCCTTTCTCAGTTGAAGAAGTAACCTTCTCCTGCCCTAAATCTGTGTGGTCGTAGGGATTGGGCCCCTTTTGTTTTGTTGATTTTTCTTTATTTCAGGGAAGGTTAAAAGCTTGTCAAAGCAGGTGTATTAGCAAGGTCCTACAAATCCTTCTTCCTTCTGTCTGAGGTGTTCTTACGCATCTTTCCTACAGTTTAAGGGTCTCCCAGACTAAAACGGGTAGTGGCCAAGAGAGAGGCCTCAAAGTCTGCGTCCCTTGGAGGAAATTTCCAGATTACTACAAGGATACCATTTGGTTGATAGCAGAAGCTTCTGAATCGATACTACAAAGATACTATAACTTTGCATTGCAAGTTCTGTAATCAAATGTGTTTTCTCGTTGGTGGCACTGCCCTGTTATTAAACAATTCTGGAAAGAAATAGTTATTAAAATTAAGAAGGTTACTACAGTAGACTTACTGCCTTTTTCTCCTGAGTTTTTTCTGTTAGAAAAATGGCCAATACCTAGGAAAGAAAGGAATAACGAAGAATTAATAGCAAATCTGATAGCCATAGCATGTATTCTTATTGCATCTAGATGGATAGACAAAACCCCCCCATCACTTACCCAATGGTACAATCGGATTCGGGAACACTTTATATTGCAAAAGGTTTCATTCAATTTAACAAACTCATCGCCAGAAAACTACACTAAAAAAGTAGTTGCAGTTTGGTATCTTGTTATAAGCTTTATGTTGGAAAAAGAGATTATGGTCCCGGTCACACGGGCCGTAAAATGCGGGGGCGGGGGAGCGTGGCAGTTTGGCCCAAAGCAAAATAACGCGCGGCCGCCTGATCGCAGGTCCCATCGAGGTCCCGTGGGTAGGGGCAAGGTGGCGATCACACAGCGATCCTGCAGTGTGGCAAAGAAGTGGCGCGGCGCGATCCCACCAACGGCATGCACGATTCTGCGGAGCAACGGAACTTTCGCTTTCCTCTTCGTGCGCATGCGCTGTTGGGTACTTGTGCGCATCCTGTGGAGACTTGGGGGGAAAAAACCTGTTTGCGACGGGACATGGGTGGGTGCCGGATGCCACAGACTACCATCGGAAACGCGATCAGACACCAGCCCTTGCCCTGCGGTTTCCGGAAACCTCGGAGGTACTAGTTTTTAACTCCGCATCTTCGGCGGGAAGCCATGAGAGCTCTACGCTTCCCAGATGTTGTGGTGTGATCGCGCCCGGAAAATCCGCCTACCATCTGTCTCAGTAGCGTGGCTAATGCTCCGTGGGACCGCAGCCTAAATAAGATAATCCACAATATCAGAAAATGATTTATTTTTAAATGTACGTTTAAATTTATTTCAGCTTGAATGTAAGTAAGATGTTGTTTTAGACTTTAGGAGTGTATGTATACAAGAAGCAAGGCTAAATCTTTGTGATTTTCAATTTTATGTTGTAACACTTGAAAATTGTTAATTAAAAAAAAGTGTTTTTTCTCCCATCTAGCGAAGATAAATTGTATCTACCCGTGGAACTCCCACCGTTTTCTGGACTGGACTTTTTTTGAAGGTTCCCACCATGAGTCTCCAGTGGGCTGCTGTGGCCACTTTCCTCTACGCCGAAGTCATTCTGGTGTTTCTCCTCTGCATTCCCTTTATCTCAGCCACAAGGTGAGGCGCTGTGCAGCGGGATGAATTCATGACCGGCAGGGCAGTTTGGTAGCAGCGAGAGGTACCGAATGTCTCCTCTTGTCCTCCGGGCTATTGTGTGGGCTCCGTGCTGTAAAGTCTCGGGTTCAGGTCACCCATGAGTGACCCTGCGCCTATCAGCCTCGCCTACCCCACAGTACAGTTGTGAGGTAAAATGGAGGAGGAACAAGAGAAGAAGAGAAGAGATTGGATCTATCCCCCTCCCTTCACTTGGAGTCTCAGAGCGGCTTACAAACTCCTTTCCCTTCCCCTCCCCACAACAGGCACCCTGTGAGGGAGGTGGGGCTGAGAGAGCTCTGAGAGAAACGGCTCTTGAGAGAACAGCTCTGAGAGAACTATGGCTTGCCCAAGGTCATCCAGCAGCTACAAGTGGAGGAGTGGGGGAATCAAACCCGGTTCTCCCAGATTAGAGTCCACACACTTAACCACACAGTAAACCACATCTGGAGTTCCTTTGAAGGGCAGGATAAAAACCTGATGGGTAGATAATGAGACAGAGAGTAATTAGCATGCAAAAACTGATAAAAGGAGGTTAGGTTGCTTGCCAGGGTGTGTGGGAAGTGCAAGGAATAAGCAGGCGTCCTTGTGAGTGAGAGGGAAGTAGGGGAAGAGTCAGCTTGGCTTCTTGCAGTTGCCTAAAGACTTTCTCAAAAGGGAACTGACATTTGCAGAGGCTCTGAGCCCAGGGTCAGGAGTCCCTTTGCCAAAAAGTATGTGGCATAAAGTTGATACAGGATCCGCATATGCCAAAAATGTTGCACAAAGCTGAATGCCGCGGTCTGGGTGAATTAAGTGTCTTTTGTCCACAACCTTTTGGAGTCTCTGGGCACCTTTGGAATTCTGACACTCCAAAGAAAATGGCTGCCGCAGGAGGCAGAGCCAGCCACAAAATGGCTGCCACAGCTCACCTTCAGTCACAGAGTGAAGAGCCTTGCGTGGTGGTGACAGCTGCTGCTGAAGCAGTATTTTTAAAAATCTGCACAGTCCCACCTGACCCCCTCCGCTTTCTAAAAAACACTATTAGGTGCTGTGGTGCCCGTAGGCACCACGTTGGGGACCCCTGGGCTAATCTGTTACAATTCCACGAATGAAACTTGAGAAACAAAATGGAAAGCTTGCTGCCGGCGTAAAACGCGCTCAGCTACCACTGCTCTGTAAAAATCCCAAACTAATCAGACACTGTATAAATTTTGAGGCACCTTTAAGACAGCCAGTTTGGTGTAGTGGTTAAGTGCGTCGACTCTAATCTGGGAGAACCGGGTTTGATTCCCCACTCCTCCGCTCGCAGCTGCTGGATGACCTTGGGCAAGCCATAGTTCTGGCACAGCTGTTCTTGAAAAAGCGCAGTTCCCAAAAGAGCACTCTCAGCCACAGCTACCTCACAGGGTGTCTGTTGTGGGGAGGGGAAGGGGAAGGAGTTTGTAAGCTGCTCTGAGACTCCTTTGGGTAGTGAAGGGCAGGCTATAAATCCAATCTCTTCCTCCTCTTCTTCTCTCAAGAGCTCTCTCAGCCCCACCTACCTCACAGGGGAGAGGAAGGGAAAGGAGATTGTAAGCCACTCTGAGACTCCGAATGAAGGGCAGGGTATAAATCCAGCTTCTTCTCTCTTCTCTTTCTTAAGACCAAGAAAGTCTACTTAAGCTGTAAACTTTCATATGCAAGCACACTTCCCTCAGACAAACTGAAAGCTTCAAGTCTTACATACAGAAAGATGGTGTGTGTGTAAGAGTCAGGAAGGACCAGTCAGAGTTAAGATGCATAAGTGAAGCTGAGATTGGATCAAGGCGGTAAGATCAATGAATGGCGGCCGATTAGCACACAAATGCGAGAGCTGTCAAACAGATGTGAGAACGAAGCCCGACCCTGGGTACATGTGAGAACTGAGAGACTCTGCATGTATAGATGCACACTTCTTCGAATGTATAGAAACAGATTTCCCTAAAAATTATATACAGGTGTGTGTGTGTGGGGGGGTGTTAGTTGCCAGGAAGAGCTAATTAGAGTCAAGATGCATAAGTAATTGAGCAGTAAGTACAGCTAAGATTAGAATAACACATGCGGTAACCAATGCTCCCTCTAAGCTGTGGAGTCCTGTGAGCAAAAACTCTACCTGGTGAGCTACCGGCATTACAGTTGTGGGTAAGCGATTTAACTACTACATACACTAGTTTGCTCTGGAGCCCTCCTTCCTGAGTGGAGACAAAAAGTCTGTGAGCTAGAGGCTAGAAAACTGTGAGCTGGCTCACACTGAGTCCGCTTAGAGGGAACACTGGCGTTAACTAAGACAGCAAATTGGCATGCAGATAATAAAGGCGTTAACAACAAGGGCGAGACGTTCGACTCCAGCGGCACCTTTAAGACCAAGAAAGCTTAACAAATTAATTCAATTAATTTCAAAGGTGTGGGTCTTAAAGGTGCCACTGGACTTGAATTTTGTTCTGCTGCTCCAGACCAAAACAGCTGCCTGAATCTAATTGTATAAATTGGTGAGTCATTCTTGTGTGGCGGGCCTCAAAGATTCTGAAGCCAAGGGGAAGTCTGTCATGGCCACCCCTCTGGTTTAGGAAACTAACTTTGCCACTCTTTTAAAAGAAAGGGAGGCCCTTGCAGGGCTCTTTTTGTAGAAAAAGCCCAGCAGGAACTCATTAGCATAATAGGCCACACCCAACAGCAAAACTCATTAGCATATTAGGCCACACAGTCGAGTCCGACTCTTCGCGACCCCATGGACCAGATCACACCAGGCCTTCCTGTCTTCCGCCGTCCTCTGAAGTTTGCTCAACTTCATGTTCGTTGCATCTATGACACTGTCCAACCATCTCATCCTTTGCCGTCCCCGTCTTCTTTGACCTTCAGTCTTTCCCAGCATCAGGGTCTTCTTCTCCAGCGAGTGCTCCCTTCTCATTGGGTGGCCAAAGTATTTGATCAAAAAAAATCACAGATTCCACATAGTACCAGTAGACATTAGTCTGTTGCAACGTAAGTACAGTAAATCAATTAATAAAGTAGAATTGGTGGTCACAGTTCAAAACCACAAGCTGCAGTACAAGAAACGGACAAGAAAGGGTATGACAATTCAATAATAGAAAAAGAATCCGGCAAGAGACCACCTCTATATCCTTTCAGTACAATAGTGTCCACAAACAAGGCGGGGGATGTCCCATAGCGCAAAGGAACTTCCGCAGCCGAAAAACGCCCTTCCTAGGTGTGGCAGACGTTTCAAAGCATTCTTCCTCAGTTATAGGGCTGAAAAATGGATCCTGATTTCCACAATAATCTAGGCACAGCTCATGTCTCCAGTGGAATCTATGGTTCTTATTGGGAGCAGGACAGGGCCGTTCGTGGAAGAAGAGAGTCTCTGGGCCTGCCTCAGTTGCTTGGCAACGGTCAGCTTCTAAGCATTACGCTTGGCCCAGGCCTCGGAGGTTATCTGCCGCTGCTGGGCAACCAGGACAGCCGTGCCTCTGTAAGACACTCCGCAGCAACAGGTGTTCATTGATGTTTGTCTCTGTTGAGCCGTATAGGTAGACGGCAAGTTCCAGAAGGAAGGCAAGATCATGTTATCCCTTCTGAACAGTTAGCGGGCATACTGACGGGGAGTCCTCTTTGGAAAGAATAACCCGGTCTTCCTTCTCTCTTCCTCTCTCTCCACAGATGGCAGAAGATCTTCAGGTCCCGCCTGGTGCGCCTGCTGGTGATCTACGGGAACACCTTCTTTGTCGTGCTGATCGTCATTCTTGTCCTCCTGTTTCTGGGTAAGTAGAAATTTGGGGAGGGGGCGCACTCAGCAGCTGTGTTCATTGAATTTCTCTCAGGTCCCCGTTGAAGGAGTTTTGTACCTCTGAAGTAGGGTTGTCAACGCAGTGCCGGGCAACCGGTGCCAAGGTTGTGGGTGGGGTCGGGTTGGTGACGCCGACTGCGGTGCTGCGTCTCTTCTGGAACAACGGAGAAGTGATGTAGCATAGCTCTAGGAATTGCTTAGAGGTGTCCTATGGTAGAGACGCCTAGGATCCATTAGAAGCTTAGCAGCACACTTGAGCCTGAACATTTCCTGAGATCAGCGTCCTATCTGGATGTATTATCTTTCATGACTTCTTGTAAAGCACTTTACGAACAAGAGAACTTTTGTCCTACTCTGACATGTCCTGATGAAGATCCAATTTTGAAACGTTGTTATATAATCCGGAGACGACGTTGATGATGTACCTTTACACTAGGATTTTCTTACGATTTGTGGGGATTTATTTATTGTGTTGTAGTGCTTCAGACTGTAATACATAGTAAGCATTTTCTTTGCAAGTCTTGTTGATGGCTTCATTTGTGGGTCAGACTCTCACAACTGTTTTCGTTACACTCGTTCTCTGATTAGGTCGTGTTTGTCCACGTTTGTCTTGTCCTTTGGTAAAACCATAAAGCTTTTTAGCATTTTTTAAAACCGCAAACAGAAAAGAAATAAAAAGTATAACAACTATGGCAGCAAGTCCGCAGGCAGTCATCTATAAAAGCTTTCTGTATATCTAAAAATATGTCCGTGTGCAATTGTCGTGGGTATGCTGTACATTTAAATGTTGATAAAGTTGTAAAGTTCTCAATCCATCGGGTTGCTGGAGGTGGGCGTTTCTT
Source organism: Gekko japonicus (assembly GCF_001447785.1). Lineage (NCBI taxonomy): Eukaryota > Metazoa > Chordata > Lepidosauria > Squamata > Gekkonidae > Gekko > Gekko japonicus. Next base: position 18,982 of record NW_015165453.1, read on the forward strand.
TTCTGTGTTGTGATAAAAGCCCTTGCTAAAAGTAAGGGCGCGAGAGTCCTTTTGCATTGGCTATCATTTAGTTTCCAGGAAACAGACAAATAGCAGCTGTGGCACTCCGTCGTTTCTGGGGGGAAATGTAAGTGACGTAAGGTAGCTCTAGGAATCATCTGGAGCTACGCTATGGGGAAACCATAGAGCTTCCAGTAATTCCTAGCACTACCATATGCCACTTCCGGGTTTTTACCACAAGTGCTGTTGCGAAGCACATAAATGCTTCCTTTCCCCCCCACTGCTGCTCTGAGTGGCTGGGGGCGGGGGAACCCCTTCCCCCCACACTGGAATCTTGGCAACCCGACTTCTTCTTAGCTAGATCTGCGTACAGCTTCCTTTTGTGGCAAAGAAGGGAGTGCAACTCATGTGTGTGTGGGGGGGGGTGTGTGTGTTTGTGTGTGTGTGTGGGCTCACCACCTTTTCTTCGGCTACTGGGAGGTCAAAGGTGGAGAGGGAAGAAGCAGGTGGGAAGTGGGGTGGTGGCGGACAGCCCTGACGGACATTCTCAGCCTTCTGGGTGGCACTGTCCTCTCTGCTGTGCCTCGTGCCGTGCAGGGGTCCTGGCACTGAGAGGCCAAGGGCAATCCGTGGGGGAGACCTCGGTGGCGTGCCAAAAGAAAAGATGCATGTATCAGAACCAGTGCGTCGGTAGTTCCAGAAAATGAATTTCAGAAGAGCTCTGGTGGATCAGACCGGTGGTCCCTCTAGTCCAACATCCCGTCTCACGCAGGGGCCAGCCAGTTCCCCTGGAGGGCCAGCAACAGGGCAGGGAGGCCGAGGCCTTCCCCTGAGAAGAACACTAGAAGAGGCCTGGTGGGTCAGACCAGGGAAGGTCCCTCTAGTCCAGCCTCCCGTCTCACACAGGGGCCAGCCAGTCCCTCTGGAGGGCCAGCAACAGGGCAGAGAGGCCGAGGCCTTCCAACCCCTTCCCCCCACACTGGAATCTTGGCAACCCGACTTCTTCTTAGCTAGATCTGCGTACAGCTTCCTTTTGTGGCAAAGAAGGGAGTGCAACTCATGTGTGTGTGGGGGGGGCTCACCACCTTTTCTTCGGCTCGCCTTCCTTTGTTTTAAGACAGCAGCCATTTAGAGGATTCCAGGTGTGGCTCAACCAGCAGTGCAAGAACTAATTGTTGGCTTCCTTGACGGCTGTCCAGTCTGGAGCAGTACTTCCCGGCTAGTCTGGAGCAATACTAAAGGGCTACTGGGAGGTCAAAGGTGGAGAGGGAAGAAGCAGGTGGGAAGTGGGGTGGTGGCGGACAGCCCTGACGGACATCCTCAGCCTTCTGGGTGGCATGGTCCTCTCTGCTGTGCCTCGTGCCCTGCAGGGGTCCTGGAACTGAGAGGCAAAGGGCAATCTGTGGGGGAGACCTCGGTGGCTTACCAAAAGAAAAGAAAACTGTCTTTTCCTGTGGCCATCACTACATCCTCTGGCAGCCAATTCCACCTTTTAACCACACTCCACGTAAAGTTGTATTTCCTTTAGTCCGTCCTGAGCCTACTGCCCATCAGCTTCATTGGATGCCCTCCAGCGCATTTTACCTTCCGCTTCTGTTGAGAGGGGCCTTAAGGAGGCGTGGATGTAAGCACAGGGGTACTCAAGCTCCTCTAGGGAGAACTGCTTCCTTCTGGTGCTCAGAAGCACGATCCGTTGTTGGCAGCTGGCACTCACCCGGTGGCATGCAGGTGCCTCCTGGAAATAGCCCTGGGCCAGCTGCTCGGCAGCCGGTTTCTCTTGCCCGCGCTCCCTTTGGCAGGAGAACCTGACTGGGATTAGTGTGGGGTTGTCTCATACAAGCTACTGTTTAGGCAGGGCTGGCATTAGCACAGTAGGTGAGGAAGCTGGCTTGGGCGTGTTTAGGGACACACTTTTCTCTGTGCTAGAAGGGTGTATACGTCTGTAGAAGCGTGTGCATTTTGTAGCCCCCTCAAATATGTTGGGGCTGGCTGATAAAGCGGATGCCGTTTGACAAGCTCAACTCCAGAGCAGTGTTCCCTCTAAGTGTTCCCCTAAACAGGGGAAGGCCTCGGCCTCTCTGCCCTGTTTCTGGCCCTCCAGAGGGACTGGCTGGCCCCTGTGTGAGACGGGAGGCTGGACTGGAGGGACCCTCCCTGGTCTGACCCAGCAGGGCTCTTCTGGTGTCCATCTCAGGGGAAGGCCTCGGCCTCTCTGCCCTGTTGTGGGCCCTCCAGAGGAACTGGCTGGCCCCTGTGTGAGACGGGAGGCTGGACTGGAGGGACCCTCCCTGGTCTGACCCAGCAGGGCTCTTCTGGTGTCCTTCTCAGGGGAAGGCCTCGGCCTCTCTGCCCTGTTGCTGGCCCTCCAGAGGGACTGGCTGGCCCCTGTGTGAGACGGGAGGCTGGACTGGAGGGACCCTCACTGGTCTGACCCAGCAGGGCTCTTCTGGTGTCCTTCTCAGGGGAAGGCCTCGGCCTCTCTGCCCTGTTGCTGGCCCTCCAGAGGAACTGGCTGGCCCCTGTGTGAGACGGGAGGCTGGACTAGAGGGACCCTCCCTGGTCTGACCCAGCAGGGCTCTTCTGGTGTCCTTATCAGGGGAAGGCCTCGGCCTCTCTGCCCTGTTGCTGGCCCTCCAGAGGGACTGGCTGGCCCCTTTGTGAGACGGGAGGCTGGACTAGAGGGACCCTCCCTCGTCTGACCCAGCAGGGCTCTTCTGGTGTCCTTCTCAGGGGAAGGCCTCGGCCTCCCTGCACTGTTGCTGGCCCTCTGGAGGGACTGGCTGGCCCCTGTGTGAGACGGGAGGCTGGACTAGAGGGACCCTCCCTGGTCTGACCCAGCAGGGCTCTCCTGGTGTCCTTCTCAGGGGAAGGCCTCGGCCTCCCTGCCCTGTTGCTGGCCCTCCAGAGGGACTGGCTGGCCCCTGTGTGAGACGGGAGGCTGGTACAAGACTCCAAAGCTTAGAGGGAGCATTGCTCCAGAGTGGTTCAGTTTGGAAAGAGACGGCTAAGGGGGTGGGGGAGAGACATTGTAGAGGTTTGTGGAATTACGCACAGGCTGGAGAGAGCTGAGAAACAGAACTTTTTCTCCCTCTCCCGAAATACTAGAACTCGAGGCCATGCAAAGAAGTGGTACATTCAGGATGGACGAAAGGAAATACTAGTTGACACCAGTGTTCCCTCTAAGCTGAGTTAGTGTGAGCTAGTTTACAGTTTTTAAGCCTCCGACTCGCACATTTTTGTCTCGGCTCAGGAAGGATGGCTCTAGAGCAAACTGATTTATGCAGGAGCCAAATGGCTCGCTCACAACCTTAATGCCAGTAACTCACAAAGTAGAATTTTTGCTCACAGGACTCCACAGTTTAGAGGGAGCATTGGTTGACCCTGAGAGCGATTAAAATGTGAAATCTGCTGCCAGAGGATGTAGTGATGGCCACAGGCATAGACAGCTTTAAAAGGGGATTGGACAGAGTCATGGTGGATCAGTCTACCAATGGCCACTAGCTATGGGGACTAAAGTGAAACTCCATGTTCAGAGGCGATCAGCCTCTCTGCCCTGTTCCTGGCCCTCCAGGGGAACCGATTGGCCTCTGTGTGAGACCAGAGGCTGGACTAGAGGGACCCTCCCTGGTCTGACCCAGCAGAGCTCTTCTGGTGTCCTTATCAGGGGAAGGCCTCGGCCTCCCTGCCCTGTTGCTGGCCCTCCGGAGGGACTGGCTGGCCCCTGTGTGAGACGGGAGGCTGGACTAGAGGGACCCTCCCTGGTCTGACCCAGCAGAGCTCTTCTGGTGTCCTTATCAGGGGAAGGCCTCGGCCTCCCTGCCCTGTTGCTGGCCCTCCGGAGGGACTGGCTGGCCCCTGTGTGAGACGGGAGGCTGGACTAGAGGGACCCTCCCTGGTCTGACCCAGCAGAGCTCTTCTGGTGTCCTTATCAGGGGAAGGCCTCGGCCTCCCTGCCCTGTTGCTGGCCCTCCGGAGGGACTGGCTGGCCCCTGTGTGAGACGGGAGGCTGGACTAGAGGGACCCTCCCTGGTCTGACCCAGCAGAGCTCTTCTGGTGTCCTTATCAGGGGAAGGCCTCGGCCTCCCTGCCCTGTTGCTGGCCCTCCGGAGGGACTGGCTGGCCCCTGTGTGAGACGGGAGGCTGGACTAGAGGGACCCTCCCTGGTCTGACCCAGCAGAGCTCTTCTGGTGTCCTTATCAGGGGAAGGCCTCGGCCTCCCTGCCCTGTTGCTGGCCCTCCGGAGGGACTGGCTGGCCCCTGTGTGAGACGGGAGGCTGGACTAGAGGGACCCTCCCTGGTCTGACCCAGCAGAGCTCTTCTGGTGTCCTTATCAGGGGAAGGCCTCGGCCTCCCTGCCCTGTTGCTGGCCCTCCGGAGGGACTGGCTGGCCCCTGTGTGAGACGGGAGGCTGGACTAGAGGGACCCTCCCTGGTCTGACCCAGCAGAGCTCTTCTGGTGTCCTTATCAGGGGAAGGCCTCGGCCTCCCTGCCCTGTTGCTGGCCCTCCGGAGGGACTGGCTGGCCCCTGTGTGAGACGGGAGGCTGGACTAGAGGGACCCTCCCTGGTCTGACCCAGCAGAGCTCTTCTGGTGTCCTTATCAGGGGAAGGCCTCGGCCTCCCTGCCCTGTTGCTGGCCCTCCGGAGGGACTGGCTGGCCCCTGTGTGAGACGGGAGGCTGGACTAGAGGGACCCTCCCTGGTCTGACCCAGCAGAGCTCTTCTGGTGTCCTTATCAGGGGAAGGCCTCGGCCTCCCTGCCCTGTTGCTGGCCCTCCGGAGGGACTGGCTGGCCCCTGTGTGAGACGGGAGGCTGGACTAGAGGGACCCTCCCTGGTCTGACCCAGCAGAGCTCTTCTGGTGTCCTTATCAGGGGAAGGCCTCGGCCTCCCTGCCCTGTTGCTGGCCCTCCGGAGGGACTGGCTGGCCCCTGTGTGAGACGGGAGGCTGGACTAGAGGGACCCTCCCTGGTCTGACCCAGCAGAGCTCTTCTGGTGTCCTTATCAGGGGAAGGCCTCGGCCTCCCTGCCCTGTTGCTGGCCCTCCGGAGGGACTGGCTGGCCCCTGTGTGAGACGGGAGGCTGGACTAGAGGGACCCTCCCTGGTCTGACCCAGCAGAGCTCTTCTGGTGTCCTTATCAGGGGAAGGCCTCGGCCTCCCTGCCCTGTTGCTGGCCCTCCGGAGGGACTGGCTGGCCCCTGTGTGAGACGGGAGGCTGGACTAGAGGGACCCTCCCTGGTCTGACCCAGCAGAGCTCTTCTGGTGTCCTTATCAGGGGAAGGCCTCGGCCTCCCTGCCCTGTTGCTGGCCCTCCGGAGGGACTGGCTGGCCCCTGTGTGAGACGGGAGGCTGGACTAGAGGGACCCTCCCTGGTCTGACCCAGCAGAGCTCTTCTGGTGTCCTTATCAGGGGAAGGCCTCGGCCTCCCTGCCCTGTTGCTGGCCCTCCGGAGGGACTGGCTGGCCCCTGTGTGAGACGGGAGGCTGGACTAGAGGGACCCTCCCTGGTCTGACCCAGCAGAGCTCTTCTGGTGTCCTTATCAGGGGAAGGCCTCGGCCTCCCTGCCCTGTTGCTGGCCCTCCGGAGGGACTGGCTGGCCCCTGTGTGAGACGGGAGGCTGGACTAGAGGGACCCTCCCTGGTCTGACCCAGCAGAGCTCTTCTGGTGTCCTTATCAGGGGAAGGCCTCGGCCTCCCTGCCCTGTTGCTGGCCCTCCGGAGGGACTGGCTGGCCCCTGTGTGAGACGGGAGGCTGGACTAGAGGGACCCTCCCTGGTCTGACCCAGCAGGGCTCTTCTGGTGCCCTTCTCAGGGGAAGGCCTCGGCCTCTCTGCCCTGTTGCTGGCCCTCCAGAGGAACTGGCCAGCCACTGTGTGAGACAGGATGCTGGACTGGATGGGCCACTGGTCTGTTCCTGCAGGGCTCTTCTGATATTCATTCCATATAGAATTGCAGCATGTGTAATCAAAGGGAAAGGAATCCTAACATGTGGAAATAATTATTGAAGCTGAACATAGTGCGGAAGACTTTTTACCTTGATTAAAATTCAGCGGGGCCACGTGCGCGCGTGTGTGAATCCAGCCTGTGGGTTGCTGAAGGGGCATCCCTGGTCTAGAGCAACCGTGGCTCTCTGAGTGCAGCTGGTTGGCAAGGAATTTTGAGTTGGTGGTCTTCTCTGAAAGAAGAAAACCCAGCCTGAGATGGACTGACTCCATGAAGGGAGTCACAGTCCTCAGTTTGCAAGGCCTGACCAAGCCTGTTAATGTGAGGACATTTTGGAGGTCATTAATTCCTAGAGTTGCCTGATTGCTAACTGGAAACCCCTTTATAGCCTTTTTGCGTGAGGTGGGAAAAATGAACTGACGATTTGTGGTTTTGAAAATTAAAAGGAGGAAAAATAGATGGTAGGTCAAGGAGACGTTTTTTGTTTAGCGACAAAACGTGTGACTAGAGTAACGAAAGGCGTATCGTTGTAGACGGATATGGAGATACGCTCCCTTTTTTTCTTTGTTTTATGTCTTAATTCCATTCTCTGTGGTTCTTCTTTTTTCTTTGCCTTTTTATGTACCTTGTTTAAATTTTATATTAAAGACAATCGTAGGTTTGCCATAAGTTGGAAGCGACACTTAACACAGACAGTTTGAATGACCGAATAACAATGTGTAAGAATTAAAAGACAGAAAAAGAAAAAAACACTGGGTCCAGATGGGATACCAGCGGAATTTTACCAAATTTTTGAGGAACAGATTTTTGTACCATTTAAAGAACTGTGTCAGAGAATAGGACAACGTGAAAAGATTCCCGAATCATGGAACCATGCATTAATTACTTTAATTCAAAGTGATATTAAAAACTACAGGCCTATATCCTTGTTAAATGCTGATTATAAAATATTTGCAGGAATATTGGCAAACAGATTTTTAAAAAGTACTATCCCAAACTATACATCAAGATCAAATGGGCTTCCTGCCAAAGAGACAAATGAAAAATAATTTTGAATAATTATGGATACGTTAGAGTTTTATGAAGAACATTCAGATAAAGAACTTATGTTAATGTTTCTTGACGCGGAAAAAACCTTCGATAACTTACCATGGAATAGAAATTACATAGCATGGAATGTGGTCAATATTTTTACACCATGGTTAAAGCTGTTTATAAAAAGCAATATGCAAATGTAATAGTAAATGGAGATGTGACTAATGTGATATAAATCCAGAAGGGTTCTATACAGGGATGCCCGATTTCGCCTTTGTTGTTTATATTTGCACTAGAATCTTTAAATGATGCTATAAGAAAGAATACGCAAATAGAAGGCTTAAAAATAAAAGGGGAAGAATATAAGTTACAGGCTTTTGCAGATGATCTGGTGTTTATTTCAGAAAAACCAGAAACATCAATCATCCACCTGATGGATACTATCAAAAAATATGGACAAGTAGCAGGATTTAAGATTAATTATAAAAAATCAAAAATATTAACTAAGAATTGCTCACCGAGGACATTAGAAATAATAAAAGAATTAACTACCATGGAATTGGTTAAAAAAGTAAAATATCTTGGAATTAATTTATCAAATAAGTGTAATTCTTTAATAGAGGACAACTATCATAAACTACTAAAAGAAATTGCAATAGATCTACTAAAATGGAAGAATATTCCCTTATCACTTATGGGTAGAATAGCGCTGATAAAGATGAATGTACTGCCAAGGTTTTTATTTCTAGCTCAAAGCATACCGGTCCTAAAAAAACAAAATTTCTTTGAAGAATTGAATAAAATTACGAGACAATTTATATGGCAATACAAGAGGCCCACAATAAAATGGAAAGTGTTGCAAGACAGAAAGGAAAGGGGGGGGGGGAATGAATGTCTCTAATTGGTATATATATTATCAAGCGGCCACCCTAGTTTGGATAAAAGAATGGATAACTTTAGAAAATACAAGGATCCTTGCATTAGAAGGGCATGATTTGTATATGGGGTGGCACGCTTATATATGGTATGGGAAGGATAAAATCCATTCAAACTTTGGAAGACACATGCTAAGAAGAGCACTGAATAAAATATGGAGCAACTTAAAAGAAGTATTTTATAGGAAAATTCCAAGATGGGTTTCCCCCCTAGAAGCATTTATTAATCCATCATTAATAACAATGAGCAAGAAAGACCTTGTTAAGTAGAAATAATAAATTAAAATCAAAAGAAAAGCTACAACAAGAAAATAATTTATCCTGGTGGGAACAGATAATGATACGCGACAGATATAAAAAGGATATATGTTAAGAGGATTTGAAGATCAAAATAATGAGTTGGATAAGATCTGGTTGTCCTCAAACGATGAACTAATACAGAAGTTATACAGGTGCTTGTTGGATGATTATGAACAAGATGAAATAATTAAAGCTGTGATGATTACATGGATGAAAGATTTAGGTGGGAATATAGAATGTGAGCAATGGTCAAAAATCTGGAAAACTGTTAAATATATGAAAGCCATTTCATATAAGGAAAATGTCTATAAAATGTTCCACAGATGGTACTGGTCCCCGGATAAAGTAGCTAAATGTTATTCTGGGTACTCCAACTTATGTTGGAAGTGTAAAGCGAATATAGGGACCTTTTATCATATGTGGTGGAAATGTAGTAAAATACAAGGTTACTGGAAAATGGTGTGGAAGATAATCCAAGAAATTCTAAAAAAAACAGCATTAAAACCAGAAATATATCTGTTAAATTATGATCCCGAAAGGATATAATGTGCAAGAATCATATTTATTGTCTTATATAATAACCGCTGCTAGACTACTATTGGCTAAAAATTGGAAATCTGAGATAATACCTTCGAGAGAGGAATTAACACTTAAAATACTGGAGTTAGCACAAATGGATTATTTGAGTTTAATGCTCCAAAATAAAAATGAAAAGGTACATGCGAAGAGATGGTTAAGAGTGTATAACTGGATAGAAGATGTGTTAAGTGACTAATGACTCTACTATAGAAGTAAGATGTATAGATGGAATGTAAAATTTGTAAAACTGAAAATAAAAATAATAAAAAAAAAGAATATGTGAATAGAGTAACAAAGTTGTATCGGTTGTAGATGGATATGGAGATACGCTCCCTTTTTTCTTTGTTGTTTTATGTCTTAATTCCATTCTTTGTGGTTCTTCTTTTTTCTTTGCCTTTTT
>NW_015165454.1:0-28661 GCF_001447785.1 Gekko japonicus
ACAGAGTTTGATCATAGTGATTTTGATAAGTATGGGGCAGACATAATCACTTTCCCTTAACTCTTTACAGATTAACCAGAAAAAGACATATCTGTCAACTTTTCTCCTTCATGCTGAAGAGGGATCACTTCACTCTCTAGGGATCAAAGTGTGTACTGACTGGCCATGGGAGTCCTACAATGAGAAGGCTAAGATACTTTGAGTTTCGCTTAGCTAGGGCAGCCATATTGAGCAAAACTTCATTTCTGTGGGGGAAGAAATCTTCATTTGTCTAACATTTCTCTGAGAGGTGTTGAGAATTGAAATCTGTTGAGGTCAACAGGCAATGGTGACTGTCTTGTTCCCCGCATCCAGCAGTTAACCAAAATAACCAGCAATGGGAGACATCTTCCTATGATGAACTGACTTTCGACCTTAAATGAGCTTCTTAAAAACAGGTTTTACAGGTTAGAACTCCATACAGTACTCTGAAAAGTACACAGCCCCATGAAGTGTGTGCGTGTGTGTGTAGTGCCATCATGTTGCAGCTCACGTATGGATACCCCAGCAAGGTTCTTTCAAGGCACGTGACAAGCAGACGGGGGTTGCCATTGCCTTCCTCTTTTGAATCTTCACTGGTGGCCTCCATTCCAAGTACCAACCCTGCTTAGTTTCCAAGATCTGACAAGATTGGGCTGTACCACACCACTTTCCCCACCCAGTTAAGTATGCTGTTGTAATAAAGAAGCATGAAGGGTTTGGGTTTTTTGTGTAGTTTTCCAGGTATGCTGTGAAGCAGGAAGCAGGGACTATAACCCTGTCACCAGCAGAAGAAGACCTAAGGTGGCTTAAAAGAATAGCTGCTGAATTGGCACCTTGTTTAGAGCAACTGTTCCAATCAAGAGAAAGCCTGCAGGAAGATGCAAGCATCTGTAGCAATGCCAATCAGTGCTACGGAATCTAAAAATTGGTAGTGCCCTCAGCTTAGCTGGAAAACGCAGTGGCAGTAGTGTTCGTACGCATTCTCGATGGAAGCTCCCATGTGGTGGAATGGTCTATGTGATCAGGAAGCCCCCCCACCCCCCATCATTCTGCAGAATGTGCAAAAACAGCAATATTCAAGAGGGCATTTTTATAAAGAGGTGAGAACCGTAGCTAAGTGGAACATTCCAAGAGGGTCTGTGATAATGGAACAGGGTGACAGTCCAATGTTATGATCATTCTAGGTATCATCTTTCTCTAACTATGTCATTCTACCTTTGTCATTCTGCTTCACCTTGCAAAGGCAGTTGTTTTGTCATTCACATTGCCTACTAGAGAGGTGTCAAACTCATTTGTTATGATGGCTGGATCTGATATAATTGTCACTTTGTTGGGCCAGGCCATGTGTGCCATAAAATATAACATGAGGTTCTGGAAATATAAACTTATAAAGATGGTTTCAGATGCCAAATGGCAATAGCAAGTGTGATTGGATTAGGTGTGCTATGCAGTAGGTGTGGAAATATCAGCATTGGCAAGGAGACAGGAAACCTAGGTCTCCATTTGGTACAGGAAACAAGTCTGAAGAAGTGAGCAGTGACACACAAAAGCACATGCCCTACCACAACCTTTGTTAGTCTTTAAGTTACTACTGGACTGTAAATCTTTCTACTGCTATTACTGCCATAATGTTCAAAAACCATTCTAACCTTCCAGGACATTCAGCTGCTGACCTAAGAGTAGCAGTTCTCTTACAAAGGAATTTCAAAGGAAGATTAGAAAGAGAGTGCTGAATTGCAATTGAAGCTCAAGACAATGCATACTCCTGGACTGAATTGAGACCTAGGTTTCTTCTCTCATTATCAATGCCTGTTATTTTCATTTGACATCTGAAATCACTTCACTCTTCAAGATATAAGGCCAGATCGACTCACATTCTAACTGTATCTGAAGAAGTGAGCAGTTTTCTTTTTGTAGCAGGAACTCCTTTGCATATTAGGCCACACCCCCTAATGTAGCCAATCCTTCAAGAGCTTACATAGCTCTTCTTACAGGAGCTACTGTAAGCTCTTAGAGGATTGGCTACATTAGGGGTGTGTTGCTTAATATGCAAATGAGTACCTGCTACAAAAAGAGCCCGCCACTAATTTTGTTAGTCTAATTGTCTCATGCTACACAATTGTTTTCTATTCTTCAATCTGCCTTGAGTTTCTGCAAGAGATGCAGACTATAAAAAATAAACACATACATCTACTCAGCCTGAGTCACTATATTTAGTCTGTGTTCCCACCAAAGAGGATGATCACAATAGATATTAGAACACGTGGTTCTTCTAACCTTCATGAGACTGCCCACAGTAATTTGTGGAGGCCTTTCTTAATTATGTCTCACTTGAAGATATGCCTGTCTGCTCCTGTTCACTCTGCTGACCAGCCCCATAGCTCCCAGTACTTTGAATACCAAAGGAGCAATGAGGTCATCAGCAGAGGGAGGATTTCCACCTTGATCTCCTTGATCAGAGTCCAACATTCCAACCACGATACCACACAGGCCCTCATAGGCCAGTGAAGTTGTTAAAGACCCATTGTGTTGGAACAGAGGGGATATTTTCCACCCTCTCTGTCAGTTCTGTAGGCCTTTTCCTGCTTTCTTGACAGCACACTTTTGACTTCATTGCAAATACCAGATCCACACCAGGATGTTCCAATACCCTTCATTTTGGCCCTGCAACTCCCCTCATCATCCTGAAGCTGCCTGCTCTCAAGAGACCTACTTACCTAGCAGTCTCTTGTTAATTTGGATACATTGGTCCAGGCTTGAGTGTAGCAGAAATCATGGAAGTTTCCCTCTCTGAGAACCCGAGGTCAACCTGACTGTTGCTTCAGAGACCAAGATAAGGAAAATGAGAGGCTGTTACAGGGGCTAGGTAGACCATTAGGCCTAGAGTTTCCAAGGCCAAAGATCCCATCTTGTTAATGGACCCGTGGGTGGGAAGGTTGTTGCTTAATTAGGGCTGGAACAGCAGCAGAAGTCATGGCCTCATGACAGCCACTCAGCTGATTGGTTGGGTCACGTGGGTAGCAACATACCAGATTGGTCAAGTTACATCCTTGGCCATGCATTTGACTGGTCAGCTAGGATCATGCCAATTCAGGTCACTGGGCACAAAGGGAAGATCTTTTGTTCTAGTTTCACCCTTTGACTGGATTACATGTAACTTTGGGGCATTTCTTGATTCTGGGTGGGCCAGAATGACTTGAGCACCTGTTTTGGGTTTTGAAACTCTGTGGGACTCAGTCTTGCCAGGTAACATCTGGGTATAGAACCAATGCTTCTAAATGTGCTTGGGTTAGATATTTAGCTTTGATATTGTACCTTCAGACTTCACTGCCCTTAGGATGTGTATTCCTGCACATTCTTCAAATCAATTGCTTTAATTATATCTTGTGGCATTCTTGGGTTTGGGGGCTTCAATCCAAATTCAGTACTTTAGCTCATGTTGGTTACAGCTACCAGAATACCTGTTTTCTGGAACTCCCCTATTAAGTGTTGTATCTAGCAGGGCTGACGTTTTGATCTTAGACCCAGGAGGGCTACAGACTTCGTCCTGTGGTCTCTGACTGGCGAGTTAGTAAAGGGAGCTGATGCTAGTGTTCTCCTGGGGTTGTGAGAAGTCACACCTCAGCACTTTGGGGTTTGCCTTGGACTAACCTGTCACCCTGAAGGAGGCGTTGAAACCCCTAGTTTATTTTTCAGATGAGTTCTGCCTGCCACAGACCACTTTTGCTTCCATTGCATGGGGGGAGGTTGTTATTGGAGATAACCTCAGCCAGGATGTCCCAATTCCCTTCATTTTTAGCATGGCAACTCCTATCACCATCCTGAACTTGGTAAACAATTTTCAGATGCCTAGCTTTCTTCTGGGTTGAGTTATGGCTGCCAGAGTTAAACTGGCAGCCATAACTAAACCTGACAGATCCTTCAGTGTTGCCAAATGACTTTGAGTCAGTCCCACCCTCTCAGCCAGACCTACCTCACAGGGTTGTTGTGAATATAAAATGAATACAAGAGAAGAATGAATGCTGATCCCCCCCCTTTAGGGACAATGCCAAAAGGAATAATTGTTCTTTCTCTTCATCTGATATCACTGCAGCTCTTTTGGCAGAGGACAAAAATGCTGACTTTGAATTCAGTGTAAGAAGAAGAGGAGATTGGATTTATATCCCACCTTCACTACCCCAAGTTGTCTCAGAGCGGCTTACAAACTCCTTTTCCTTTCCCTCCCCACAACAGACACCCTGTGAGGTGGGTGGGGCTGAGAGAGCTCTTGATAGAAACTGCTCTTTTTCAAGAACAGCTCTTATCAGAACCATGGCTTGCCCAAGGTCATCCAGCAAGGTGCAAGTGGTTCTCCCAGATTAGAGTCCGCGCACTTAACCACTACACCAAACTGGCACCAAACCACTACACCAAAGGCCAGAAACTGCAGGGTTGTCAAACAGAGTGAGCAGGAGAGGAGCCCCTAGTATGAAATATTTTCCTTCACCACAAATGTAGGAAGTTCAGTCATAGCCCTGCTTGAGCCATAGATGCTTCTGTGCCTGCCCCTCTGGTTCAAATGCAGCCCAGAACGTCACTGCTGGATCCAGGCCGGCATCCAGCCCATCAGAGGTCATGAGAGGTCATGAGAGGAAAGCTTATAAGTGAGCTCTGGTTTCCTCACATAGGCACATATCAAGTGCTATTGACTCTCTCCGAGGACATGATTTTTGGAGCAGCAGGGAAGTAGTTAGTCATCCTGAGAAGGCAGGGGAGCGGTGGCACAGTGGGTATATCCCACTGCCTTAACATCTGAACTGTGTCAGTTCAAGCCCTGTGCTGGTGTGAGCAGCCAGCCTGTTGTCCCCAGCTCATCGTCCACCCAGCGTTTCGAAAGCTCCGGCGAGTAGATAAAATGGGAACCGCTCCTTAGTGAGGGCAGGCACGCCAATCTTCCTTCTGGGAGGGCATTAGCTGACGGTCAAACGTCGATGGTCACGGCTTGTAAAGGCAAAACAGCTTGCCAGCTACAGATAGAACTGCAACGGACGTTCCGGCCAGGCGGTGGCAGACATACGGGTCCTGGAGCCTGAGCAGCAAGCAGCCGTGCCGGAAAAAGACGAAGCCAGCCAGAGACGTTCTACACCGGGGCAGTATCGGTTATTATTATTATTATTATTATTATTATTATTATTATTATTATTATTATTATTATTATTATTATTATTATTATTATTATTATTATTATTATTATTATTATTATTAATAAATACAATTTTTATAAACTTCCTAAGTTGGATCATGGGAGTGGGGAGAATCTAGGAACAATATTCATCTAAATTCCTTTCTGAGTTAATGTTAAGAAACACAATGAAGGGGAAATTTTAAAAACTTATTCCCTCTTTCCTACTCATTGGCCGAGTTCAGACTGGCCGTTTGAAGCGCCAGTGAGTCGGGGCAGGGGAAAACAGGAAAAGCGTTGGAATGGCTTGTTTCCAGATTCACCGTTCACACAGCAGTGAACGAGGCATGGAAATACCGTTGTCGAAGCGGGAAGGAGTGTTCGCACTGACAGCCCTCCCAGTGGGCTGTCAGCGTGTTTTCCGTGCTCCGCCCTGATGGTTGTTCCCCCTTGGCTGTGCTCCCATTCTCTCTCAGGGAAACGGAATGAAGTCGTTTCAAACAAGGCTTGTTACCACTTTGAACAGGTATCTGTTTCAGTCAGGAGGGAAGTGGCACAAGACAGCTGGAGCAGAGGTCATTTCGGGGGGGATCACGGGGGATCACAGTTCCCTGGGTGAGGTACAGGGGGCGGGGCACATGATGAAGCCCCGCCCCCTGCTTCCGGCCACCCTGCTTCCGGCTCTCATTCAGCCAGGAGGAGGCAGGAGAAGAGGGAGGGTAAGTTGCTTCCTCCCCGCCTTTCCCACCCCTGCCTGCCTGGGGCCAGGGAGGGCCTTGGCGGGGCTTCCTCGCACTCCCGCCGGCCTTGCAGGTCCACTGCTGGGCCCCTGATGTCAGGGGGTGTGGCATATGCTAATGAGTTATGCTAATGAGTTCCCCTAGCTCTTTTTCTATGAAACGACCCCTGAGCTGGAGTATGGCTGGGGGATGCCTTGGAGACATGCCTGTGTGAATCCGCCCCTGTGGTCCGGTAAGGAAATGCTTCAGAAACCTTTGCCTGCTGGGCCAAATGGCCAGTCTGAACTCAGCTATTCGTTCTCAACAGGACTTTTGACACTAACCAGTAGTGACAATAAAAGTTGGGGTGGAGGTGTTGCATGCAGTACTGGAAAGTGAATAGTTAATGTCTTAACCAGGTCTGAGAACCTTGATTGACAGGAGATCAAATGGAATTGTACTCTTGGTCTGAGGGGAGTGGCAGTTGAGATTGGCAGTTAGGGTGGTTAAGATGAGTGAACAATCATGGAGGATCCTGAACTAGGGAAGCATGAACAGTAGTCCATCCCTGAGGGAATTAGCTCCTAGGAAGGGTGTGTGTGATCCATATCAGCTGTTAAAGAAGGAAAATTGGAACCTTTGTGTGTTTTCCTTTCTTCACACAATTTAGTATTTTAGTGACAAATAAGCTTACACCAGTTAATCTAAGAAGTGGCATCCAAGTGATCTCTCTCAACAGTTGTAAAGACCTGTCTGTAGAACAAAACAGCTACAATTTTGTGACATACGGAGCAGTAGCCACGCTAGAGGGATGGAAAATAGGTGGATTTTCCAGGCGCGATCTCACCGCCACATCTGGGAAGCGTAGAGCTCCCGTGGCTCACCCAAGGCTTCCCGCCAAAGACACGTGGTAAAAACCTAGTACCTCGGAGGTACTAGTTTCCGGAAACCGCACGGCAAGGGCGGGCGTCTGATAAGCATTTCCGGTGGCATCCGGTGCCCACCCATGCCCCATTGCGAAAAGTTTTTTTCCCCGACATCTCCAGGGATGCGCACAGGCACCCAACAGGGCATGTGCATACTTTAGGTTACAAAAAAACAACAACCCCGTTTGCTGTGCCACGCCGCTTCTTTGGCGCGTTGTGTGATTTACACCTCCCCCCTAACTACGGGTCCTCGACAGAACCGCGAGGGGATGCCTGATCGTGCAGTTGTGCAGTATTTTGCTGCGGGGCAAACAGCCATGCCTCCCCCTCGCGATATCCGGCCCGTGTGACCGGGGCCATAGTTTCACAAAGTTTCCAACAGTCATATTGGCTGTTCCCCGGTCAAGTTTAAATCTGAAGCCTACCTTACAGTATAGCTGGCCTTTCCCCCACAAAAGTGAAATAAAACTGTTTATCTGTTTTGAATTCATATCAGCCTCTCGGGTGCCATAATGAGATCGATACCAATGAAGGGGTTGATGGTTCATTAGCATCCTAGGCATAGTCAGAATATATCAGTAGATGTTGAAACAATTGGTGGGTACAGACCGAAAAACAAGGAAGTAGAGAAAAGGAAGTGAGGGAATCCTTATACAAGCACATAAAGTCATTCAATGAAAGTTTTTGAGGAGGAGGTGTGGAGAACTGACTTTTGGATCAGCACAGAAACAATAAGCAGAGCAGCATGATTTTTAATGCCCTGATCAAACTGATTCTAATAGGAAGGATCTTTGTTCCCTGCTTCATGCTGCTCTTTAAGTGCAGGCTACAAATATTAGCCTGGAATCTTCCAGTTAGACCATCATCAGGTTCGGCAGAAATACTTTGGGATACCAGAATGCAGGTGGGGCTAATCAGCAGCTTTATTGGTGAAGGATAAAGAGTTCTTCCCAAAGCAGCCTTTTACTCTCTTGAGTAGCAGGGTGTTTTGGAATAGCAGGGATGACCCACAGCCCTGAGCAGACTCAAAGAAGCCCTTATAATTTGTTGTTGTGGATTTTCTGGGCTGTATGGCCATGGTCTTGGCATTGTAGTACCTGACGTTTCACCAGCAACTGTGACTAGCATCCTTAGAGGTATAACACAGAAAGATGATGGAGTACCTTGACACAGAGAGTAATCCATCATCTTTCTGTGTTATACCTCTGAAGAAGCCAGTCACAGCAGCTGGCGAAACATCAGGTCCTACAATGCCAAGACCACAGTCACACAGCCTGGAAAATCCCCAACAACTAATGAACTCTGACCATGAAAGCCTTCGACAACATATTAAGCCCTTATTAGGTTCAGCCACTTGTTGGGGGGAATGAGATGGGGCTTGGAACTGCTCCGCACGGTTAATCTGCAAACTGGAATAAGGAAAGACAGAAATGATTCTGGCCACATTTGCAATACCATTCACAGGAATCTACATTTTAAAAGATAGCTGAAAACTGACTGTTCAGATCAGTTGTTGAATAAAATCAAGTGTAACCCACATATTTTTCGTTTGTCACTTAATTTGGGAGTCCTAGATTGAGACTAAGAGGAACTAGATTAAAAGAGAAATGTTTTAAGATCTTAAAAGAGAGAGAGATTAATAACTAAGTGAGGCCATTATGCTTTTCTAACTAGTTGCTCCCTGGTGTTAAGCTGAGGTCTCATTACAATAATGTAGCATTTGGGAAGGAAGATGCAACCCAGCATACCAGCACTAGAGGCCAAGATGGAGAAGATCTCCACAACCACCATATATTTCCCCTTGGTGCTCAAGTAGTTTGGGACAAAGGACACCCAAACAGTGCAGAACAACAACATGCTGAAGGTGATCAGCTTGGCTTCATTGAAACTTTCGGGCAACCTTCTGGCTAGGAATGCCAGAATGAAGCTCATAACAGCCAGAAGGCCCATGTAGCCCAGAATGACATAGAACATGATCTCTGAACCTTCATTGCATTGCACTGTAATCAGGTTGATCTGGGAGTGCCAGTCAAGCTCTGGGAAAGGGGTGGTGGTCACTATCCACACAGTGCAGATAGAAGTTTGAATGAGAGAACAGAGAATGATGACAGATGTTGCCAGCCTCTTCCCTGCCCATTTCATGATGCTGTGTCCTGGTTGGGTAGCCATGAAGACCAGGACCACAGTGATGGTTTTGGCCAACACACAGGAAACGGAGAGAGAGAAGGTGATGCCAAACACTGTTTGTCGCAGAAGGCAGGTCACCTTCCCGGGCTGACCAATAAATAGAAAAGAGGAAAGGAAGCCAAGCAACAAAGAGACGAGGAGGGTGCAGGTGATGCTCCTGTTGTTGGCTTTGACAATGGGAGTGTCCCAGTGCAGAATGAAGAGACCCATCAACATAATTGTGATGAATGAAAATAAAAGGGCCAAGGAAACCAAGGTTGCTCCCAAGGGTTCTCCATAGGATAAGAAACTGAGGCTTCGGGGAATGCACTGATCACGCCTTTCATTTGGATACTGATTTTCTGGACACTTCTGACATTGGTCAGCATCTGAAATTAAGGAGGAAGATCTTTTTTACACAGGTATTCTCCTTCTTTTAAAAGTTCCAAGATTGTAGTATCTTTATTTCCCCTAATGTTTTGCCTTCCCGGCTAACATTCGTTTTCCTCTGCTTTTGTATCTGTCCAGAAAGGGAATACAGTAGCTTCATGTGCGTGTGTGTGTGTGTGTTTCAGTTCAGTATTTATCTGATTTGCTAACAGATCACTTGAAGAAACTTCTATTTCTTTGTAATCCATCTTGTAAGAGACTTCTATGACAAAATCTATGTGTTGTTAACAATTTATCTATTTTTCCTTTGAAATCTTTTTTCATACTCTCATTAAGTGACAGCTATTCCACACAGAGAAGCGAAATAGTAGTTATTGGTCACCTGTATTTTTATTACCCTTTTCCTGAACACCTTAATTCAGCCCCAAATCCTTACAACTATAATGAGATGATGGAATTGAACTTTCTGTTAGGAAACAAGTTGGTGTGATTGAAAACGTTACAGGAATACCAATTGCTCTGTTTCCTAATAGGAGTGCTACACCCCATAGACTCTCAATGAACATGTAATGTTGTTGTTGTTCAGTCTCACAGTCGAGTCCGACTCTTTGCGACCCCATGGACGAGCTCCCGCCAGGCCTTCCGGTCTTCCGCCATCCTCTGAAGTTTGCTCAACTTCATGTTTGTTGCATCGATGACACTGTCTAACCATCTCATCCTTTGCCGTCCCCGTCTTCTTTGACCTTCAATCTTTCCCAGCATCAGGGTCTTCTCCAGTGAGTGCTCCCTTCTCATTTGGTGGCCAAAGTATTTGAGCTTCAGTTTCATTATCTGGCCTTCCAGGGAACAGTCAGGGTTGATTTCTTTGAGGATTGACTGATTTGTTCTTCTTGCAGTCCAAGGGACTCTCAAGAGTCTTCTCCAGCACCATAGTTCAAAAGAATCTATTCTTCGGCGCTCGGCCTTCCTTATAGTCCAACTCTCGCAGCCATACATGACTACTGGGAATACCATTGCTTTGACCATGCGGACTTTTGTTGGCAGGGTGATGTCTCTACTTTTTATCATGCTGTTTAGGTTCGCCATCGCTTTCCTCCCAAGGAGCAGGCGTCTTTTAATTTCATGGCTGCTGTCACAGTCTGCGGTGATCTGGGATCCCAGGAACGTGAAGTCTGTCACTACTTCCATGACTTCCCCTTCTATTTGCCAAGGAGTGATGGGGCCGGATGCCATGATCTTAGTTGTTTTGATGTTGAGCTTCAAGCCCACTTTTGCGCTCTCCTCTTTTACCCTGAGCAAGAGGCTCTTTAGGTCCTCTTCACTTTCTGCCATTAGAGTGCTATCGTCTGCATATCTGAGGTTGTTGATCTTTTCCCCAGCAATCTTAATTCCCGCTTGTGATTCATCCAGGCCAGCATTTCGCATGATGTACTCTGCATATATATTAAATAAGCAAGGCGACAATATACATCCTTGTCGTACTCCTTTTCCTATGCTAAACCAATCAGTTGTTCCATATCCAGTTCTAACTGTTGCTTCTTGGCCCTTATACAGGTTTCTCAAGAGACATGTGAGGTGGTCTGGTACTCCCATCTCTTTAAGGACCTGCCATAGTTTGTTGTGATCCACACAGTCAAAAGCTTTAGCATAGTCAATGAAGCAGAAGTAGATATTTTTCTGGTACTCTCTTGCTTTCTCCATAATCCAGCGAATGTTGGCAATTTGATCTCTAGTTCCTCTACCTCTTCGAAACCCAGCTTGTACTTCTGGCAGTTCTCTATCCACGTACTGTTGAAGCCTAGCTTGTAGGATCTTGAGCATGACCTTGCTAGCATGTGATATGAGTGCAATTGTGCGATAGTTTGAACATTCCTTGGCATTGCCCTTCTTTGGGATTGGAATGTATACTGATCTTTTCCAATCCTGTGGCCACTGTTGCGTTTTCCAAATTTGCTGGCAAATGGAGTGCAGAACTTTAACAGCATCATCTTCTAAGACTTTGAATAGCTCAGCTGGAATACCATCACCTCCACTAGCTTTGTTGTTAGTAATGCTTTCTAAGGCCCATTTAACTTCACATTCCAGGATGTCTGGCTCGAGGTCAGTGATTATACCGTCGTGGTTGTCAAGGACATCGAGGTCTTTCTTGTATAGTTCTTCTGTGTATTCTTGCCATCTTTTCCTAATCTCTTCTGCTTCTGTTAGGTCCCTACCGTTTTTGTCCTTTATCATGGCCAGCTTTGCATGGAACGCTCCCTTGATTTCTCCAATTTTCTTGAAGAGATCTCTAGTCCTTCCCATTCTATTGTTTTCTTCTATTACTTTGCACTGTTCATTCAGGAAGGCCTCCTTATCTCTCCTTGCTGTTCTCTGGAAATCTGCGTTCAGTTGGGTAAATCTTTCCTTTTCGCCTTTGCCTTTCGCTTTCCTTCTTTCCTCTGCTATTTGTAAAGCCTCATCAGAAAGCCACTTTGCTTTCTTACATTTCTTTTTCTTTGGGATGGTGGTGATTGCTGCCTCCTGTACAATGTCACGAACCTCCGTCCATAGTTCTTCAGGCACTCTATCTATCAAATCCAGACCCTTGAATCTATTCTTCACCTCTACTGTATATTCATCAGGGATGTGATCTAGGTCAAACCTGAATGGCCTCATGGTTTTCCCGATTTTCTTCAGTTTAAGTCTGAATTTTGCAATGAGTAGCTCATGATCTGAACCACAGTCAGCTCCAGGTCTTGTTTTTACTGACTGGATAGAGCTTCTCCATCTTTGACTGCAAATTATATAGTCAATCTGATTTCGGTGTTGCCCATCTGGTGATGTCCATGTGTAGAGTCGCCTCTTAGGTTGTTGGAAAAGGGTGTTCGCTATGACCAGTGTGTTCTCTTGACAAAACTCTGTTAACCTTTGCCCTGCTTCATTTTGCTTTCCAAGGCCAAACTTGTCTGTTATTCCAGTTACCTTTTGACTTCCTACTTTAGCATTCCAGTCCCCTATGATGATGAGGACATCATTTTTTGGTGTTAGTTCTAGGAGGTGTTGTAGGTCTTCATAGAACCGGTCCACTTCAGCCTCTTCTGCATCAGTGGTTGGGGCATACACTTGAATTACTGTGATGTTGAATGGTTTGCCTTGGAATCGGACAGAAATCATTCTGTCATTTTTGAGATTGTATCCCAGTACTGCCTTTTGCACTCTCTTGTTGACTATAAAGGCCACACCATTTTTTCTACGAGATTCCTGGCCACAGTAGTAGATATAATGGTCTTCTGAGTTAAATTCGCCCATTCCTGTCCACTTTAGTTCACTGATTCCTAGGATATCGATGTTCAGTCTTGCCATCTCATTTTTGACCACGTCAAGCTTACCTTGATTCATAGATCTTACATTCCAGGTTCCTATGCAGTATTGTTCTTTGCAGCATCGGACTTTCCTTTCACCATCAGACACATCCACAACTGAGCGTCCTTTCGGCTTTGGCCCAGCCGCTTCACTCTTTCTGGGGTTACTTGTACTTGTCCTCTGCTCTTCCTCAGTAGCATATTGGACACCTTCCGACCTGAGGGGCTCATCTTCCGGCATCATATCTTTTAGCCTTTTGATACTGTCCATGGGGTTTTCTTGGCAAACATACTGGAGTGGGTTGCCATTACCTTCTCCAGGGGGATCAAGCTTGGTCTGAGTTCTGTGCTGTGGCCTGTCCGTCTTGGGTGGCCCTTCATGGCATAGCCCACAGCTTCACTGAACTACACAAGCCCCCTCACCACGACAAGGCAGTGATCCACGAGGGAGGAACATGTAATAGGGACCAAAAAGGTTTTCCTCCATAGACATATATCTTCACCTTCCTTTTTTGGAACATGTAATAGGGATCAAAAAAGGAAGGTGAAGATATATGTCTATGGAGGAAAATCTTTGTAAGGAGATATATGACTCTTGAGCCTCTAATTTGCTACGTCCGTTCAAGAAACAAGAGTTTAGCTAGCCCGCCTACCAGGATAACTGATGGGAATTAGAACTGTCCCAAATTTAAAAGCCCTGAATTTTTTCCATTCCCATCCTTACCAATCTGGACTGAAACCATTCCTTCGGGACACCATGTACAACTATAGCAACAGGCTTCTTTCCCCTCCAGAACAGTCTTGCTGGATCCAGGTTGGCAGCTCTTGACGCACTTTGAAAATGGTACCACCTAACAACAGCCACACAAAAAAAGAAAGATATTTGTGATGGAAATAATGTAGTCCCAGAGTTTCCAGCTCAAGCTCACGGTGTTGCCTGTGGTGGCAGCTATAGGATGTGATGTCACATCCAGGTCAAGGTCACTTCCTCCCAATCAGCCCTTTTCTTTCTATGATGCCCATATCTTCCACCCAAATTCAAAATCCTCCCATAATTCCACTGAAAAAACTCTCAAAAATGCCTTTTTCTCCAGTGCTACAGAGAAAGATCTAATCAGGCTCTTCTTAAGAGGAAGCATGCCAACTGTAGTCCCCAGACAGCCAAAGAAGCTTTTCTGAATCATTGGAGCCAGCATTCTATTGCGGAATTGTAAGTTTCTGTCATATATAACATCATGAATTTTTATTGCATACAATTGCATATTTAGAAAACTGTATTGTTTTAGAACTGGTCTGTGTGCCTGAGGAAACCATTGTGAAACTGGCAAACAGTTGACTGCTGGTCACGCATGCAAGCATGAAAGTATACTACTATCTACAAGCAACAAGACAGAAGTTTGGAAAACCATTTACTTTCAGAAATGGTTCTGCTTATTAAGAGACTTTATAGTCTTATAAACAAGAGGATTATTGTATGTTTGTTTCCACACAACTAGGGTGTTTTGGTATTATATGGTGTATTATGTTAGTAAAAGTTTTTCATAATCTTATCACAATAGTTTATGCTTCTTTTGATATATTGTCTTATATTGCGATTCTCTCAGTTCTATTACTGTATTTGTGGAGAGTTATGGCTCAGTATGATACTTTGTTTGCTTATTCAGATGCTGAGAAAGAAAGAATATTGTCAGATATGCCGGATATGTTAGGACAAAACATTGGAGACATGTTTTTAGACTGGGGACAATTAATCAATGCTAAGAAGAGGGAGGTTAGATTATAGCTACATGTTGTATTGTTATCTGAATATTGTAAGAATAACAGGACTCCACGTGGCCTCAGGATGAATAAATTCCCAGCTATGTTCGCTGATGAGGATGAATTCTGGACTAAATGGGCTGCTATTTTGAACAAATGTTCAACTGACCTTATGCTCCTACTAATAGAGAGAACTAGAAAAGAAGCAGCAAGAGATAAACTGGATATTGAAAATATGGAAAAAATCACTTAAAGAAACATGTATGCAAACAGTGTTTGATTAAAAAAAACTTTTTAAAAATGGAACAAATTGTAAGGGATTTTGAAAACAAGGTCAGAGAGGTTAAAATCAGAAAACTGAACCGTGATATGAAAGATTATGCTGAAGGCAAAATTTACAATTGGAGTTCCAACATAAGAACAAAACGTGTTACTTGGGCTAATCCAGTAAGAACTTACTCAAATATTGATACATCTGAGGGGGAAGATTCTGGCTCTACTTCAGGTGAAGAGAGCGGAATTTATGACTCTAGAGCCAGGGTCACAAGAAGCAGAAGTACGAATGATAATAGGTCTTTTTTTCACCATGGAGGTCAAAACAAAGGGAGAAAGAAAACCTTGTAGTCAATTTGTCTAGTCGCATACTCACAGATGTGGGATACAGAGTACTTAATTTCGGTTTGGGCTTTGTCCCAACACCCAAGTATGATTCTTTCAGAACTAAAATTGATATATTTAAATTAATCTGACAAATAAAACTGCGTAAAATGTTTGGGAATGAGACTAATGTTGATTTGAAACAACCCTTCTGACCTACATCCTCCTTTAATCAGACTATTTATGATCCCCACATAGCCACATTTGAGAAAATGGTTATGAGGGATATCAGAAGATTAGAGAGCAATAATTGCTGCCCATGGCATAACTTGACCAAGCAGGAATTTGATGTTTTGAAATCTTTATCAATGGCTGATTCCATCATAATAAAACCCGCTGACAAAAGCGGAGCTATTGTAGTTTTGGACAAACTACAATATTGTTCTGAGATTGAACGTCAATTATCAGGTACTGTAAATTATTCTGCCATAAATGATGACCCTACTCAGCATATTCCCCGTATCATTAAAATAGTTTTAGATGAAGCAGAAATCATGGGAATCATTAACCATGACATGTACAGGTACCTTTACAATGAATATCCTAGGATACCTGTCATTTACTTTCTTCCGAAAATACATAAATCCATGAGTAATCCTCCTGGATGCCCTCAGGTTCAAACTCTGTATTAGAACCTTTGTCCAAGTTTGTTGATTTTTATTTACAACCTTTTGTATTGACCATTCCATCATACATCAAAGACACGAAACACTTTATCACCTTTGTTGAGGGCATGCAGATACCTGAACAATCAGTCTTAGTAACCCTGGATGTAGCATCTTTATATACTAACATCCCTCATGAAGATGCACGCAGGGTTGTTGAACAGACTTTAGAACGTTGACAGGAACAGAGTCTTCCTACTTATTTTTTCCCATTCCATTCCCAGAGTAGTGTTTTTGGGCCCAGAGACCCTAATGGAAAATCCATTCCCTTTTTT
The DNA here is from genome assembly GCF_001447785.1 of Gekko japonicus. Taxonomy (NCBI): domain Eukaryota; kingdom Metazoa; phylum Chordata; class Lepidosauria; order Squamata; family Gekkonidae; genus Gekko; species Gekko japonicus. The sequence goes on from NW_015165454.1 coordinate 16,080, forward strand.
ATTGCAACTCTACTTGTACTGTAATGTATTTCAATGGAGCCAATGCAAGTCAATTGGCATCCCTGGCTCCCATTATTTCCAATGGACCTTCAAGTGTCCTTCCTTTTACTACATCCCCTCGGCGGGACCTCCTTCACCAGCCCGCCTCCTGGCCTCTTCCTGGTGGGACAAGCTGCTGCCACATAATGGCCTCCATTAAGGCTCTAGACTTGATCTTTCCTGCTTACACTGGTTAGATTTAGGAAATGTAGAAATGGAGCTATTGGAATTTCAAGAAAGCTCTATCTGGAAGAATAAATTCTATGACCTGTGTGAAACACTTGAGAAGATAGGATTGCTTTTCTTACTTTGTTTGGATCATGTTATGCTTGTGAGCAGCTGTTTTCAGCTTTGAATTATATCAAATCAGACACCAGAAACAGACTAACAGATGACCTGAGTGCTGCATGTGTTGTTCTCAAACTTACAAAGTATGAGCCAAGGTTAGACAAATTATCAGCATGCATACAACAGTAAAAATCACATTAATTGTTCAAAAGCATGCCAAATGCAAACTTTTACCTTTCAATAAAAAGTTGTTTGTATCATTGAAAGCTCTGTTATTGTGTTTTTCTTTTAAGACAAAAGATGTTAATGTATGAGCCCGACAAAGTGACATTTATGTCAGATCCAGCTCTCGTAACAAATGAGTTTGACACCTCTGTGTGCTAGAGAGTCATTCCACTCTGCAAGTTTAGAAGCTCTGGGGAGCGCCTCCCTAAATCCCACATGGCACCACCTCCATAGATAGTGACAATGGCCTGTGATGTCTCTGGCCCAGCCACAGACATCCCCCCCCCCCAGAAATTGGAAAGTCTATGCCCTTGGCAATCACTACTTTTACGTAGACTTCATTCTAATAAAAAGTAGCAAGAATGAGCCAACAGTGCTTATATATTGTAAGGAGAGATTCAAGTACAGATAATTTTGCATAGTGTTTGAAGTTGTAAGACACCATAAACCAAGTAACCAAGAAAACTTGTTCTTATCAAATGAGGCAGCTAGCTATTCTCAGGAGATGATTTTAACAATATAAATATGGGATGCTGAGTTGACTGGGAACTCATGTTTAGAAGGGGCTCCTTGCCTGTCAACAGCTTTTCTCTGGGGAATATATATTTTAAGGACTCATAGAATTGTTTTATGTTAATTATCTGTGTAGTAGGTAGGATCATCATATTCTCTGCTGAGATCCTCCGTGTAAAAGATGCATATAGGCCCCGGTCACACGGAGCATTTGCTGCGCTGAAGGCACGAATGTCCTGCAGAGTTTCTGGGCACAATCATACCAGAACATCTGGGAGGCATAGTGAACCCATGGCCAACCCGTGGCTTCCCGCCGAAGATGCGGAGTAAAAAAGTACCAAGGAAGGTGCACTAGTGTTTGGAAACCGTGGGGCAGGGGTGGGCATCTGATTGCGTTTGCGCTTGAATCCCATGGCATCCAGTGCCCACCCATGTCCCTTTGCAAACTTGATGTTTTTAAAAGTCTCTGCAGGATGCGCACAAATACCCAATGGTGCATGCGCACAGCGAAGAAACTGAAAGCAGCTTTGTGCCGCGGAACCATGCATGCATCTGAACTCAACCGGGAGTTGTGCTGCTCCACCGTACTGCGCATGCCCAGTGCTTGGCGAATCCACTTGCTCAATCATGCGCATGCGGGGACCTCGGGGGGGGGAAGCCCGTTTGCTACGGAAGCAGCACTGAGCAATCGCCTGTGTGATCATGCCACGCCGCTTCTCTGCCACGCTTCAGCACCACCGTGTGATCAGCACCTAACAGCCTAGCCATGGGACCACGACAGAACGTGTGATTGGGCTGCCACGCTTTATTTCACTCCGGGGCAAACAGCCATGTTTCCCCCCCGCGTTTTCCAGCATGTCTGACTGGGGCCATATTTGTGTTTTTAAAAAAGATAAGATTGAAGCAAAGACTCCGTAAAAGTACTGGGGTACAGTAGCCATAATGAACCAAAAGTGTTTTGGATGTGGAGACAGCAAAAGAAATGGCTGTCACATAATGGCTACTACAGGAGGCAGAGCCAGCCACAAAATGATTGACACGGCTTGACTTCAGTAACACAGTGTAGATCCTCATGCCATGCTGTAGCTGCTCCCAAAGTAAAAAAAAATTTAAAATCCACACAGCCAATCAAATCTCCAACAGTCAATCAGAAGCCTTGCTGGGCAAAAGGCCCACCTGGCCCCTCCCACTTCCTTAAAACACCAGAAAAGGCATTAGTGGGTGCCATGGGGCTAACAGGCTCCACTTTGGGGACCAGTGATGTAAAGTTTAGGTAAAACCAGGGGTCATTTCCTGCCGGAGCATATCAGGGCGATGCTCCGGCAGTAATGAGCCCAGGAGCGACAAGCCCCCCACCCCACCCCAGCAGCCCCTCCGCCTTCCCTGGCACGCCTGCCTAGGTGGGCAAGCCAGGAAAGGCGTTTGAATAAGCAGGGAGGCATTTAAATGGGCCTCTGCTCCGCCGCCAGCACTCGACTCTCTGCAGCCAGCTAGCCAGACAGAGCGTGCAGCAGTTTGGTGTCGTGGTTAAGTGTGCGGACTCTAATCTGGGAGAACCCGGTTTGATTCCCCACTCCTCCACTTGCACCTGCTGATGTGACCTTGGGTCAGTCACAAGCTCTGGCACAGCTGTCCTTCTGAAAGAGCAGTTTGTGTCAGAGCTCTCTCAGCCCCACCCACCTCACAGGGTGTCTGTTGTGGGGAGGGGGAGGGAAAGGAGTTTGTAAGCCGCTCTGAGACTCCAAGTGAAGGGCGGGGTATAAATCCAATCTCTTCTTCTTCTTCTTCTTCTTCCCCGGCCTGCCCACCAAAACAGGAGAGCTAGGGAAGGCTGGGAGAGCCCCCCATGCCTTCCCTGGCCTGCCCGCAAGCAGTAGCCAGCCAGGGCACCCGCTGGCTCAGCCTCATGCTGCGGCTGTGGCTCCCACCTCGCTGCAAACTTTCTCAGCCTGCTGCTGCTCTCACCACCACCGCTCGCTGCACCTCCCTAGCCAGGCTGCTGCTTCTCACCTTCCCCTTCTCTGGCCAGCTCAAACTTGAGACTCATGAAGGGAAGGCAGGGAAGAGGAGGAGGAGGAGAAGGCAGCAGCAGACATGGAGGGGCCACGCCGGCAGCATGGGCCTCTGCTCCGCCGCCAGCACTCGACTCTCTGCAGCCAGCTAGCCAGACAGAGCGTGCAGCAGCTTCGGCTGCTCTTGGTCCTCCTGCCGTTCTCTCATCCGCCTTTTTGTTTTCATCCGCCTGACCATTTGCAGCAATCCCTCAAGCCCTTCTGTCTTCCTTGAACTGGTTCCCAGGCGCCCCGCAGTCTGCCTTTCGCCAGAAGGGAGGAACCTTAATATTGCCTGTGTAAGGGACCATCACCCAACATCACTTCTTGCTTCCAAGTGCAGGAGGTGCTTTCCTCCCAGCAACCTTTCCAGGACATGAGGCGAGGAGAGAAGTGGGGGGAGGGGGAGAGGATGGCTTTGAAGGAGGCCCCTGCTGATGGGCTTTGCCTTACCAGAAGAAAGGGAAACCTTGGGAGGACAATATGGTGTGAGTGGTTAGTGAATGGAATTGAGCCGTCGATTGCTTGTCGGTTTTACATGTTTTATTTTAATTTTATTTTTTTGCATCTACCACTAATAATAATACTTTTCAAAAAGAAGGCGGGAGAAGTCTTAAGTCCAGGGCTTGTGAGTTCACGTTTAGAGTTTGTAATGAACAGTTTTTCATTGGAGGGGGGAGGAATCCGAAAACTTTATTTGCACACTATGATTTCTTTTTAAAAAGCAAACATCAAGTCACAGCTTCTTCCCAGAAATTAAAATTTGAACGAGAGCTCGCTCCCCTCCCCCAACTTCTAAGTTTTTTTTTAATGTGTACACCTGAATAAATTTTGTACCTGTATTATATTTAGTGTCAGCTTAACCCTTGTGGATTCATAGCAGCTTTTTGGGTTGAGTTTTCCTTCTCCCCCCCCCCTTTGTTTTCTTCCCCCTTCCCCTCCTTTTTGTTCGGGATTTACTTTTGAGTACGCATGCAGGAGATCTGGCTGCTGCACAGTGCAATGTTGTTGTGCCTGCTGGTTTGAAACATAGAACTACTGCAATCTGTGCATTTGAAGCTTATAATATTATTAAAACACAATAACAAGTCATATATTCATTGATGTTTTACAGATGACTAGATCCGATGAAGTGGACGAACTCCCCCGGAGTTGATATTCGTTTCGAACGGTTTAGCATCTTATGTGTTTCAGTGCCTTCCAGTGGGGTGGGACAGGAAAACAGGACTTAATTTGTCACCATGGATTTAGAGATGTTCTTTGCATTTTTTAATCAAAACACATAGTTTTCCTGGAACTGGTCCATATGGCAAATATCTCATATGTACTCCTTAGGATAGAGAAGAGTGGGATATAAAGGCCAACTCTTCTCCTTCCATTTAAAATACCAAATAAATGACAGATTTTCGGCAACACTCATACCTTTCCCCTTTGATAGAAAAGAATGAGCAACATTTGTAAAACTTTTTTCCATAATAAGCAACCATTAGGAAAGAGTCTTTACTCTTCTGTTGTACACAAAGGGAAACATGCTTTTCTTTCTGTTTAACATCCTTTTCTTTCTGTTTAACATCCTTTTTTTCTGCTTTAGTTAAATATCATTGATATCCCTGCATTAAAATAATCTGTTTTGTGATCAGGATTATTCCTTCCTTCCCTCCTTCCCCTCCTTCCCTCCTTCCTTCCCTCCCAAAGTTAGAACAAAAAAGAAAGGAGGGTAGGATCACCAGCTCTGAGTTGGGAAATACCTGGAGATTTTTGGGGTGGAGCCTGAGTGGTGGGCATTGCCTTCTGACATTCTTCCAGTGATGCCGGGGTGTGTGGCATATGCAAATATGCTAATGAGTTATGCTAATGAACTCCTGCACCTCTTTTTCTACAAAATGACCCCTGGGTAAAACAATACCCACCTGGTTAAACTTGGGATGCCACACAATGGCACTTCCATTAATGCTGAACTCTCGGCCTGCAGGAGCTCGGGGGTCCATCATTCCAACCTTGATTCTCTGGATGGATTCATTGAAGAATACTATTGTATTGATGATATCATATCCAGCGGCCAGTTCCCTGTTTTCATCAAAGAGGATTTCATCCCCAGCAGTATTGTTAAAACGAACTTTTCTTAGAAAAGCGTTCAGCTAGAAAGGAGGAGAAAAGATTACAGAATTGGACAAGCATTTTGAGAGCAGGTTGTGAAAACAATCTGCAGAATTCTGAACATTGCTCCTTAAAGTCTATTTTTCATATTAACAAAGACAACTGTCTACATTTTATGCATTCTACAGTCTACAGTACCTTTTTTATTTATTTGTTTCATGCACTCATTTTCACTGAGAGTCAAGGCAGATGACAAAAGACAGAGTACATTTGACTGAGAGGATATGAGATGTTGATGAACATTCTGATGGTACCAGGATTATAGAAATCAGATGCCCCCAAAAGTTTTCTCTGCGATGTTCATCTAAGGCTACGCTACTCCTACTTGAGGGTTTGGAAGGGAGACTTAACACTGCTGCCACTGATCTGGCCCATCTTCTCATCCTTCCTGCTGCTGCTGTAGTAGGGCTAATCCTTAAGGAAGGTGCCATTAAGAATGTACTAATCAGTTGTTGTTCAGTCGCACAGTCAAGTCCGACTCTTCGCGACCCCATGGACCAGATCACGCCAGACCTTCCTGTCTTCTGCCGTCCTCTGAAGTTTGCTCAAGTACTAATCAGTACCAATCTCAAATAATAGGGGCTGGTGAATTTTGAAAATGTTACAAATACAAAATATATTCAAATGAATGGACTGAGGACCTTATGACTGCATCAGTATTTGAACACATGGAAGTGAAGTTGACCCAAACCAGGACCAGGGCGTTTTCGGCGGCAGCTCCCACCTGGTGGAATGAACTCCCGGAAGAGACTCGGGGCCTGCGGGACCTAGTGCAGTTCCGCAGGTCTTTCTGTCTGCTTACCAGAACTTCAGAAAACACCTCTCAACCAGCCCCAGGGATGTGCCTGTGGAGAACGTTACACGTAGTTAGGCCCCCAGTGATGGACAGAAGGCAGAGGGGACTGGGCCATCAACGGTAGAGATTGACTACATTGAGGAACACATTGAGCAGTGGAACTAAATCCTACCTGAGAATTCCCCCCCCCTTGGGGTTGGGGAAGAAAAAATGTAGAGCCACACATGTACACCATTTCAAAGGGCAGCTGTGCTGGTCTGCAGCAGAAGAGTTTGATTCAAGTGTTGCAGAACTGTAAATCTGGTCTATAATGTCTCCTGCATCATCTATGCCATAATGTGTAAAAGAGGCCTTCAGAAAGTCTACGGAAGCCAATGCTAGAACAAGATGTGACCAAAAAGGAACTCAGGCTCACCTGCCAGGGCTGAATGTTCCAGGGTTTCCTTTTGCCTCCATGTCCCCTTGCTGTCCGCTTGCCTGTCGATGCATGCAGGGCATGGAGAGCATGTGCGACAGCGTAAGCAGCATTGTAGATGCTGTAGCTCTCACCAGACATCCTGGTTTCAAACACAGTTCCAGGCAGGCTGCTCAGCTTCTCTTGCCCAGTGCAGATTCGAAGGTCTGGGTGAGATTGAGGAACACTTAGGAAATAACAATTAAATGCCATTTCCCAGAAGTGGATAATGTAATGAAACAAACTTGGACTGACTGTGTCAAGTAAGTCTTCAAATCTTGGCACCACATTTGTGTGCAGGGCAAAGGACAAGGTACCGTTGAGGGACTGTGCTGGGAATCCTTCCATTCCCATCATCGTTGTAAAATCCCACTTTGCAGTTATGATCCAAACCCTCTCCATTGGAGACCAGTAATAATATTCATAAGAACTCAGAATTACTTGTAATCCATCCATGGTCAGAATCTCCCCATGGACAAGTATGACATTCCCTTCCATCTGCCAGAGAGAAGAAGATATGCCTTGTGTGATTTTAGTAGGCTCTCTATTCCATACAATTGGCATCATTTGTATAAAAGCAATACAGATGTTGTTCTGGAGGAGCCTTGGTCTCAGGGACTGCAGAAATGTTTCTCCACTCTCATCATCGGACGTGATGAGGCCGACCCACGTCCATCCGAAATGCTGTGCAGCTGAGAGATCCCTGGATACGGGAGCTTTTCATTTGGAACCATCCGGTAGAAAAAAGGGAACTTGATTTTGTCACTCAGCACAGGATCAAAGGAGCCATAACTCAGCTAACACAAGTGGGAAAAACTTGTTTTTAATATTAAAAATGATTCATTTAGTTTTACAAATTGTGAGTCACATCTTTGATGCAACAACCTTTTTTATGGTGCAAAGTAAACACACTCAAAATGAACATTACACCTTGAAATATCTGTATTTTATGTTCAATGCATTTCCATATTCCTTTGCAAATGTATCCATTGCATTAATAATTTATTTCAGAAATTTATGTGTGATTCCTTTCTGCTTCAGATTTCATTAAAGTGGATGCAACTCCCATTGGATGAAGGAACATTTGGTTTTCCTGATCTTAGTTTATGTCATCAGGCATATCTGTTAACCTGTACTAATGATTGAGATTGTTCCTCTCAGTTGAACGACCCATCTTGGGCTATTTTGGAGGCTTCTTGTCTGGTGTCCCTCTTCCAATGGAATCCATTGGGATCTCTTCATGATTCCTTCTGAAATGTCTGCACTTAGAGGATTATGGTGTTTAATGTCACAACAGTGTCAGTTTGACCCATTTTGACAAAGTTGGAGGCTTCTTGTCTGGTGTCCCTCTTCCAATGGAATCCATTGGGATCTCTTCATGATAAAATAGATCCAGTTCTTTCTGAAATATCTGCACTTAGAGGGTTATGGTGTTTAATGTCAGTTTCAGTTTGACCCATTTTCATGTGGCAGTGTTTATGACTGAAACCTCAGAATCTTCTCTACTCTTGGACACGTTCATTGATTCAATGCAGAAAATGAAACCTACAGGATTCATTTATAGATTTTGATGGCAATACTTATCATCAGTAAAGTCTCAGAAATGAATCGAATCAGGAGCAAGATCTCCTTGTTTTGGAAAAGTAGTAATGGTATATGGCTGTAAATGTTGTACCTGTTGTTTCTATAGACCTCACACTATGATTTATTCACCAAAAAGTTGTGTTTAGGGTAAGTAAGGAGTAAGTAATGGGTCTAATTCCTGGCACTGTATCTCACATGATGTGTCTTTTAAAGATACAGATGGAAATTGGTTATGGATGCATTTTTAGATATTTGGAAACCTTTACATGTTGACAACACAATTTTTACTATATTTGTTGTGTTTTTAATTTGTTTCTCTTTGGGGGGTTGATTTATAATAGAAAAAAATTAAAAATCTTTGATGCAAGATATTTAATCTGCCACCTAATGGTGCAATCATCTTCCAAATCACTTCTTTGCTACACATGTAGTTTTTTAGGTTGATTTCTGTTATCTTTTTAACTGAGCTAATATAAGGGAAAGAAATGCATGTTTTAGTACTGAGAAACTCATCATTCAGCTTTCTCAAGTAAGTGTTACACCTTTCATTCAATGAATTACTATTTCAATAAATATCACTATTTAAATCTTAAAATTTCAGGAGGGACAATGAGCACCTAAGTTCTCACATTTCTACAAGTCTTACTGAGATCTGTGGGACTGAAGTCAAATGCAGTGTGGAAGAATATGGGTGGTGAAGATTTTGAGTCAGGCGTTCTAGGAAGAGCTCAGGAATTATAATCTTCTAATACACTCAGTGGAGTCCTCTGCGTAGTCAGTACATACCACAATGCATGAAAAGAAGTGGGCTATAATTCTTGAAAGGATATGGAATAAAACCATTGAAGCTTTTTGGGTGCCCTGTCCTGGCTGGCCACGGTTAGCTCAGTAAATCTCAGAAGCAAGGCCGGATTTGTCCTGGTTAGTATTTGGACAGGAGGGGACCAAGGACGTCCAAGGTTGCTATTCAGAGATGGCAAACCACTAATGGATGTCTCTTCCCTTGAAAACCCAGTGAGGTTAATGTAAGTCGTCTGCAACTGGATGGTGCTGTCTACCACCAGATTTTAAGTTGTCTCTTTATTGAGCATTGAAGATTCTGGTTTGGAGGTTGGCTACAGCAGTTGTGGAGGATGGGTTGAAACGCTGTGCTACCAAGGGATTGCTATGCATTGAGCTGAGGACACATACCTGTGGGATCTTGTAGTTTGTTAACATGTTGGCGATCTGAATTGAGTTTTCGGAGGAGAGTGCACCTATGGCTGCCCATATGTACTTCTGGCTGTTGCAGTTGTAATTGGTGGGATTCCCAAGGGAATATTTCAGGATATCCAAAGTGTTCCAGGTGGTTTGGATTGCATTCAGTAGATTGTTACTGAACCGGTATCCAAAGGAGATATTGGGCAAGAAGTTGTTATTATGGTTGATCTCGCCGACCGCAAAACTAGAGACCAAATACTGCTGGATGTTTTTAGTGATTACCCTGCAATGAGATTTTCATGTGTAGCGGGGGGAAATATAATGTATTGTTACCATCCAGTTCTACCTGCAGCCATTAACTAAAGGCAAAATAGTGCTGGACATTTTTAGGGATTACCCTGCAATGAGATTTTCATGTGTAGTGGAGGAAAATATAATTTATTGTTACCGTACAGTTCTACCTGCAGCCATTGCAACAGATTCTATGACTTTAACACAATTGGTCGTACTTTCTAACTAATATTCATAATGCAAACAACAATCATTCTTATGTAAAGTACATGCCATAAATGTAGGCAAAGCCAGTAGATAATTATATGAGTACAATACAAAATCTTGATACAAATGTTCTTGATACTGGTTTGGCTATGTTCCTGGAATGTTTTCTCTTCAAGGTGTCTTGATAGAGCTATGAAGTGGAAAAGCAGACTAAAAAGTCTTCATTTTTCAAGCTCCTAAACAGCATTTATCACTCCTCCATTTAAAGTGGATACAAGGAATACAAGATATAAAGAAAGCATGCTTTCGTAGGATTAACAAGCAGGCTCGGATATCTTTATCAACTCTCTCTGTTGGTGTTCATCACCAATTTCTTGACAGAACACTGCAGGAATGACAATAATGTGGATCAACACAACATCTCTCTAATGTCATCCCAAAGCTATTTAGGAGTTTGAAAAACAAAGACTTTTGTATCAAGATTTTGCACTGTACTCACATCATTATCTACTGGTTTTGCCTGTTTATGGCATGTACTTTACAAAAGGATAAAGTTTTGTAATCAACTTTATATGTAACAAGAAATAAGGCCTGTTGTGGAAATAAATACAACGAGCTCTAGAAAGAGGCTCTGGGAGAGTGCCAAGGCCTTGGGCACTCAGCGTCAATGTGCTGTGGCGACCTTAGCAGGGTATAATGACACCTGTCCACCATTTTCTCCAGAGGAACTGATTTCTGCTACCTGGAGAGCAGTTGTAATTTTCAGTGATCTCCACCCCTCACCTGGAGATTGGAACAATGGTTCTCCAGGAAAAAATGGCTGGTTTGGAGGATGGAGTCTATGGCATTGTATGTGTCTGAGGTCCCACGCCTCCTCAAACCTCACCCTTTCCAGGTTCCATCCCTCACATCTCCAGGAATTTCCCACCTGGAGCTGGCAAAAACTGTCTCCTTCCCAACCAATCATCAGCCTACCTTTATTTCCCCATCTCTCTTCAGCTTTCCATTTCCCCCACACACACACCTGCGGCCTCTTCCATGCTCTGAAGCCCTGACCACCACAAATTCCATCATTTTCTCCAGGGGAACAAATCTCTGCCATCTGGAGAGCAGTTGTAATTCTGAGTTATCTCCAGCCCTCACCTGGATATTGACAAGTATAGTTTCCCAGGAGGAAAAGTAGTCTTTCTCTGCAAGTATAGTTTCCCAGGAGGAAAAGTAGTCTTTCTCTGCAATGGGAACCAAAGCACCTTACATCATTCTCCTCTCCCCCTTTTGACTTGCACAACAACCCTGTGAGGTAGGTTAGGCTGAAAATCTGTGACTGGTCCAAAATCACCCACTCAGCTTCTACAGAAAAAACCTGGGTCTCGCAGACCCTACTCTGAAGCACTGGCTGCGATGCCTAGGGTAGCCAACCTCCAGGTGGAGCCTGAAGATCACCAGGTATCACAACTGAACTCCAGACAACAGATCTCTCCCCCCCAGAGAAAATAACTGCTTTGGAAGGTGGGCTGTATGGCATTCTGTTCAGCTGAGGCCTCTCCCCTCCCCAAACCCTGGCTTCCATAGACTCTACCAGAAAATCTCCAGGAATCTCCCTACCTGGAGCTGTCAACCCTAGTCAGACTGGCCCCTATGAGTTCCTCACAAAGGCCTGCAAAGGGTTTCCTTCCTTTGTCTGAACCAAGCGTAGTTGCCTACTGTGGCAAAACGGGCTCCAGTTTATAATGCAGCTGTTTGCTTCCCACCCTCATCGCATGGGCATATCTCACTCCCTAAGTTCGCTGCCATCACTCACTGAATTGTCACTGCCTTTTTAAAGGGACAGTGAGACCCCTCTGGCCAAATCTCCCTATTTGGAAATGGAATTCCCAATCTTTGGGGGATCCCTGGAAAGTTGGCAACCCAAGGATCAGGCCTTCCCTTGCTTCCCTGGGCTCCCCTTCCCTTTGGTATTGTGCAGAGTGGGGGAGACTATGTGGTCAGAGCACAACACAGGTTATTAGCCCAAATAAAAGAATTTATTTAACTATTTACACAGTTATGGAGCACACACACACACTGTAGGAGTAAGCACACACTATAAACTAATGGCATAAATCAACAGAGGTTAAACACAATCCTCTTTCCTTACACACAATACTCTCTACCTCTGGAACTTATGGGGTCAGGATAGGATCTCTCCTTGGACTGACCACTGGCTGTACTCCAGCCTCTGTCTCTCTTGCACAAGAGAGCAGGGAAACTTCCATTTATTTCCCAGTCCAGCCGACTGTGGAGTGGCTGAATCTCTACTGCCTCCCAGGGTTGAAGACTGCTTCCTACCTGGATGGGCTGCAGTCTATATTGATGTTGCCCCATCCATTGGGACAGTCTGTCATGCCAGAGGTACTTACTTGCAGGACCATCTCCAATGAGTAACTGTAAGTCTAGTCAGTGTCAGTACGTCTAAGACCTAGGTAAATGGGAGCAGCAGGTTTAGGCAGCAATCTCTAATTGGTCTAGGACGGGGATTGGGGAATGGAGCAATAAGATTCAGTCCTAGAGGCAGAGTAAGTTAATTAATCAAGATCCATGAGGAGGAAAGCTGATGAACTGCCGGAGTACACACATCTTTGCGTTCGAAGCAAGCCAGGAGACTGAGGCGACAGCTTGACGAACGACAGGAGTGCTGCAGGTAGCCTTGAAGAACCTAAGAGCCGCAGCCAGGATTCTTCGTGAACTGTTCACCGTGAGGTATTGTCTGGGGGCAGGCTGCTTAGAAGACCGAGAGT
>NW_015165455.1:0-5344 GCF_001447785.1 Gekko japonicus
CGCCGCATTTGCTCCCTGGCACGATCACAAGCCGAGGGGGAAGCCATGGGACAAAGGGCGAGGCGAGGCAGCTGCACAGTTGTGCGCATGCGCAGGATGGCAGGGCCTCACATACCATGGGATACGGGCGTGTCGGCGATCATACGCCTGCCAGTGCTGCGCATTTTCAAGTAGGTAGTAGTGCTTTGCAGGGGGGTTTTAACTCCGCGTTTTCTGCCAGAAGGGATGGGTTGGGGGTGGGTGCGTGATGCTTGCCAGATGTTGGCATGTGATCGCGCCGGTTTAATCCACCCTCAACCCGTCCGTTTCACGGGTCAAATCCTCCCGTGTGACCGGGACCATAGATTACCTACTCTAACTATGGTGTTGGATGCTGGACGCATGTCCAGCCTCTATGGTGCAAGATGGAGAGATAATGCACCTTCTTTTCTGTATGTGCAAGAGAGAAGAGTGAGAGAGTGGAAACAGAGGAAATTGCCCTTAAGAGTAGCATCCTACTTCAAAGGAAAAGATGCTGTATGTGTCTTCACCTCTCTGTCTAAACTCTTTGGTGCCACCTCTCAAGTCTAAGACAGGAGACAGTGCAAAGTCCTCCACTTCTAACAACAATCACCTTCCCTTCCTCTCCTCACAACAGACACCCTGTGAGGTAGGTGGGGATGAGAGAGCCGTGACTGACCCAAGGTCACCCAGCTGGCTTTATGGGGAATCAAACCCAGTTCTCCAGATTAGAGTCCGCTGCTCTTAACCACTACATCAAACTGGTGACAGACCATGCCCCCCTTCAGTGGTTGACTCGCATGAAAGACCACAATGACTGAGTGTTACGGTGGTACCTCTCCCTCTCCCTTTTCAGGTTTACAGTTTGGTACGGGTTCAGGTGCAATCACCTGAATGCTGATTGTATTGTCTTGCTTCTTCGAGCCTTCCGACATCACCAACAAGTCAATGCCAAGGTTGTGTGTGTCCGGGAGTGGCTTTACTACACACACACACACACTTACCAAGGCTTATTTTCTCACTTGCCACAAAGCTTAATTTCCTAACTTGCCACTTAGGCGAATAACTTCCACACAGCACACAGATTTATCTCACAATCTACAGCACCTCACTCAGTTTCCTCTTCCCCCTCTCTCACACCACACTAACCGACTCTCATACAAAGCCCCTCTGAGTAAACCAGTCAACTCTGCCCACTAGGGTACAGCTACCATCCAATCATAACACACTTCAATTACCCATCCAGCTCCCCCTCCCTTCTTACTCTACACGCCTGCCTTTTAAATCAGACCACATACATATGAGCACATTAAAACACAAAACTAAAACGCACAATGAAAACATCATGATGCCCCTTTGCTACTGTGGGGAAAGAAATACAGGCAGCCCTGTGGGAACAGCCCAGTGAGGGTAGAAAAAGCCGAGCAAAGAGATTCTGCTGTATGGTAGAGCAGGAATAGCCACATGTCCTCTTTTATCCATTTCCTTGGTGTTCAGCAATCTTCTACAGGAAATTATTTGTCCTCTGTTTAGGGACAGAAGTTCTGAGCATAGGTTTTGTAAGAGATATGCCTCTAGTCAGGGGTCATTTCCTGCAGGAGCGCACAGGAGCGGAGCTCCGGCAGTAGAGAGCCCAGGGGGCGGGCACATGCAACAAGCCCCACCCCTGCTCCCAGCAGCACTCAGTCAGAGCAAAAAGCAGCCAGGTACGTTGCAGAGCCCCCCCCCCCCCGGCTCCCCGGTCCAAAACAGTCCAGTGGCACCTTTAAGACCCAGTTTTATTCAGGTACAAGCTCTCCCTCCTCTGCGAGGACAGAGCTGCACGTTCCCCCCCCCCATAGCTAGCAATCCAAAACAGTCCAGTGGAGCCTGAGCGGTGGGTGTTGCCTTCTAACACACTTCTGGTGGTGTCAGGGAGTGTGGCATATGCAAATGAGTTATGCAAATGAGTTATGCTAATGAGCTCCCGCACCTTTTTTTCTACGAAATGACCCCTGCCTCTAGTCCTATTCAGTAAAAATGTTTTTTCCTTAGTCCTGGCTGTTGCTAGAAAAGACTCTGATTTGATTGTCAAGCTAAGAGGAACTGTGACGACCTCTTGTTTGGGGAGGTCTAGTTTTACTTTAAAAGTTCTTTATGTATTGCTCTCAGGGTACTCTCGCCGCCACCAGGAAAATTTAAGGCTTTCCACACTTTTATACTAATATATTTCTTCTTCTGGGTTGGTATTGTAGCCCGGGGTCTAGGCGTCTCGAGGAACTATGTGGTCCTGAGAAAGGATTTCTTTCAGAACTTGTATCTTGAAATAAAGTATATTTATTCAAATAACTTGTAAATAATATAGTAGTACGAGGTAACTGGTACTGTGAATATTCTTAACTCTTGCTTTATGTCTCACATAAGGTCTGCTCTTTGGCTGACAGGGATCTGAGCATGTCACTCTGTAACTAATATTTCCTTATGCCATATATGGTTACTGTTTCTTTATGCTTTAACTTTCCATAACACACAAAAGTCTTCTCTCTCATCAGACTTTAAAATGAACAGACTGTTTAACTCCTTTACTACATAGAACCAAATCTTTCCCACACAGGGATTGAGTCTCCTTCACTCAGAGACAGCACTTAACTTAACTCTCTCTCATACCATACTTTTACAGACTCCCTAACTGTCTTCATCAACTGTCATACCTAACAGCATTCTAGATTGTCCCAAACAGCCATGCCAACCAACTTTTAAACACACACACAGTAAAACATGGAATCGTTACAGGAACCTATTGGCCTATGACGGTTGCTGTGGAGGGCCAACAAAAGAGGCACAGAGGCCAATTTCTTCCCAAATGATGCCTTCCAGTGCTGCTATTCAGAGGCTGGCTGCCTCTGAGTGGTGAGGTTCCCTTAGTCACCATGGTTAGTAGCCGCTGAGGGGCATCTCCTCCATAAATCTAACCCTTCTTTAAAATCATCTGTGCTAGTGGCTGCCACAATATCTGCTAGCCATGAATCCCACAATTTAACTACTCTGGGCTATGAGTGTTGGTATTGGATGAGGAGCTGATCTCAGGAATGCTTGCCATTGAACCTGAGAAATAACCAGGCCACAGCTTTACTGACAGAACTGCAGCATAGCCTTAACAAACCTCTAACACATTACAGCACTGTTGGGGAAGGATGGCTACTAGAGGCTGCTTCTATAAGGATGTCGGCACTAGCTACCATAAACGTTAGAATGGAGCTGCCTAGCCAATGGGACCCAGTGCCAGGATTTCAGTTTAAAAATGTAACTATTTTCATCTCTCATCATTTCCTTCCTCATTCCATAGTTGTTAAAGGAAACAAGACTGTAAGTTATTGCTGGAATTATCAAGAAAGAGATCTGCTTCATAAAATTCCCTCTCTTGACATTGTTAGAAGCTCCTTCTCACAAGCAGGGGGCTGCTGCGCTGGAGATCAGCTTTTCTCTTAGGGCCAAAATACAAGTTAAATGAGACACGAGAGATGTCCGAGATGTCCGACCTCACTCTTCGTCACCCGTGTCATGTATCTACTGGCAAAAACAGCCTGGGAGCAACCCCTGAAACCCCTCAATCCCCACCCCCCCTCACAGCATTTTTATAGGTTAGCTCCTGCATAAATGACTGAAAATTGGCTCCAGCCCAACAAATCCGCTATGTGGAGTTTAAAGCCTTGCTTATTTCTAAGTTGCTCTTTCACGCTCATGGCTGCATAGGAGAGCCTCTCTGCCAGATTAGATCGGCCAGTGGCCATTAGTGTGTTTACGGGCACCTCCACATCACAGCGCTGCCTACAGTAACTGACCAGCTTCTGTACCATCTCTGCTTTCCCCAGCTCAGCCCCACAAACTGGGACAGATTTTCTCTTTCAGACAAATCTGGATTTTCTGTAGGCCCTTCCTTCTGCAGAGGGCCAGCCCCTGTTCATGCCTCAGTTTCTTGTACTCATTCAGGTCTTCCCCAAGTATTTTAACCATGTTTTCCAGATTCATTGTTTCTAATATCTGTAAGCCTCTTCGCACAGCCTCATCTGACCAACAGCGATTGGCCAGCTCCTCAGCAACGTCTTTGTTGCCCGCTTCACCCAGCTTTATGCTGGGGATGGAGTTCCATTCCCTTACTTCTTGAGTTGATTTCAGTTTATCTTCAGATGTCTGGAGCTCATTATCTTCTAACTCTTGCATAAGGAGATGCCTTAGTCCAGAGGTTCCAAATGTGGTGCCCATGAGTTCCCAGGTGCCAACCAACACCTTCCCTGGCACCTGCCAAGACTTTTTAGAAAGTGGGCTGGACCAGATGGGGATCTTGCCTAGCAAGGCTTCCAATTGGCCTTTGGATATTTGATTGGTTGTGCAGGTTTTTTAAAAACTGCCATGGAAGCAGCAACCACCACAGCATAAGAATCTTCACTGCATGATTGAAGGTAAGCTGTGACAGCCATATTTTGTGGCTGGGCTCTGCCTTCTGCAGCTACCATCTTGCAGCTGTGCCCACCATGCTGTGTCAGAATTCCAGTGGTGGCCACAGGCTGAAAAAGTTTGGGGAAATGAAAACTGCACTGGATTCAGTGGAATTATTGATTATGGCAGAGATTCCCAGGGTGGCACCCAGGGGCACTAATTTCCTGTCATTTGCTTGTTTATTGAGAATAAAATCTAAAGGGTTTTGAATGGAGCAGGGGGAAAAGAGACCTTCAGGTTGCTGCCTATCAGGGGACCAACTTGTACAGCACTGAACGTCTCCCGGGCCTCATGTCAGAGACCCAAGCCTGGGTTCCCTTGGGATACCGCTCCTTGTCCCTTGAGCAATACCCAGCCTGTGGATCCTTGAGGTTAAATGCACACAAATAAAGCAGACCTTTAAAAATATATAAAGGTTTATTTATGGATTTAAAAAGGTTTCACTATGCAGTACAGTCTCTATAGGTTAGCAACAAAGAAAATAAAGAAGCTAACTGTCCTATCTAATACACTGAATATCTAGTATTAAATGGCATATCTCCTTGCAGCATAAAAATCCAAGCAGTAGCATAAAAGCATTCTATACATTTTAGTCCATCATGATAAAGCATAACGTATCATGAGCATAAAGACAGCATGGCTTCCCTCTGGCCTATACCCTTATATTAGCCGTTTGCCCTCTGGCACCAGGTGGCTTCCCGGAACCAATCAGGAAACTCCCTTGATGGAACTTTCCAGAAGATGTTAACATCTGCTCCTAATTCCCCTCTCCCATCTGGTAACACAACTGAGCACAGGTTCTCACAATTAACCAATTGCCACATTCTTGAGTCTAGCCTTGAAAGAGATAAGGGTGATATCAGCAGGA
>NW_015165455.1:5363-8645 GCF_001447785.1 Gekko japonicus
CGGACTAGACTTTCTAATAATCATGTTAACCCTTGAGGGAAATTAGGGTGCTTTGCCTCACACCATAGATATAGACTCTCATATCTCTAGGCTTGGCAACCCTTCTCTGTGGCGGCACAGTTCTTCCCCTTGCTTTGGAAATTGGAAATTGAGACCAAACAGCATCTCTTCCACAAAACATAGAGGTGATTGCATCAGAAGATCCCAACCTTTGTCTCTGTGGAGGCGCTCATTCCAAAGGAGCAACCTCTTGTGGGACAATGCTTGACTCGGAACCATTTTGTGAAAACTCCCAACGTTTTTGCAACTGGCTCTGCTCTCCAGGGCAGCCATTTTGTGGTGGCACCCATGATGCTCCCTCAACATTCCACAAGTGGGGACCCAAGGATTAGGGCATGCCTTTCTCTGGTTCAAATCACAATTTGGCCACAAGTACACTAGAATGTATTGATAAGCAGTCCCTTGCCCATTGTTGCTAAACAACCACTGGGAAAAGGAAGCAAAACCTGAAAAAATGAATAATGTAAAGACTGGTTTAGTAAAGGAAGGGGAGCATGAGCTGATAATTTTTTTGGGTTTTGCTTGCTTGTGTGGATGTTTTCATGATTAATTTCAATTCCACTGATGGGTGTCATGCCCACCGTGCCGCCCGACCCAGTGGACCCTGATCCCGGGGACTCTGCACCTTCAACATCCAAGAGCGAGCTCCCTGCACCCCTGGAAAGCCTCGGGGACTCTGCACCTTACATCCAAGAGCGAGCTCCCTGCACCTCTGGAAAGCCTGAGTCTTGCAGAGGATGAACACCAGCTACCAGAAGGGTTCACACCCGGAGTCGCTCCTGCAGAGCCGAGCACAAGCTCCATGCCCCCTGATTCCCCTCCACCTGTAGCTCGTTTACGAGACCAAAGGAGACGAGACTTGACAACCCGGCATAAGGAAGCATGCATGCGTGGGAGGCCTTCTCTGAGTCCAGAGTATTGACTGAAGCCAGGACTCTGTAATCAGCCGGTAATTAGTGACAAAGGGAACGGGTTTTTAAGGCAGCTCCCGTCACTATCCAACTCGTGCTGGCAACTGATCGCATGACTGAATCGCTGCACCTTGGACCTTGCAGCCTGTTTCCTGACTTTCTGCTTGACTCCCTCGGTTTTTGACTCCGGACTGTGTGACATCCTTCTTCTGGCTCCCTGACCTTGGAAAGTATAACCGGACTCTGAACAACGGCTTTCGGCTTTACTACTCTGACTGATCTCTGGTAAACCTCAGACCTGATATTCTGGACTGTGCTTTTGTTTGTCTGCCTCTCTGGTGCCCTGACCGCTGCCTGTGTGTTTGTATACTCCGTGCCTTGCCTAGCCCGCCCGCCAGGGCAATCGTGACAATGGGTAACAGTGAAATTGTGCTAGCAGAAATTATTAATGAAACGCCCAATTAGACTAAACCAGAGGGAAAACATGAGCTTATAAGACATTTTTTGTTGTATGAAGGATAGGGTTGCCATCTCTGGGTTGGGAAATTCTTAGAAATATGGAGCTGGAGCTTGGGCAAGGTGGGTTTTGGAGAGGGGAACGACCTCAGCATAGTGTTGGCAGACCTTCTAGTGGGGGTCCCCCACCACCAGGTCCCACTGCCCACCACCGATTAGCTGACTGGTGGGGAGGACTTACCCAGAAAAAGAGCGAGACCCAGTGGATGTTGCAGCAACGCATCTACATCACTTCCAGTGTGACCCAGAAGTGATGTTATCACGTCAGAACAAGACTCGTATTTGGTAGAAGCCAAATTTACCATAGAGTTTTTGCCGAAGTACCAGTGTGTTGCCCTGACATTACTACATGATGATGTCACTTCTGGGTCACGTCGGAAGTGATGTAGATGCAACATCGGCTGTATCTCCTTCCTACTCCTGGAAAACCCCTCCCCCATTCCCTGCTGGTTGCCAGGAGGGACCTGGCAACCCTACCTCAGCAGGGTATAATGCCACAGAGTCCACCCTCCAAAGAGCTATTTTCTCCAGGGGAACTGACCGTGGATGTCTGGAGATCAGTTGTAACAGCAGGGGATCTTCAGGTGCAACCCTAAGGATATTGTTGAGTGTGGAAAGAGACTGTGAGAACAGAGATGCAAGGAGTTCTGACAGTTCACATAGCGGATTTTTCAAAAAAAATTTAAAAGGCCAACAGCAGTTGTGCAGAACTCTGATTTGGCCCTCAGACATGATGGGGGGGGGGGATTTAACTATTCCATCCCTGAATGATTCTGCTGACTGCTCAACTACTGTTATTATCTCTAGAAATGTGTGTGTGTGGGGGGAAACCCAACCCCCTTCTTTGCCTGTTTAATTCTCTTTTGAGGCCTCATAAGGAGTCCATTTCAATTGGTGAAACAATCCGGGAGTGGAATAGTTAAATGCTTTCTCTCCCTACTACATTTTTTTTTGCCTTCAGAGTACCAAACTTAAAATATGATACAAAACAGGACCAAATCAGAAGAGGAGCCGTTCCAACAGTTGCCCAACACCTCAGCATTGCCTAACAGCACAATCATATTCAGGATCACAGCCAACTGGAGGAAGTCCTTACGTTATGGCAATAAAGGTTTATGCAAGAGAGAGAGAGAAGTCCTTACAGAGTTTGGGAAAGGCCAGTAAAGAGGGTGCTCTATGACCCTCCACCAGAATGCTCTTGCATTCCTCAAGTGCTATAATTCCTTAACAGTGACATCCACAACACCTTCCCACAACACCTTCAGGGGAATAAGACCTGCTGAATAGACTGGAGTAAGATTCTGAGTAGACCTGCTCAGGATTGCTGTCTAAATTAGCAAGGTTAGTTATGGAAGACCATACCTGGTAATAATAGAAGCCCCACCAAGAATAACTGTTCAGCAGCTGTTGCCCCCACAGCATAATTCCCACAATGCCCATGTGCCTGGTTACCTTTTCTTCCTCATAGTACAGAAGAAATAATGTCTCTCTGTATATGCTTAGGGAAAGAGAGTTTGTCATCTTCAGTGCCTTGTACAGCCGATCCTTGCAAGAGCGGTCCCAGCTTGGCACTAGCCGGTAGAGCTCCCGCATTTTATCTGGGTTAGTCTCCCGCACAGAGATTCTTTGGTATTGCTCTTCATTCAGAACATCTCCATGCAGCAGATCCAAAACTCCCTCCACTGTGGCAGTCCTCAGGATCAACTGTGCCCGGTGCTGCTCGATGAAATGAGACTCCGATGAGGAGGTTGCCTGTATTTCTGTCAGTGAAAGAAGAAAAGTCTAAGGACATATC
>NW_015165455.1:9518-9750 GCF_001447785.1 Gekko japonicus
ATAGTCTGCATGTGAGGAGATGGCCGAAAGCGTTCCACGTCAGAGGCGATGGATCGACGTCGATGGCCGTCGGTCTCGAAGGCATCTAAAAGCATCGATGCCGATGAGTCAGAGGGAGCGGGGGGAAACTCTGCACCTATCTGGTGACTAACGAGTTCTGCTGTGTCGGCGCCGACAGATCCAGGCTGTGGTTCTCGGACCGTAGCGGGCAGTAAGGGGGTAGGCGGGCTCT
>NW_015165455.1:9829-10012 GCF_001447785.1 Gekko japonicus
CCCTGGGGCATGCTGCGGAGCGACTTCCTTCCCCTTCTTTGATGGTTTAGCTGTTTTGGAGGCAAGCTTTTTTGCAGATTTTTGCTTAGTACTTGCGTGCTCCTTGGTTGACGCAGATGGTTTCGACGCCGAGTGTTTCGATGTCGAGGGCCCGGTATCGACAGCCGTCTTCGACGTCGAAGG
>NW_015165455.1:10064-10929 GCF_001447785.1 Gekko japonicus
CCACAATGCTTGCAGCGGTTAAAAAATCCCCACTTCTTTCCCTTTTTTTCCATGCGGAGGAAAACCGATGGAAGGGAAGGGGAAGGGGAAAAGGGAATAGAGAGGCCTAACAGCCTGAGAAAGCCCCCTCAGGGGGTGGGCAACTTACTGCCACAATGCTTGCAGCGGTTAAAAAATCCCCACTTCTTTCCCTTTTTTTCCATGCGGAGGAAAACCGATGGAAGGGAAGGGGAAGGGGAAAAGGGAATAGAGAGGCCTAACAGCCTGAGAAAGCCCCCTCAGTGGCCTAACAGCCTGAGAAAGCCCCCTTTTTTTTAAGATAAGAAAACAACAAAAAGGTGAAGAAAAAACGGTTTTGAGGAAAAGAAACGTAGAGCGAACCACAGAGAGCGGTTATACAGCGATCCAAATGGAGCGAGGTAAAACAAGTCCTTCCAACGCGGCGTTAGGAAAAGAACTGGCGGGATGTCCGTGCCCGCCCCTTTGGGCATGCGCAGTGGCATCCTGCGCTTGCCTGAGGGGATGGGCATGAAAATCCTTTGTAGAGAGCTTGCTACAGCACTGATTTGATCCAGCGCAGGCGCACTAGATCCCATTGGTGTGAAGCACAGAGACCACGAAGAAGATTAAGCCCTGCTGAATAGACTGGAGTAAGATTCTGAGTAGACCTGCTCAGGATTGCTGTCTAAATTAGCAAGGTTAGTTATGGAAGACCATACCTGGTAATAATAGAAGCCCCACCAAGAATAACTGTTCAGCAGCTGTTGCCCCCACAGCATAATTCCCACAATGCCCATGTGCCTGGTTACCTTTTCTTCCTCATAGTACCGAAGAAATAATGTCTCTCTGTATATACTTAGGGAAA
>NW_015165455.1:10939-21632 GCF_001447785.1 Gekko japonicus
AAAGACATTATACGGTCCTGGGTCCCAAGGCATGTGATTCTGGACTTTCTTTGACCCCTGAATGGCACTTTATTGTCTTCTTCATAGCTTCATCTCCTTTCAAGGGCTGCTATGAGGAATGAGTTTGTCATCTTCAGTGCCTTGTACAGCCGATCCTTGCAAGAGCGGTCCCAGCTTGGTACTAGCCGGTAGAGCTCCCGCATTTTATCCGGGTTTGTCTCCCGCGCAGAGATTCTTTGGTATTGCTCTTCATTCAGAATATCTCCATGCAGCAGATCCAAAACTCCCTCCACTGTGGCAGTCCTCAGGATCAACTGTGCCCGGTGCTGCTCGATGAAATGAGGCTCCGATGAGGAGGTTGCCTGTGTTCCTGTCAGAGAAAGAAGAAAAGTCTAAGGACATATCCATGTCACAGCAGGCTTAGATGGCTTTTCCAGCCATGTCTTTATCTCCAGAGCACAGGGAACTGAGAGGAGTCTAGAGATTTCCAACAGATTTCTTAGCAACTGAGCAACCTACAATTCCCAGATTTCACTGAAGGAAACCATGACAGTTAAAGTGGTATCTAAGCAAAGCAAATTGGGTAAATCAGAGTTTCCCAACCTGTGGGTCCTGACCCAAAAATGGGTACTAGGCTTTTGTAGGATTATTGATATGTGGCATACTTTGTGGTTTTAAAAGCCTATGTGCCTACTATGTTTTAACAAAGGGTAACACAGACTGCACAGAAGACAGAAGATCAACCAGGGAGTTTCCTGCATATATAGAGCCCTCACCACCACCACCACTCCTGGAAAACTGTCAGTACCTCTTTCTCCTTTTTCAGTTTGTGTACTGATCAGACTTTTACTAAGTTTTGCTTCGGTGGGGATTGTGTGAACCAGCAAGTCCTCTAGGATAGAAACAGAGGAAAAAATTATCAGAGCCATTTCTCCCAAGTAATTTCTATTTACACTGAGGTTTCTCCTATTTAGGGGAGCGTAATCCTACATCCTTGTTTCACAAGACAACATACACATTCCTTCAAACCATGAAGGCCCGGGGAATTGTTTAGGAAGAGCAGTCTTCCCCTCCCTTCCAGTGCTTTATGATTATGCCTGCTGCAGAGATGTCCATTAGAAATCCTCTTCTAGTCCTTTCTAAAGCACTAGGAGCGCTCCCCCTCCCCTCCCAGGCTGGCCTTTCTCGCCTAAATTTGAACGTGATCAGGGGAGGTGAAACACTTATTCCTTCATCACCATTGTGGAGGCTAACACCCACAAAAATCACACAAAGCAAGCACAGCAGAGAAAGGAGGGAGGGATGCGAGCCTGCACAGAAGACCACCCGATGAGCAACAGTGGTAGGTTTTCATCTTTGTGGTTTGCAAGTGTCACAGGCCCCAACATTGGGGGATTCACCCAAGCACAGCAAGCACAGGGAACGATCATCCATTTGTGCCATTTTTGTACCACATTCAGTACACTTCTTGAAAAGGGCCGTGTCGACAGAGATGATGATGAAGTCAACAAAGAACAACAAAGTATGGGTATAATTTTTTAAAAAAAGAAACCATTATATAGAAGATTGAAAAGAACTACTCTACCTTAAACCGATTATCAGCTGAAGAAAAAAACTCTCCTCAAGGCCTGTGGAGAATCCCGTGAGATTAGAGAAAAGCATGTTCTACCTCCACTACAGCGAAGGAATGAACGCTCCACCTCCCCTGATCACATGCCGGTTTAGGGAGGAAAGGCCGGCCCGGTAAGCACTCTTAGTGCTTTAGAAAGTGCTTAGAAGAGCTTTCTAATGGACACCTCTGTGGCAGGCTTATGCACATACATGGTCACATGTGGGACAGCACAGAAACCATGAAGAAAAACTGCACTGCCCACTGGTGAGTAGGTAAAAAAACCCCTCCATCCTATCTCATGTAGAAGGCACTGGTTGAACCAGGAATTACATCCAAGCTTGCAAATATCCGATCCCCTGGTTACCCACCAGGTGTCTAAGCTCACCATCAGATGACTGAGCAAGTATATTTTTTGCGAGCAGGAAGAGAGTTTGCATTTTGCCCTTTGTGGAGAAATACATTTTACTTTGCAGGTTTGGGCTGCACCTTGAATTTTAAAGCGTTTTTCACTCTCTTAATGAAGAAGAGGCTTTTGGTGTCCATAAACCTTGGAGGGCAAAACAGTGGCGCGCTTCCACCACACACTTCAAGAGATTAAATCCAACAAATCTCTCACATATCTATGTCAATATGCTTGTGAATTAGTAATAGTTGTGGACTTTAGTGCAAGCCTGCCTGAACCTACCCATAAAAATCCACCATCCAACAAGATGTACCTGGTTCTAGCAAAGTTTTCCAGACAGAGCAAAGATCTTCCTTATTTTTCAAACTGAGATCAACTCTCTCAGTACTTCTGATAGTGAATTGCATGTAGGATTGCTGCTGTCCAGGGTTCATGTAAGTAAAGTGCAGCTCCTGACACAGAATTGGAGGACATTAAGTTAGGGAGGAACACAGCATAATAGAACAATTCAACTAACTATTAACCAGGAAGTTACTCTTAGTACCTGGGGAATCTGGGCGCTAATGATATAGAACTGCATATATTCACAGTACAGGTGTGCAATTTTTTTTCTCCTGGTATTTTTTGGTTCGGATCTATTGAACCCGAAAAAATCTCAGGATTCCCAGAAAAAAATTGATCCCAATACTAGTAAAGTATTCAAATCTGGGATTTTTTTTAAATCCCCAATTTTTTTAGGTCCTATAGAACTGAACCGAAAAACACTGAGGAAAACCCCCTACTAAAAACAGCTGAGAGGCAGCTCAGCTGGGACTCTTTTGGGCAATCCCTTTAAACCAGGCTGCTCAAAAGAGCTCACCAAGTAGCCGATCCTGTGGGGAGAACACTCCCTGCAGGCTTGGCTGGGGCTCTGCTGGGCAGCCCAGTTTAGACCAAACTGCCCAACAGAGCCCGCCGAGGAGCTGATCCTGTAGGGAGAGTTCTCTATGCAGGCTCTGCTGGTCAGCCCAATTTTGCTGGTAATTTCCAAATATATGCAAGATTTTGGGGGGGATTCCCCCCCTCAGTTCTTTTGAAAAATCTTGGATGCATTAAGAAACCTGAAATATACCTGAAAAATACCAATAAGGTGTTTTGGGAGTATAGTTTTGGTTTGAATAGACCCAAATGCACACCCCTATTCACACCCATTCCCTTGTTATCCCTGCTTCTCCACTTCCTCTTCTACCACTGAAATCCGGATTATCCTCCTCGGAGTAGGGAGTACTTTTTATTTTGGCTAATGTCACTCTGTAAAGCTCCGTGTGCATTTTATTTAGATAAGCATATATATCTTAGTGACAATCTTTTAAAAGGAGAGCAGCTTTCCAAGGCACAGATTAGTCGCCCTGCCATGCCACTGAGCAGGTCATCCAAACTGGGTTCAATAATGTTCCCAGAAATTTCCCTGGAGATTGTCAACAACTTTTAAGGCTAAGTTCTAAGCTTTGAGGGCTGAAAACTTGCCTTTGATTTCTAAAAAGTAACTGAGATTTTCAGAATGCTGGACTCTGTACCTTCACTTAGGCAAAGCAATCACAAAATAAATGCCCCACTTGTCATGCTATTAATTAAGAGTTAATCAACCAGCAGCCTGACACACACACCCCAAGCCCACAACATCTCCCTCAGTGTTGTGTAAGACATGGAATACTGTTAAGGCAATCAAGAGAAGAGAGTTATAGACGCATTTCATTATAACAGTGCCCAAGTATTTTTGAAGATGATGCACCTACCTGTGGGATTATCTCAAGGTCTGCTGAACTAGATACGGTATAGCGAGAACCGTAACGCAAGGGCTCTATTGTTTGAGGGGGCTTTCGCACCAGCACTGAATGGAACTTCTCCTCTTCATCCTGGATTGCCTGTTTAGGGGGGAAACAGGATTGCACTTATCTGCACCTGTTGTTCATCAAGTGGTCTTCTGTGCAGAAACACATGGGGAATGTGCTTGTGCAGGCCAGCCAGAGAGATCAGCTACCAAAGCTTTCTAGTGCTTTCCAGAAGAGTTGGAGCACTCCCCCTCCCCTCCGTCTTACATTGGGAGTTCTTCCTGCTCAATTGGCATGTGACAGAGGTGGGGAGAGCACTTCTGCCTTCTCTGCCATGGAGGACTCACACAGCAAAGGAGCCCACAGCAGAGAAAGGAGGGATGTGTGCCTGCACAGAAGATCACTTGATGAACCAAAGTTATGGGTAAATGCAACCCTATTTTCATCTTTGTGGCTTCTGTGAAGTCCCACACGAGAGACTAGCAAGCTCACCATAGGAGGAAGGTATGGGATCCTGAATATCTGAAGAAGCAAGCAGTGACTCACGAAAGCTCATCCCCTGCCACAATTGTTGTTAGTCTTTAAGGTGCTACTGGACTCTTGTTCTTTTCTACTACTTCAACAGAATAGTTATTGTGTGACACCACTTTACTCACCGCAGCATCACTTCTGATTCCACGCTCACAGCATAGTGTTTAATGAAGGTTGAGGGTGAGGGCCAGGGGGCTGCTTTACGGATGCTATTCAAGGAAACCTTCCCCAGGAACACTATACAAACAAACAAGATGCTTCCATACTGAGAATGAGGGAGCCTGTTCCGCCTTGTTTGCATAAAATTTCACAGTGGTATTGTCTGGACATGTCTGTTGCTGAATAGAGCTCCAAAAGAAATCAAAGCGTATCTAATTGCCCTCAGCTCCAAAAGATTAATGTGGCCCCTGACAGAGTGTATCCCATAATGTACCACCCAACCTATGAAGAAAGCATCAGAGAAAGTTTGTGTACCAAGCTTACATGCCCAAAACAGATTATCTCAGTGGGACCACTGAGATGGGGAATGCACCACTCATCTGGGGATAGATAACCTTTTCCATTGTGAGATCATGTAGGGCATCAAAAGATTTCAGAAACCAGTTTTGTTACAGTCTCATTAAGAGACGGGCAAATGGGACCACATAAGTAATTGAAGCCATGAGGCCCAAAAGCCTCTATAGGGCTCTGACTGAAATCCATTACAATTTTTTTTTTAATATTGACTCTATGATGGTCACCATGTCCTGCAGGAGAAAAGCCAGGTCCTGCAGGGAATCTAAGAAGCTCATATCAACTGGATGGTCTCAGTAGGGCATAAGATGGACATGTCCCAATTAACAAGAAGACCAAGAGAACATAAAGTTCTGCGGTAAGCAGAAAGAGTGAAGCAACAAAGAGCCTTTTCTCCACAGCAGTAAAGAAAAGATTGAGGGAGAAGTGCTCTCCCTGCCTCCATCACATGCCATTTGAGCAGGGAAAACACCACTGTGAGATGGAAGGGAAGGGGAATGCTCTAAGTCTTCTGGAAAGAGCTAGAAAGCTTTGGTAGTTCATCTCCACAGCTGGCCTATGCAAATGTGGTCCCCATGTGGGAGTGGGACTGAAGATGAAATGGGCATTTCTGGCCAAGACAGAAACATGAAAAAGTACAATGCAATACTGATTTCCCCCTCCCCTCTATTAATCAGTTGGTAAAAATCAGACAACTTGGATTGTTTTAAGAGAGAAAGACTGGACTGTAATGCAAGTGCTTTGCTCCCCTTTCACAAAATGGTAGAAATCTCAGTGCAAAATAATCTGTTTCAGTAATCCCTATGAGTTTCTAAAGTGGTTGCTTGCCCAGTGCAAGCAATGAAACTCACTGAAAAATAAGAGTGTTGGCAGAATAATTTAACTACATTTGACATTCACGCCAACAGCTTTTCTGTGTCCTGCTGAGTCACAGTTGAACCAAGAGACATTCAGCAGGGATTGACTGCAAAGAGACAAGTCTTTGAGTGGGCAGGCTGCATTTTAAGCATGGACCTGAAAAAATGTAAGAAGAGATAAACATGTATTTGAGAATGTGCGTATTGTTCAAAGGTTTGCTCAGCAGAGGACAAGGAAGGCTGCAGCTTGGGTAGAAGGATCCTAAGACTGTGGAATGAGTCATTTATGTGATCTCAGGCAGATGTGCTGCAGTCGTATGGTTAGTTCAGGGAGAGTAGCAAAGTGAGCCCCAGAAGGTCTGGAAAAGAGGATGCAGGAGCTCTTCTGGCAGCCTTTCTCCTAAGACCATCATTGTAGTGCAAGAAGTCATTTTACTTCCATGTACTTTTTGAATGGGTTCTGTTTTATTTATAATTCTCAGCAAGATCACCATCCATTAAGAGACACCTGCCTGAGCCCCGCATCCTGCCTACTAGGACTAAACAGGGGGAGGGACCCATCCCGTCTTGTCAGTTCTCACCTGTATCAAGGAAGAGTCATTGGGAACCAAGTAGAGGTTAAGTGTTGTGATGCTCTTGAAAATCTGATAGAGTATCACCACAGCATGCACACAGAAGAACTTGTAGAGTGGTTTAATTAGCAGACCCAGCAGAGAGAATTTGGGATTCTCCAGCACAGCATGAAATGGGGTCACGCGTGCTGGTTTCTCCAGGGTCAACCCCGCTTCAACAAAATGGGCAATTTTCATCTGGGAGATGTCCGTTTCTCCCCCTAGGAACAAATTGTTAAGAAACAAAGGTTCTCATATTGTTTTTTTAAATGACCTTGTTTTTAGAAACTCACAGCAGAGAAACATTTGTTCTGGTGCCCTATGAAAGTGAATTCAGGATGTATGAGAAGTCTGGACTTCTTTCCCATAGACCAAGACAGCCGTCTAATCTGGTATAATGAGGGGAAAGGGGCTGGGTGAAGGGAGTCTAGATCCTGGGTTCCTTAATCAATCTGTCCTTCTAGGCCACAGCACACCTGTAGAGCAGTGTTCCCTCTAAGCTGAGTTAGTGTGAGCTAGCTCACAGTTTTTTGGCCTCCGGCTCACACATTTTTGTCTTAGCTCAGGAAGGAGGGCTCCAGAGCAAAGTAATTTATGCCATAGCCAAATCGCTCGCTCACAACTCTAAGGCCAGTAGCTCACAAAGGAGAATTTTTGCTCACAAGACTCCACAGCTTAGAGGGAGCATTGTTGTAGAGTCAGCCCAAAGATTTCTGGCACCAGAACCAAACTGGGCACACACACACACACACCTGGCATGACCTGGGCTGGTGCAGAAGCACTGCAAATGGAGCCGGGTGGATGCTGAGTTGGTGGCTCCTGCTCTTCCTCCCTCCCTCCCTCCGAAGAAGAGGGCCATGGCAGGCCAGGCAAGAGAGTGCATATGTAGAGGCAGAAGGGGGGGAAAGGAAGCGGGCACACACCTTCTGGCTTCCTTGCCTCCCTCCACCTAGGTACGCCCAATGGATGGGCCAGCTCTGTCCATCTGCCTCAATAATCCCAATCTCTGTAATGATTTACAGAAGTTTTTGCTGTGTGCATGGGGGAGGTGGTAGTGAAGAAGCAAATGGAATTATGATTGGTTCAGCTGCGTGTATGTGAGCTGATGTTTTAGAGGGACTAGATCCACTTTTAGTGGAGTTAGCATTTGCAGAGCTGCTGAAGAACTCTGAGGTGTTTATGAAGTGCAGGCTAGTGTAGCAGTCAAGACAGCCTCCTATCAGCTACAGCTGGTTTGTCAGCCCTTTCTCAGACTCAGCCCACCTGGCCACTCTGATCCATGCTTTTCTAACCGCGTGGTTGGACTACTGTAATATGCTCTGTGTTGAGCTGCCCTTGGAAACGCCCCAGAAGCGAGGACTGGTTCAGAATGTAGCAGCCTGATAACTGTCAGGGGCTAATTGATGAGAACAGCGCTCACTTATCTTAAAACAGCTACACTGACTGCCAGTTTGTTTCCCAGTCTAATTCAAGGTGCTGTTTTTGACTTTTAAGGCCCTTTATGGCCTAGGCCTCACGTATCTAAAGGACGGTCTCTTCCCAAAGGCGCCTGTGTGCCAACTACAGTCCTCAGGCTGCTGCCACCTGGAGATTCCCCCTCTTAAGGTAGCCCACCTGGCATCAAACACACCCATGTCTTTTCCATTGTACCTCCCACTTTCTGGAACAGGCACCCTGAGGAGGCACACCTTTAGAAATCTTCAGAAGGTGTTCCAAGGCTTCTAACTTGCCTGGGCATCCAGAATACAGGCATCTTTAGGGTGGCATTTGAGATTGCATGTGCTGAATTATGATTTATAAGCCACCTTGAGCCATGAGGAAAGGTGAGGTATTTAGTAAGAAAATGTTAAAGTTGTGATGAGCAGAAGGTTGGGGGGGGCTGAGAATACAGCTTGAAAAGGTCAATGAAGGACTAAGAAATGATTGCTAGAAGATGGGATGAGAGGAGAAAACCAGAGGGAAGCGTCTAGACAGAAAAGAAGAGGGTCTATCTGGCCATGAGCTGGGGTGCTTGAGAATATCCCATCCCTACAACCTGTTTTTGTTCTCAGTGCTGCCCTACCTCCGAGACACAAAAAATGAGGAAGGTGAACAGCCGCCACTTTTTCTTCAGCATCTGTCCAGATGTCAAACAGCGGACCAGCCACTACCCATGCCTGCATTTCAGCCTCGCTCAGGTGCTGATCCCAGGAGCGATGTGCATATTCGATAGTCACGGCTGCCTTCACCTCAAATTTGAGTTTGGTAATAGGGCACAGGAAGGTGCCTGCCTCGGGGAGGTGAACTCTGCATGTTACAAGGAACAGAAGAGGCAGAAATGCCCCAGTTAGCTTCTCAGGAGGTTCAATCCTGATCAACTCAAGTACACTGCAACTTAAATTGAGACTCTTTGCATATGCTCTGGCAGCTTTGCATATGCTCTGGACGACCAAGGGGTAAAAGGAGTACTGAAGGATGATAGGGAAATGGCTGAGAAGCTAAATGCATTTTTTGCCTCCGTCTTCACTGTGGAAGATGAGAGGTGCTTGCCCACTCCAGAGCCGCTGAGTTCGGGAGGGGTGTTGAAAGACCTGAGTCAGATTGAGGTGACGAGAGAGGAGGTCCTAAAACTGATAGACAACTTAAAAACTGATAAATCACCAGGCCCAGATGGCATACATCCAAGAGTTCTGAAAGAACTCAATTGTGAACTTGTGGATC
The DNA here is from genome assembly GCF_001447785.1 of Gekko japonicus. Taxonomy (NCBI): domain Eukaryota; kingdom Metazoa; phylum Chordata; class Lepidosauria; order Squamata; family Gekkonidae; genus Gekko; species Gekko japonicus. The sequence continues at coordinate 19,978 of NW_015165455.1, forward strand.
TCCTGACAAAAATATGTAATCTCTCCTTAAAATCAGCCTCCATTCCTGAGGACTGGAAGGTAGCTAATGTCACTCCCATCTTTAAAAAGGGTTCCAGAGGAGATCCGGGAAATTACAGGCCAGTCAGTCTGACGTCGATACCGGGTAAATTGGTGGAAACCATTATTAAGGAAAGAATTAGTAGGCACATAGATGAACAAAACCTATTGAGGCAGACTCAACATGGGTTCTGTAAGGGAAGATCTTGTCTCACTAACCTGTTAATGTTCTTTGAGGGGGTGAACAAACATGTGGACAAGGGGGATCCAATAGATATTGTTTACCTTGACTTCCAGAAAGCTTTTGATAAAGTTCCTCATCAAAGGCTCCTAAGCAAGCTCAAAAATCATGGGATAAAAGGACAAGTCCTTTTATGGATCAAAAACTGGCTAATTAATAGAAAACAGAGAGTGAGTATAAATGGGCAGTTCTCCCAGTGGAGGGGTGTAAGCAGTGGGGTACCACAGGGATCAGTACTTGGTCCACTGCTTTTTAACTTGTTCATTAATGATTTGGAGTTGGGAGTAAGCAGTGAAGTGGCTAAATTTGCGGATGATACGAAGTTGTTCAGGGTGGTGAAAACCAGTGAGGATTGTGAGGCACTCCAAAGGGATCTGTCAAAGTTGGGCGAGTGGGCGTCAACATGGCAAATGGGGTTCAATGTGGCCAAGTGCAAGGTGATGCACATTGGAGCCAAAAATCCTAACTATAAATACACGTTGATGGGGTCTGAACTGGCAGAGACAGATCAAGAGAGAGATCTTGGAGTTGTAGTAGATAACTCACTGAAAATGTCGAGACAGTGTGTGACTGCAATAAAGAAGGCCAATGCTATGCTGGGGATTATTAGGAAGGGTATTGTAAACAGATCAGCCAATATCATAATGCCGCTATATAAATCAATGGTGCGACCTCATCTGGAATACTGTGTGCAATTCTGGTCACCACACCTTAAAAAGGATATTATAGCTTTGGAAAAAGTGCAGAAAAGAGCAACTCGAATGATAAAAGGGTTGGAACACTTTCCCTATGAGGAACGGTTAAGGCGCTTAGGGCTCTTTAGCTTGGAGAAACGACGACTGAGGGGTGACATGATTGAGGTTTATAAGATTATGCATGGGAAAGAGCAGGTAGAGAAAGAGGTACTTTTCTCCCTTTCTCACAATACAAGAACCCGTGGGCACTCCATGAAATTGCTGAGCGGTCGGGTTAGAACGGATAAAAGGAAGTACTTCTTCACCCAAAGAGTGATTAACACTTGGAATTCACTGCCACAGGAAGTGGTGGCAGCTACAAGCATGGACGGCTTCAAAAGGGAATTAGATAAGCATATGGAGCAGAGGTCCATCAGTGGCTATTAGCCACAAGGTATAGATAGGGACTCTGGGGCAAGTGATGCTCTGTCATCTTGGTGCTTGGGGGGGGGTCAACAGTGGGAGGGCTTCTAATGTCCTGGCCCCACTGGTGGACCTCCTGATGGCACTGGTATTTCTGGCCACTGTGGGATACAGAGTGTTGGACTGGATGGGCCTTTGGCCTGATCCAACATTGGCATCTCTTATGTTCTTATGTTCTTATGTTCTCTAATCTGGGAGAACCAGGTTTGATTCCCCACT
>NW_015165455.1:26035-28275 GCF_001447785.1 Gekko japonicus
CCAGATAGAACACCTTTCAAGGCTGATACTGACAAATACATAACATAGAAAGTTATGAAATAGGCAGTTGAGGCTGTTGGGGCTCCTTCGTACTTGTCCAAAAAAAATATTTAAACAGTAAGCCAATATTACTATGTACAGTAATTAGATAGGAATTGATCTCTTCCATGTAGATTGGTGAATTCTGCTGTTTGTGTATGAGAGAGAAGAAGTTACAAAGGATCCAGCAATTTAAATGGCACAAGATAAAAAAAGAAAGATATTGCTGTGTATGTTCATCAAATTCTCAAATTTCCAAGTTATATTTTGTTTTTCAGATACATCAAACAACTCAACAAGAACAAAGTCTTCAAGAGAGAAGAAGAAGAAGGACGGACCCTCCCGGGCTCTCTGTAGTCCGTTTCGAACAGTATCTTTTTCAGAAGTCAATTCATGTTGTCTGTAGTGTTTTTACAATTCCATATAATCCTGAATGGAGACCGGTAGACAGTAGAGCTATGAGCAGCCACTTTTGAACTTTTGTAAACACCACATATACAGCCAAGATTGGAATTGTAAAAGCACTACAGACAACATGAATGCAAAACTGTGCAAATGAAGGTGCCAATCAGTGTCTCAGCCACAGCTGTGAGTTGGGAGTCTTCACACTTACTCTCAAGTTCCTTGATCAGGGATGCATTTTGCCACCTCAATGCCCGGTATAGATTATCCTTCTGTTCTCCATTCCAGCTTGGCACCATCTCGTAGATCGCCTCCATTATTTCCTTGGTTGTGCTCTTCCTCAAGAGGTCGCCGTGCAAATGATGGCAGATTACAGATCGTCTCCTTAATGAGGATGGAACTGTTCTTACTCCAATGATGTTTTTCACCAAGTACTCCTTGTGCCTCTCAACAAAGTGTCCCTCTGAGAAAAGAGAAACACCAGATACCTGGCCCTGAGAGGGTTTCTAGGAAAATATATTTTTCAGGCAACTACCCCCGCACTGTGTAGTGGTTTGGGGCTGCTGGGATGTGTATGGCGAGGAGATTGTGAATCTTTACAGAGCCCCGTGAAATCCTTCTAAATCTATTTGCCCTCTCTCATTCTGTCTCAGGTCTCAGGCCTGCACAGCCAATTCCTGGCCAACTAGCCCCAGCTCCAGTAGTGCACAGATAAAGATAATGCTGAAAGCAGTAATGAAAGAAACAAGAAAGAAAGCTGTAATAAAGCGCTTACACACTCCAAATGGAAAAACGTATAATTATAACAAATATTCTAGCATCTGTATGAATATAAACAAAGTGCAAAGGACTTCATCTGAACGAGGACCATAAATAACAGTGGTGTGTCTTCTATCTTTTATCCATCATTGAATGCAAATATACAAGATCACATTTTCACCTGGAATTGTTCCTCATAACCATCGGCGCTTACTACACATAGAATTATCATTTGGATAAAATCTTCACAAAACGAATAGATATTCCGGAGAATTTCGTCAAGAATCATCACAACTATATATGGACCGCCTTTGCATATGTTAATATTCATACGGATGCTAGAATATTTGTTATAATTATATATTTTTCCAATTGGAGTGTGTAAGTGCTTTATTACAGCTTTCTTTCTTATTGCTTTGGTTACTTGAAGCTGTGGCATATGTGTAACTGGTATAAGAGGACGGTATATGAGGATGAAGGCTCAGCCGCCCTGAAAGCTGTAATGAGCCTGCCTGTGGGAAAGCATCCCATGTAAAGATGCTGGCATTTGCTAGTAATTAGTCTGCAGCAACTTTTTAAAGAGCTAGGCGAGCCTCGAGGCCTTTGGATCCTGCTGGTTCACAGGAAACTGTGTGACCAGCATCTAGACCCGTGGAATAATGTCTCAAGAAGACTGCCAGTGACCCCTAGTCTTCAAAGTGAGGGATGCTGTAGGCCGATCACTGCCTTGCTATGGAGCCACCATCTTTGTTAACACCTTGTTAAAACTTACTAAACAACATATTTATCACGAGCGGTTTGTTCACTTTTTGGGTATCCTACAGACCTAAAAGCACAGCTTAGCAGGCCCTGACTGTAAAACAAAACAGGATATTCCTCACCACTAGGTTTGCCAGTCCCTGATTGGAGCAGGGGATCTCCCACCCCAAGCTCCAGTTGCTCACCGCTGTTCCAAGAGACAGCAAAAGAAAAATGTGTAAAACTGGTCATCGCATGGATAATTATGTCATTTCCAGTGAAAACCCTGAAGTGATGGATGG
>NW_015165456.1:0-3944 GCF_001447785.1 Gekko japonicus
CTTCTTTTCAAACACTCACTGTTCCCCTCTTTCAAGAGATCGGCTGATGGCAGATTGATGCTGCTATTCCAGCTCGATCGGCTTCTTTAGTGCTGCTGTGCATTCGCCCGCTTCGTGGGAGGAGATCAAAGCATGACACAAGCCTCTTCAGAGACTTAATCATGCCAATCTCCACTCCCGCTTGGGCACCGCTGCTTGCTTGTCACCCCCCCCTGACTGGGGAGTGCTGCGTTGGGCTAATAACTGCCCAAACTGTCAGAAGACGCCGTCGCCCATCCCGCACGATCGCGGAATGCGTTAATGCGCCATCTTAGCTCGACCGGAAGCCCTTACCCAGCAATCTTGAGGATTCTACCAAACCAAGAGGAAAGGTCCCGTGGCTATTCCTTGCCCGTTCCCTTGACATAACTGTGACGGATACTCACTTGGAGCCATTTTATTTGGGAAGAGGAGGGGGTATTCCTATGTGGGGAAGGAAAGAAATCCAAGGAAGAGGAAAAATTCTTCTGGAAGGACGGAAACATGGTCAAGATCAAAGACCAGAATCCTAACCAGTATAAGGGGGATGGATCCTTTCCAGATCACAGTCAGAGCGGATGGCTGTAGTCCCATCGAGGGGAAGGGTGTGTTGTAAAGGCTGGCAACTGAGAAATTGGGTTCCGGTCCCTTCCAGAGTGTTTCTGAGGGCCTCTCACCCCACCTCGTCCACCAGCCAGGACACCCTCTCTGCCTTGGGTGAGCGCCACCACACTGGCCATGCTGAACCATCGTTTTTTCACTGCTGCCTCAACCTCCTTGAGGACCCCAGTGGGGGAGGGGGGTAAGCCACACAGTCCTCACAACCACATGTTGCTTTTCAATGTTTTGATTCATGCACCATCCCAATGGCAGCAATTCACACCCTTGGAACCTACGAAAGGTCCTTACCCAGAGAGGCCACGCTCCTGGAGTTCTCCAGCATGACGTCCCTGTAGAGAGCTCTTTGGCCTGGAGCCAGCAAGGCCCACTCGGCCTCGGTGAAATACACGGCCACGTCCTCAAAGGAAAAGGGAGGCTGGAAGGAGAAGCAGATTCCCTCGTCAGAGATCAGTCCGGGCAGAGACTGCACTCTCCACGGGGGCATTCTGGGACAGTGAGGGATGTAGGGCTTGGGATGCGTCAAGGGAGTGGGGTTCAGAGCCTGTCTGTCCTCAGTCAGCAGGACCCAAAGCCTCCTTGAGAAAGAAGTGAGGACCTGACTATCCCCCAGTCTTCCCCCCCTACCTGGACCAGAGGTGGAGCAGCCGGTTCCACTCCTCTGAAAAGACAACAGCTTGACAACTTCTCTTCACTGCCTGTAAGGGAGACAAAATTGGAAGGATGAATGTTAACCTCAAGTTCTTCTTTTGTTTGCTTCTTTAAATTCCGCTTCACGCATCTCGGTTCCCACAATTGTGACACCTTTTCTTCTTCACACTCAAGAAGATTTGTAATGACTTTTAGTAAGGTGTCAAAGAGGTGGAAGAGAACCATCAGGTATCCATGAGCCTTGCGGTTTTATGTCTGCTGCCAACATTTCTGAGAGACGTTGAGATAAAGGCAGAGGAGGTGGAAAGAGTACACTGGCTCCAAAGGAACGGGAGGGGCAGGGCCCCTAGAGATGTAATAATTAAATTTGTCAGGGAGAAAATCCAACAACAAATATATACGACACTAAGGAAGAAGAAAGAACTGACGTTCAGAGGGCGCAAAGTATGGGTTCGGCAGGATTTCTGCCAAGAGACTTTAAAGAAAAAAACCCTGATGCGTCCTTATGCTCAAAAGCTCCATGCAAATAATGTTAAATTCGCATGGGGCTACCCATCTTCTATAATTATATTCCGGGAAGGAAAGAGACTTATGGCAAGGAACACTACAGAGGCAAAAGAACTTCTAAAACAACTAGGAATCAACACAGACAACATGGGAGAGCAAGAAATGGAGGAAGAATCGGGGGTTCCAGATGATGGTGACGAAGGAACTTCAGAGAGAAGAGAGAAATGTCTCAGGACCAGCTCCAGATAACCAATTAAGGGAAGTATACCTTTATTGACTGAGCTAATGATTACTAGTACCATTATTATTACAGTATTAAGAAGGGGGAGGAGGGGGGATGCGTGCAACCCATGAAGTGGGGAGAGGGACAGAGGTCCAGTACTACTCTCAACCACGGGGGGAAAGGGAAGGGAAAGGGCAAATTAATTAAACACTCAAATTGGTCACAGCCACGGGATGTCAAAGTGCTAGTTGATGTAGGATATGGATAAAACATTGAAAACTCTTTCACTGAATGTCAATGGGTTAACATCAGAAATTAAAAGATACAGAATAGCTAAGCTGGCAAGAGAGCAAAAAATAGATGTTTTATGTTTACAAGAAACACACAAGAAAAGAAATGATAACAAGCCTTTGCTGAAAGACCCGACCTAGATGATGTTAGCGGAAGCTAGGAGCCACACTAAGGCCAGAGGAGTGGCAATAATGATCCATAAGAAACTTAGAGTAGAGGTACTGGAAAGAAGGATAGATAGGGAAGGTAGATATGTGATGGTTAAACTTAGAATAGAAGGGAAGAAACTTACACTGGTAAATATATATGCACCCAACAAAGGACAAAAGAAATTTTTAATCAGGCTATTCAAAAAAACTAAGCAATTCATGGAGGGAGGTCTACTTATGATGGGAGACTTGAACTTGGATCTGACAAAAAACGAAGCATGGAAATTAGGAGATTGGGGCTTGAGGGAGGCATATGAATATACAGGACAGCAGCCAAAAACCACGCATATATCCAGCCGATACAAAACTCCATCGTGCATAGATTACGTAATTGTAGAAAAAACAGCAACCTGAATATTAAAAAAATCACAACGCATCCAATTTGGATATAGGATCATGCACCAATGACTATAGAAATAGAAGGAAATCAAAACCCCAAAAGTAGAACTTGGAGGTACAATAATTTAATAATGGCTAAGGAGGAAGATAGGAATTACATGAGGGAGCAGATAAAATGTTATTTCGAGGAGAATAGAGGGACTGTCCCAACTAATATCCTGTGGGATGCTGCGAAGGCGGTGATAAGGGGACTCTGCATAAATAAGGATAAGTACATCAAGAGAGAACGTTATTTAAAAAGACAATCTAAAATTCAGGAACTGGAGAGGCTGCAAAAGGATCTAATCAACAAACAGGATTCAAAGGTACAGAGCAAAATAACAACACTTTAAAAACAATTAGACGAATTGGACTCAGTTACACTGTGGAAGAAATGGTAAGAAACGATGTTCATAGAAATAATATTAATTCGGCTAGAAGGTTAGCCAATTATTTGAAAGAGAGGAAGGGAAGGGCAAAGATAGAAAAGATAAAAGTGAGTGGACAAAGAACGAGTAATTCAAAAGATATAGTAAAAGCCTTTGAGACCTTCTATAAAGAGCTGTATAAAAAAAAGGACACAGACACATATGAGGTTATAAAAACAACACTTAAGGAAAATGATAAAATTATGTTAAGGGAGGAAATAACACTGCAGGAGATAAAGGATGTAATCAAAGAATTGGAAAAGGGCAAATCCCCAGGCCTAGATGGCTTTACAAGTGAATTTTATAAAGAGATGGCAGATATAGTGGCCCCAGAGCTTCAAGAGGTATTTAATGGAATAATGAGAGGGAATAAAGCCCCAGATTCGTGGAGGCAATCAGAAATAGTAGTAATCCCTAAGCCACAGAAAGACCCAGAGGAAGTGGGTTCATATAGACCTATTAGTCTACTAAATCAAGATTATAAAATCTTTGTAAAAATACTGGCAAATAAATTAAAGAAGATCATACCTAGTATAATAAAGGAGGACCAATATGGATTTATAAAAGGCAGGAATATAGCCCACCCCATAAGGAATATTATAAACGTACTACAACATGGCC